>NC_054546.1:26459382-26801882 GCF_017654505.1 Polyodon spathula
GTCTGATGTTGCCATTTCTGATGAAGCACTGTTGAGGCATGTAATTAAGATTACAAGTGAGGAAAGTGAAAGGCAGCGGAGGCTTGGACAAGTCCCTCGCAACAAGATGGTATGTGCACATAGTGCTCAATTAGAGGGTAATGCTGAGAAGGTAGGGAAGAAAGCTGTAGACTCCAAAAGGACCTGTAGAACTATTGAAGAATTGAGTGCTCAGGTCGCAGCCTTGTCAAGCATAATAAACACCTTGAAAAATTCACAACAATCGGGGCACTCGTGTCAGTGTAATGCCAGTACTTTACAAATCCTGAAGAAGGAGAGCCGTGGAGTTTGTCCAAATTGTGTGAAACAAGGCACCACTAATTGTAACCATTGTTTCGCCTGTGGAGAAGAGGGACACAGAGTGGTTGGTTGCCTCAAATCACCAGGCAAATCGGGAACCGGGAGCCGGTCACTGTCACGGGACAGATAGTGACCGGAATAGTTGAGAAGTCCCAGCAGTGTGTTTTCTGTCAGTCCAAAGCAAGGCTAAAGGTGTGCCCCAGGTGTAAGGTTTTGCTTTATTGCTCTTTCCAGTGTGAACGTGCTTATGCTTGAACACACGACCAAGTCTGTGGTAATACTGTAGCTGAAGTCTCCCCAGCAGAAGCACAGATGTGTCCCGACAGTATAGCTCAACTTGTTGGTGGCAAATGTCTGCTAAAATGCTACATGAAAGGCTATGCTGTAAGTGTATTACTTAACAGAGGGGCCCAAGTTAGCATGCTGGATCATGCGTGGAGGGAGAGGTACCTGCCTAACCATAAAGTAAGACCGTTGGTGGAACTGATGGGAGCCAAGAGAGGCCATGATGTAGTTGCTGTGACCGGGGAAGCGATACCGTTTGATGGTTGGATCGAGGTGCAAGTGGACCTGCCAGGAGATGGCCACTCCAATCCGTCAATTCGGGTACCTTTTCTAGTGAGTCGCATGGTGCTAGAAAGACCACTGTTAGGATTCAATGTAATCGAGGAAGTGATTAGAAGACATGCAGGGGGAACAAAGAAAGCCATGACAATGCTAGCCAACCTCCTGAGCAGAGCTATGGGAATTCAAGAAGAAGCCAGTGTTATAGTAAATGTTGTACAGAACAGGTGCACTGTAGAGGAGGAGTGCGCTTTGGTAAAGATAGGGAGACAGAATGTTGTGATTCCACAGGGCCAAGTTGTCTATGTTAAATGCAGAGTGCCATTTAAGCCAGAGACCGACAAGACTGCCATGTTGTTTGAGCCTAAAGACGAGGGTGTGCATCTAGAACAATTAAACATTGTTGATGGGCTTGTTGAAATCCACAATGTAGAGGCCCCCTATGTTGAGGTGCCAATTGGCAACTATACTAGACACGATATAACATTGCCTTGCCGAACAGTAATTGGGATTATCCAGCCTATCTCTATGTTGCCTCAGACCGGTGCCCAGGTTAACGATTGCAAAGCTGATGTAAATACCATTGGTATGGACTCAAAAGCACATTTTGGGGATGATGACACTGTTTCAGCAACGGCTCTATGGAACCCTCCTGTAGATCTAAGTCACCTCGACGAAGAACAGAAAGAAATGGTCCGCCAAATGCTGTATGAGGAATCTGCAGCCTTTGCACGTGATGAAGATGACATTGGATGTATACCAAGCTTACAGATGGAGATCAACTTGAAGGATGAATCCCTGTACAGCGAACGTATGCATCCATACCAAAACCCCTTTATAAAGAAGTGAAGGATTACATACAGGGTCTGTTGGCAAAAGGGTGGATAGTCAAGTCCAAATCTTCTTATTCATCTCCAGTTGTCTGCGTCCGTAAGACGGACAGAACGTTGAGGCTATGTATTGATTACAGGCAGCTAAATCAGAAGACGGTGCCAGATCGACATCCACTGCCTCAGGACCTTACAGATACCTTAGGCGGTTACAGCTGGTTTTCTATCTTAGACCAGGGCAAAGCCTACCATCAGGGATTCCTGGTGGAGGGCTCTCGACACCTGACCGCATTCATCACTCCTTGGGGGCTGTATGAGTGGATAAGGATCCCCTTCGGATTGACTAATGCTCCAGCGACATTTCAGAGGGGGCATGGAGGAGATGCTCAGCACTTTACGGGATGAGTGTTGCTTGCCCTACCTGGATGATGTCCTGTGTTATGCCAAAAGTTTTGAAGATCACGTGGCTGGAGTTCGTCGGGTGCTGAAATCACTGATGAGCCATGGTGTCAAGCTGAGGCCAACAAAATGTGAGCTGTTCAAGCGAGAAATTTGATATGTAGGATGGTTAGTCTCAGCAGAGGGAGTACGGATAGACCCTAAAGACCTGGAAGCGGTTCTTAGTTTGAAAGACAAGAGGCCCAGCACAGTAGGTGAAGTCTGCCAGCTCCTTGGGTTTCTGAGTTACTACCGTACCTATATTCAAGACTTCTCCAAAATTGCAAAACCACTGTATGAACTACTTCAAGTGAAAACAACCAAGCCTGAAACTCCAATGAGAGACTCTCTCCAAGGAAAGAAGGAAGCCAACTCTCATCAAGGGCCCCTGTAGGATGGGTCGAAGAACATCAGAGTGTGGTGGAAAGATTGGTAGATATGTTGGTCAACTCTCCTATTTTGGCATATCCAGTATTGCACACCGATGCATCAAAAGACGGTCTGGGAGCCGTGCTATACCAACGGAACAACGGGAAGTTGAGGGTCATCACCTATGGGTCTCGGACGCTAACATCAGCCGAAAAAACTACCACCTTCACTCAGGAAAACTTGAGTTCCTAGCTTTGAAGTGGGCGGTCTGTGAGAAATTCAGGGACTACTTGTTTTATGCTCCCCACTTCACTATCTATGCCGATAAAAACCCCTTAACCTACATCCTAAGCAGAGCAAAGCTCAATGCCGTTGGTCACCGCTGGGTAGGGGAGTTAGCTGATTTTAGATTTGACATAAAATATCACCCTGGAAAAGTCAATGTGAATGCGGACACACTGTCCCAGTGTCCTCTTGATATAAACAGGTATGTGGCCGGATGTACAGAGGAGCTATCACCTGAAGTCATCCATGCAGCATGGCAAGGGCATTACATGGCACAAGGGAAGGAAGTCCCCTGGGTTGCAGTTATTAATATGACATCCCCAAGTCAACCTGAAGGACCCTGTATCAGTGGATCACTGTCAGCCATCAATCCAGGTGAACTGAGAACTGCCCAGAGAGAAGATACTGCTATTGGAGAAGTACTCCGGCTCAAAGAGATGAGCAGGACTCTGACGGGTGAAGCAAGACGTAGGGTGAGCAGCACTACTAAGAAACTCTTGCATGAGTGGGGCAAGCTCCACATTGAAGACAGACTTTTATATCGAAAGACCAACCTGAGAAAACAACTAGTCTTGCCAGGAAGGTTCAAACAGATGGTCTTGAAGCATCTTTATAATGACATGGGTCAGGTTGGGACAGAAAGGGTCATAAGTCTGGCCAGGGACAGGTTCTAGTGGTCATACATGAAGAATGACATTGAAGAGTATGTGACAAGAAGATGTTCCTGTATTAAACAGAAAAAACCTACCACCCATGTGAAAGCACCTATGAGAAGTATCACCACCACTTCAACCTTCGAGCTCATTTCGATTGATTACCTCCACTTAGAACCTAGCAAAGGAGGGTTTGAATACATCTTGGTAGTTGTGGATCACTTTACGCGATTTGCACAGGCTTATCCTACTAAAAATAAGTCAGGCAAAACTGCAGCAGAGAGAATTTTCAGTGACCTTATTCCACGCTTTGGATATCCATCTAAATTACACCACGACCAGGGACGTGAGTGTGAAAATGAACTATTCCAAACTTTACGTCAGCTCTCCAGCGTGGGACATTCAAGAACAACACCATATCACCCACAAGGCAATCCGGCTGACGCCCACATCTACCAATTGATCTGCTTTTCGGATTAGGGACAAGAGAAGAACAGGATTCGGCACAAGGTTATGCAGAAAAGTGGGCTAAAAGGATGACAGAGGCATATCAGATCGCTTCTGAAAATAGCAGACACTCAAATGCAAAGGGCAAGAAATACTATGACTGGCAGGTGAGGGGAGTAGTTCTTAAGCCTGGAGACAGAGTGCTTGTACGAAATCTGAGTGAGAGAGGTGGCCCAGGAAAATTAATATCCTATTGGGAGAAAACTATTTACAAAGTAAAAGAACAGATCAATGACAGCCCAGTGTATAAAATCCAGCCAGAGTCTGGTGAACCCCGGATCTGGATTTTACATCGGAACCTGTTATTACTAGTGAATGATCTTCCTGTAGAGTTACCATCACAGCAAACACAGAAACCACTGACTGAACAACGGAGAAGGAAAATAAGAGATAGAGGAAATCAAGAAGCGAGAAAATTGACACCGAGTACTGACACATCGGATGATGAGAGAGACACGAACACTCAGTACTGGCTAAGGTTTCGAAGAGATCAAGCACCGCAAGGTAATAGGACTCAGAAAATGAATGAACATGGAAGCATCATGTCCAGAGAAAACCTGATGAGGACAGCGTCATTACAAGAAAGGTACAATGCAGAGATGAAAGAGGCAGAACCCAAACAGGAAGGACAGTCTGATGGAGAGAACTTCCCAGCTCAATTTGAACTGTTAGATACAGGAAGTGACCATGATCACGAGGGAAGACCCAAGTCCCCAGAAGACAGGCAAAGCAGACCAGTGCCATTGCCTCTACAAGGAAATTGTCCAACTGATCAAGTAAGAAGATCCACTAGGGAAAGAAGACCTAGACAAGTCTTCACTTACAATCGTTTGTGACAGCCATCATTTCAGCCACAAACCATGGTTAATGCCATGGGTCTAGCTCACTACATTGTTCCACCCCTACCTGTTTGGGGATCTGTACCATACCAAACACGCTAATACAATACACTGGTATCAGTTCCATTTCCTATTAGTGTATACTAAAGTAAGCTAAAAGCATCAGCAATTTTCAGTTTCTCTTTTTTTTTCACTATAAGATTTGTAAATAAGTTGAAATTATTCAGAAATGTCAGGAGCCATTTATTTTTGTCAGGGAGCATTTGACGCACACGAAAAGTGTGAATTCATACATGAAGAAGTGTGGACACTTTATTTGTTTTACTTACCTGTACCTTTAAAATAGGAACACGTCAAGTCCTCCCTGAATCTAAAGGAAAAGCCTAGTAAACTGCACTATTTGATACAGCCGATGGGTGGAGCAGCCTAAATGCAGGACAGCGCTATCAGTTAGTGGTGATACCGTGCTTTCTTTCAATAGTAAAACCGAGAGACTGCAAGCAACAATTGATTTAGTCCTGTCTTTACTTTTCCTATTTTACCAGGTTAGTAAGAGTCAATATAGCATTAAAACGCCATAAATCACAAGGTTAAATGCTGTAGATTATTATTCTGTGGGTTTGGTGCATTATTTTGGTGGTTTAAATATGTATTTTTAATATATAAAAGTGCACATTTTGAATCAGCCATTATAGTGGAGATTACCACGTGGGGATAATAATACAGAGTGTTAGTCAGTGAAGACAAGATGGCGATTATGTTTTCAAAGTGAAACAAACTGGTTTAAAAGATATATAAAATGCTTGTGAAATATTACGGTTGAAGGTGTTCTGATAATAAATTTAAGCCCATAATATCCTGATGCCAATAATCAATGTAAACTGATATTTCTGTGATGTTTGTTATTCTGTGTTCCGTTTTGCTAATTAATAAAAGCTAGAATTTAGGCATGGTATAACGTGATGTAAATGCATGTTTTGAATTACTAAAACTTATACCTTATTGTGAGTTGTATGTACCATTATTAACACTGCGTTCAGGATGCTTAGACTTGAATGATATTTGTAGTTGAACTGATGATTAATAATAGTGCAACAGTACCATGGAAGTAGTCTGAACGTGTTAAAATAGTGATGCTAGTTATATAACATGTATATGGAGAATGCATAACTATAACAATTGATTTAGACCTGTCTTTACTTTTCCTATTTTAACAGATTAAACACTTTACCTTCTGTTGATGGGCTCTCTGCCCGAGACCTGCAACACTTCACTCAGTACAATAAGTTACAAGCAAGCACCATACATTTAAAATAAAATTACCTGTATTTTATTAATCACATTAAAGAAATGAAAAAAGCGATGTCAACATGCTGCGTGCTAAATCTGAGTCATTGATACTAACTACCGTATTCGATTGTTGTGTATTTTTTTTTTTTTCCTGGGTTAGTAAATAACGCTAACCATTTAATAAAGGTAACAACAAAATGTGAATCATGGTGAGCAGAGTACAGTAGCTTGTAATTCCAGTCTGTAACTTAATTTAGAAAATCATACCCTTCAATATAAAAATATATACTTTGGCTGTCGTGGTGTCCATTTTACCCTTCGTTTCACTAGAGAAGACAAAGTCATGTGACACATACCAGTGCACTATATGAAGTGACATATATAAAGCACAGAACGTTATCTTGTTATGGAGTAAAAAAATCAGATTGCCCGTCGGGCAAACAGCCAAAAAAAAAAAAAAGACGTCAGACAGATTTTTTTGGATGTCTTGGAACGTCGGGCTAGCGATTTTGTCTTATATGAGAACTGGGTAAACGATATATTGCCCAAATTCAAAGTGGGTAAATGCAGTTTACCTGCATATACCCTTGACATATACCACTGAGTAAAACTCCAAAGAAAAGTTTAAAAGTACCTGGTATCGCAAGGCAGTCTCCCATCCAAATACTAACCAGGCACGCGTACTATTATTATTTTTAGCAGACACACTGATCCAGGCTAACTTACAATTGTGACATAGTTTGCGTCCCAGCAGCCCATCCCTGTTTCCCCAACGGCTGTGTCTTCACTCTACATCCCCATGACAGGTGTCCAGCTTGACCACAACGACAGCGGTGATTACATGTCTCTCCTACATTTACCTCCTGGCATTCCCTACAAGCTTTCTGTCTTGCTGGGTCACCAGTCACTCCCTTGGTCGTGGCTGGTTGCTGGCCTCAATGACTGTGAGAAACAACTTTCTCATTTCCAAAACATCTGCCTTGAGGTCCTCAATCAACTTATAAGGGTCTGGAGTGGACCTTTTACAGTTTTCTTTGAATTTTCAGATGACTCACCCCTTTCTGCTGCTACAGGAAAGACCTCCTTCAAATCTGTTACTTTTGCGTGGAGCTCATTTACTCTTGGACCTTTTCCAGAAACCACTTTCTTTAATTTCTGTTGTCTCTCCACTTCAAGGTTTGCAGCCTCATTCACTTTTTCAATCAGCACCTCATCTGCAACGGTGATGTCATTAAGGTTTAGCTTTATCTGGAACTTTATAGCATCCCTCAGGAGTCCGGTCTCAATGAGAAGAGAAACTGTCGTTGAATGAGGTCTGTATGTATTGATCTTCATTTTCTTTGTCAGTTGACTTCCACCGCAGCTTCTCTTTTAACTCAATTGCTCTGAAAAGTTCTGAGCTGACTCTTTGGGCTCTTGGGAAATACTCATCAGCTTGTGGTATAAATTAGAGGTGCTGTCTTCCTTGTAGTGTCCTTTGACAATGTTTATTAATGTGGAGAGGGTAAGTCCGCTCTTGATCTCCAACATATCTCTGAGCTGACGTCCAGGGATGACTGCTCGAATAACTGCCTCAATGATCTCAACTTCTGAATGTCCCTTCTGGAGTCCTGCTTCCATCTGATGGATCAGGCTTGTATAGGACAGCTTGTCCTTCTGTCCTCCTTCTCCAATTTGCCCGCAGATTCTAAATTCAGATTCACTTCTGGCACGGCGGCTGGCAAAGGTGTTGTCACTTCCTCTACCTTTCTCACACTATTGCTGTTGGATCTCATTTTATCTCCCAGTGCCTTGATCTCTTCTTCTAAAGCCTTATGGGCCTCTTCTTGTGACTGCTGTAGTTGGAGGTATTTGTCTTCTAAATCCTTCATCTGGGTGTGTTGCTCTTGTGGTGTCCCTGCATCAGTGGCACCCCTTGATTAATGACACGAGGTCTTGAAGATACTGACAAAATTCTTCCTCCTCCTGACTGTTCTCAGTCTCCTCCAATACTTTCTCTACCGTCCTAATAAGAGCTTGATGGTACTAACGAGGAAACCTTTATCACCTTCTTCTGGGCACTTTAAGAATTGGCCCTTCTATAAAATGAATTTTCTCCAGCTGTAGAATGGCACTTACTTCATCTTGCAAATTCTCCTTTTTTTTGGTGTCTAGATTTGTCTCTGGGTGAGAAGTAGTGGCTTTTGATCTAATTTACTTCTCCTGGCTATGGCTCGCCATAATATGTTGCATATTTAGAATGAAAAGGCAGAGTCCATCCTGGATTTATTTGTAATCTGTAAACACATAAAAAATTGTTATTATATTTCTTTCTGCAGCACTATGCATTTCCACTGTGTTTAGTGTTTACCTTCACTTTTAGGTCACCGACACATTCGTTCTGAATGATTATCTCAAATCATTTAGCACCATGTTAACCTCATAACTATATTTCCTCAACATCCATGAAGTTAACTATATGAACCAGCACAGTACTGGGTAAGGCCCAGTTTATCTCTAAACACATAGTAATACAGTTGGATAATTCAGATAAACAGTAAAACATTATCATTAATATGTCTCACAAATAAAAGCATTTTATCAAAATTACATTCATGTCAGAATTACCAAAATGAAACCCATTTATTCATTACCCGTTCTATACTTCTGTCTCGACCTTGCATTTCCCCATTCACTTGCATACACTCATACATGTGCTAATTCTAATACATTTTCAAAGTAGATTTATACATTTAAAAAAAAAAAAACAGTACAACGTACAAATAACCAAGAGAAAATGGTTCTCAACATATTTTTACATATGACTGATTAATATCTGATGGTCAGCCTACCTGTAAACACATAAAAGATTGTTATTTTATTTCTGTCTGCAGCCCTACACATTTCGACTGGGTCTAGTGTTAACTTTCACTTTTGGGTCACTTGAATGAAACTAAGCGTAGCTACCACCACCCATTGGCAGAAAACTGAAACAGCAATCTGTAACTTTCCATTAAAACAAATAACATGCTTAGGCGCTCACTATTTCTAAAATTTTAAAGGCTGTACCTTGGGTTTAGTGGAGCAGCTTTCTTAAAAAATGCAACCACAGTTGTCTATGTGAAGCAATGTGTCTGACTAATACGAAACGAATAAAAACATATCCACAAGGTTCTTTGTTTGACTTTACTTGAAAAATAAAAGCAATACAAAGAAATAGAATTTATACGGTCAAAAACTGTGTTGCAGGGGCTCCTGAGTGGCACATCCAGCAAAGGTGCTCCACGCGGATGTGCCCTATAACCAGGTTCGAGTCCAGGCAATGTCACAGCCGACCGTGACCGGGAGTTCCCAGGGGGTGGCACACAATTGG
Source organism: Polyodon spathula (assembly GCF_017654505.1). Classification (NCBI taxonomy): domain Eukaryota; kingdom Metazoa; phylum Chordata; class Actinopteri; order Acipenseriformes; family Polyodontidae; genus Polyodon; species Polyodon spathula. Next base: position 26,468,849 of record NC_054546.1, read on the forward strand.
CCGAGCGCTGCCCGAGTAGGGAGGGCTTAGGTCGGCGGGGGAATCCACAGCTCACAGCACATCAGTGACCCCTGTGGCAGACAGGGCGCCTGTGGTTCTGCAGTGGAGCCTCCAGATCTGTGTTGTCCTCTGGCACTATAGGTCTGCAGGCAGTACAAAATATTATGGATTGGCAGGAGCACATTTCGGAGGACGCGTGCTCCAGCCTCCGAATTCTCCGAGTCTGCGTGGGGGTTGCTTGCGGTGGGCCGAGGATACAGATAACAATTGGGCACACTAAATTTGGGAGAAAACAGGGGTAAAGAAATTGGAGACTACTAAATTTACAGTGGCTTGCGATTGACCTCCCTTGGCATTTTTCCTATTTTTGTTGCCTTACGACCTGGAATTAAAATGGATTTTTATCTGGATTTCATGTAATGGACATACACAAAATAGTCCAAATTGGTGAACTGAAATGAAAAAAATAACTTGTTTAAAAAAATTCTAAAAAATAAATAACGGAAAAGTGGTGCGTGCATATGTATTCACCCCCTTTGCTATTAAGCCTCTAAAGATCTGGTGCAACCAATTACCTTCAGAAGTCACATAATTAGTTAAATAAAGTCCACCTGTGTGCAATCTAAGTGTCACATGATCTCAGTATATATACACCTGTTCTGAAAGGCCCCAGAGTCTGCAACACCACTAAGCAAGGGGCACCACCAAGGAGCTCTCCAAACAGGTCAGGAACAAAGTTGTGGAGAAGTACAGATCAGGGTTGGGTTATAAAAAAATATCCGAAACTTTGAACATCCCACGGAGCACCATTAAAGCCATTGTTAAAAAATGGAAAGAATATGGCACCACAACAAACCTGGCAAGAGAGGGCCACCCACCAAAACTCACGGACCAGGCAAGGAGGGCATTAATAAGAGAGGCAACAAAGAGACCAAAGATAACCCTGAAGGAGCTGCAAAGCTCCACAGCGGAGATTGGAGTATCTGTCCATAGGACCACTTTAAGCCGTACACTCCACAGAGCTGGGCTTTACGGAAGAGTGGCCAGAAAAAAAGCCATTGCTTAAAGAAAAAAATAAGCAAACATGTTTGGTGTTCGCCAAAAGGCATGTGGGAGACTCCCCAAACATATGGAAGAAGGTACTCTGGTCAGATGAGACTAAAATTAAGCTTTTTGGCCATCAAGGAAAACGCTATGTCTGGCGCAAACCCAACACCTCTCATCACCCCGCGAACACCATCCCCACAGTGAAGCATGGTGGTGGCAGCATCATGCTCTGGGGATGTTTTTCATTGGCAGGGACTGGGAAACTGGTCAGAATTGAAGGAATGATGGATGGCGTAAATACAGGGAAATTCTTGAGGGAAACCTGTTTCAGTCTTCCAGAGATTTGAGACTGTGACGGAGGTTCACCTTCCAGCAGGACAATATCCCTAAGCATACTGCTAAAACAACACTCGAGTGGTTAAAGGGGAAACATTTAAATGTCTTGGAATGGCCTAGTCAAAGCCCAGACCTCAATCCAATTGAGAATCCGTGGTATGACTTAAAGATTGCTGTACACCAGCGGAACCCATCCAACTTGAAGGAGCTGGAGCAGTTTTACCTTGAAGAATGGGCAAAAATCCCAATGGCTAGATGTGCCAAGCTTATAGATACATACCCCAAGAGACTTGCAGCTGTAATTGCTGCAAAAGGTGGCTCTACAAAGTATTGACTTTGGCGGGGTGAATACTTATGCACGCTCAAGTTTTCTGTTTTTTTGTCTTATTTCTTGTTTGTTTCACAATAAAAAATATTTAGCATCTTCAAAGTGGTAGGCATGTTGTGTAAATCAAATGATACAAACCCCCAAAAAATCAATTTTAATTCCAGGTTGTAAGGCAACAAAATAGGAAAAATGCCAAGGGGGGGTCAATACTTTTGCAAGCCACTGTATATTAAAAAAAAAAAATGTGTTGCTGCATAGACTCCTTCTTGCCTACTGAGTCAAGCAGTGATATCATGGCCACAAATCACGCAGACAAAACCAATGGAACATCCAATAGGGGTCTCTATACAAATGTCCAAACATACACAAATATTCTCAAGTTCTAACATGAATACAAATATGCATATAAACAATATTAATTTAGAAAATATCCCCTTTCTCTTTTTTATTAACTATGGCTCTTACATTTCGGGACCCTAATTGGCTAGGCGGGAAGTATAACAATTATACCCAAAACTCAAACTAGAGCCATAAAAATCTCTAAAAATTTAAACTAATAACTAATAGTCCTTGTTTTTCTTGTCACTTGTTGACCAGGTTTCTTCAATGTCTTCTTTTTCCAGCTTTAAGCTCTCATGCTGCCTCTTTTAGCAGACAGAGCTTGGTGATTGGTCTCTCAAGGGTGCTGGACTTAGTAGTCTTCTGCAGACTGTGCATTCTGAGAGGATTCTTCTCACTGCCGAATTAACTTGAGGAATATAATACTTATGCCGTAGCTTTGCGAGTTTGTGGTTCCGTCCACAATGTCCAACTTCTCTGTGGATGTACTGAAGAATGAGAGTGGCAGCTCGAAGATCTTTAGACAGGATAGCTGGGTGCTTAGCCTCTTCTGGCATAGCAGACTTATTCAGCAGTCCACCTACTCTCAGTATTCCATCTTCCAGAATAGGATCCAACTTGTAGATGTGACTACTTCTCTTGACATGTGTGTTCTCTTTTTGCAAGGCTTTGATTTCTTCTGGATACTTCTTACCCCGTGTTACTTTGTATTTCTGCATTTGCTGCTGGAGAAGAGTCTTCTGTTGGTCAGGGTCACTCTCTGACTGACTGTAGCTTGAAACTCCTTTCTTTTACCGCTCAAGTGTAGCAGCATTTCTTTCAGCCGGAGAAACCATACAACTGCTTTCTTCATGATGCCATTTTGAATAATGATTAGTTTGTTCACTGTGTCAGAGTTCTCTTCTGTACTCATGAGGTTGAGTGTAACTGATTTCTTGATCTCGACATCATCTTCTGTAACTTGACTCAGTAGATCTGGTCTTTCTGGCCATTCACTTTCTTCTTTCAACAGGAAACTTGGTCCTTTATCCAATTTTCACTCGAAGTTTTCAGCTTTCAAACCTCTTGAGGCCTGAACTGCGGGGTTCACTGAGGTGTTGACATACCTCCATTGATTCGGTTCTGTAGCCTCACGGATACAGCAATTCTGTTGGCTATGAAGGTCTTGAAACGCGTGATTTCATTCTCTATGTACTTCAACATTGTAGTGCTATCTGTCCAGAAGGTAGACTCTTCAAGTGGGACTTGTAACTCTTGCCTCAGCATTTTGTCAATTTTGACTGCAATGACTGCTGCTGTCAAATCTATTCTGGGAATAGTGATCTGTTTCAATGGCGCTACTCTGGATTTTCCCATCAGAAAGGAACAATGCTTTTTGCCCTTTTTGTTCGTCAGCAGGGGGTAGGTTGCTGTGCTGTAGCCATCCTCACTGGCATTGGAAAAGTGATGTAGCTGTGCCATCTTTGTGGGTCTGAAACTTGCAGGCTTGATACATCTGCTTATATTAAAGCTGGAAAGCTGCTGCAGGTCCGTCAACCATTTCTGCCACTTCTGAGCCAGCCCATTTTGGATCTCTATGTCCCAACCTCGCTTCTCTCTACACAGGTCTCTCAGTAAAAGCTTCACTGGTAGAATAAACAGCACCAGAAAACTAAGAGGGTCATAGATAGAATTGACCATGGGGAGGATTCCTCGTCTTGTGATTCATTTATCCTGTACGTGCATGTGAGGCGAGAGTGTATTAAATGGAATGTCCAGACAGTAATTTATGTGTACAGAAATAAAATAATTTATTTTTATTTTCTATACACAACAAAAAGGATTAAATAACAAACGAAAAACAAAATGGTGTGAGGGAAGGAGTGCAGGGGTGAAATCCAAAACAAACTGATGACTCGTCTTTAATTTGTCTTCGTGGTGACCATAAACAAAAAAAAGACAAAAGAAATGTTAGTATTTCAAAAAATCCCGCTGCACAAAACCAGTCTCTCCCTTCACCCGTTACTCCTCCTACTTTACTTTCGGACCAACCCCGAACACAGTAGTACGTTCCCATTAGTATGTAATGTCCCGCCTCTGTAGTCAGTGGAACACCAATCCCCAACCGACACGTCTCCTTATCCTTCACTTGACTCCAGTGGCTGGAAGTTACATACTCGTACTTCCGCCCCTCACCAAGGTGCCGCCCCTCAAAAGATGACTTTTGCCATGGTCACGAGATCTTGGTAAGGGAAGTCCCGAGTTGGTTTGATGCCACCTACTGTCGGGAGGCTGAATCACAGACCGAAACCCCTTTGACTCATCACATATCCCACCCCTCAGAGTGGAGCCGAAGGAACACTCGGAAACCTCTAACCCTTCCCTTTTTCCTCCCTCCCGGGAAAAAAAATCAGCATTTTGATGTAACTTACCCGCACGATACCTTATTTGAAAGGCGAAGGGTTGGAGCGCCAGGTACCACCGCGTAATCCTAGCGTTTGAATCCTTCATCGTGTCTAACCACTTTAAAGAAGCGTGATCTGTGATGAGTACAAAGGGTCGTCCCAGAAGATAGTATTTTAAAGATTCCACTGCCCATTTCACTGCCAGGCATTCTTTCTCCACTACCGAATACCTCTGTTCTCTGGGCAGTAACTTCCGACTGATGTATAGTATCGGGTGTTCTACACCATCTCTCTCCTGGGACAGAACCGCCCCCAGACCAGTCTGCGATGCATCTGTCTGCAGGACGAACTCTCGGCTGAAATCCGGGCTTATTAATGCTGGGGCCTGACTCAAATTAGTTTTAATAGATTCAAAGGCTGTCTGACACTCTGCACTCCACTTAACTTTATTTGGAGCGTTCTTTTTAGTGAGATCAGTGAGAGGGGCGGCTATAGTGGAAAAGTGTGGAATAAAGCGGCGGTAATAACCAGCCAACCCTAACAGTGATCTCACCTGGGTTTTCGTGGTAGGTACCGGTGAATCCAACAAAGCCTGGACTTTTGAAACCAACGGTTTCACTCTACCCTTACCCATTATGAAACCTAAATATTTAGTTTCTTCTTTTCCAATAGCGCACTTTGCCATGTTCGCTGTGAGCCCCGCCCTCCTCAGAGACTGTAAGACGGCTTCTAATCTAGTCAAATGTTCTCTCCAGGAAGAACTATAAATGACTACATCATCGATATATGCAGCTGCATACTCTCAATGAGGTTGTAAAACCCTGTCCATTAGTCTCTGAAAAGTAGCAGGCGCTCCATGAAGTCCGAACGGCATAGTACAAAATTGAAAAAGACCCTCTGGGGTTGAAAATGCCGTTTTCTCACGAGAGGCTTTCGTTAATGGAATTTGCCAATATCCTTTCGTCAGATCCAGAGTTGAAATAAACCGAGCTTGCCCCAGTTTGTCTAAGAGTTCATCTACTCGAGGCATGGGATATGCATCAAACTTGGAGATAGCATTCACCCTCCTAAAATCGATACATAATCGTAGTGACCCATCTGGCTTGTCTATTGGTACTATTGGGCTACACCACTCACTTCGGGAAGGTTCAATTACCCCAAGTTTCAACATACACTCCACCTCCCTTCGAACAGAATCTCTCCGACTCTCTGGAATGCGATACGGTCTCTTTTTGTTTTTCTTGGGCGGATTTTAGGGTTAAACAGGTCGGATTGCAACGGAAAAATCTCGCCAATTGTTTTCTCCTGTTGCTTTAATTGTCCCCTGGTAGAAACTAAGACCATTTCCCGACCTAAAATACGATCAAAAAACGGCCAGTCTCTTCCCAGGAGAACAGGGTATGGTAAACATTGCGCTACAGCCACTTTAACGCAAGCTGAATAATCACCTACAATAAGTCTAACTTTAGTGGTGGGATAAACCCGAGTTTCTCCATGAATACAGGAGATAGCCACTTTACCCTGTGGCTCCCAGGCTACCCCATCCAAGAGAGCTTGCCGAATCAATGTTTGTGCACACCCAGAGTCCGCAAATGCGTAAGTACTCTTTCCCCCGACCTGTACTCTTAACTGATAAGGGCCCTCCCGACATTCCCCAGTGTTCCTACCTGTTACTGCTGACCAGGATCTTGTCGCCAGGTCCACCTTTATTACTGGACAATTCCTGGCAATGTGTCCAGGCTCATTACATTGGTAGCACACTTGGTTAGGAGGCATCAACGGAGTTAATCTGTCCTGCGAGTCCGCAACCGGCAGGTTAGGGGGATTCTCTCTCGCCCAGGATGGGGCTAACCTCGACCTCCACGGTCTGAAGGTCCGGTTACCCCCTCTGGGCTTCATTGGTTGGTTGGTCCGAGTTAGTTTAGGGGCAGGAGTGGGGTCTGACCCGGCACCTTCGTTTGCGTCTTCGTAGGCCTCCGCCAGGAGGAGGGCATCCTCGAGAGTGGTAGGTCTATTCCTCTTAATCCACTCTCGATTCCCTGGCGGTAGTATAGACGCAAACTGTTCTATAACTATTTTCTGCACCAGTTCTTGGGGTGTATGTTCTTCTGGCCGCAGCCACCGGGTGCACTGATCTAAAAGATATTGTCCCGCAACCCGGGGCCGCATCCCCTTGGACAGCTGGTATTCCCGAAAACGGCGCCGGTATGTTTCCTCCGTGATCCCGAGGCGTGAGAGAATGGCTTCTTTAACTTTAACATAGTCCCCTGCATTCGTGGCCGTCAGGGCTCGATACGCTGCCTGAGCTTCCCCTGTCAGGCAGGGTGCCAATTTCATGGCCCAGTGTTCCCTAGGCCACTCTGCAGCCTCTGCCACTCTCTCAAACGTAATCAAGAAAGCCTCGGGATCATCTTCCGAGGTCATCTTCTGAAGATTAGGCTGAGCTGCAAACATCCGGGCAACCGCTCTCTCTGATGTTGATATTGATAGTTTTTCTACCAGCTGTCCCAAGAACTGGGCGAGCTGTTCCAGGTGCCGTGTCTCTCTCTCCTCTCGCTTCTCCTCCTGCTCCCTAAACATTGTCAAAACTGTAGCTGGATCCATTTTCACTTCTGACACCACGTGTGAGGCGAGAGTGTATTAAATGGAATGTCCAGACAGTAATTTATGTGTACAGAAATAAAATAATTTATTTTTATTTTCTATACACAACAAAAAGGATTAAATAACAAACGAAAAACAAAATGGTGTGAGGGAAGGAGTGCAGGGGTGAAATCCAAAACAAACTGATGACTCGTCTTTAATTTGTCTTCGTGGTGACCATAAACAAAAAAAAGACAAAAGAAATGTTAGTATTTCAAAAAATCCCGCTGCACAAAACCAGTCTCTCCCTTCACCCGTTACTCCTCCTACTTTACTTTCGGACCAACCCCGAACACAGTAGTACGTTCCCTTTAGTATGTAATGTCCCGCCTCTGTAGTCAGTGGAACACCAATCCCCAACCGACACGTCTCCTTATCCTTCACTTGACTCCAGTGGCTGGAAGTTACATACTCGTACTTCCGCCCCTCACCAAGGTGCCGCCCCTCAAAAGATGACTTTTGCCATGGTCACGAGATCTTGGTAAGGGAAGTCCCGAGTTGGTTTGATGCCACCTACTGTCGGGAGGCTGAATCACAGACCGAAACCCCTTTGACTCATCACAGTGCATCTTGAACTTGAACGTATCCGTTTCAGTGCACCACTGGGCACCAAGAACTCTCTTCGTGGGAAGACTGTTGTAGCTCAGGTCTAGGTCTTTGACTTCTGTGGCTTTCTTCTTCTGGGATGGATGGTAAGACAACTCTGTTGTTGCTCATCCACTTCGTCAAGTGGAACCCTCCACTGGAACACAAAGTTCTGATATTCCTTGACAGAGCAACTGCGTGATCTTCTGACGACACAGACGTCAAACAATCATCAACAGTTTCTGAACACTGTGTTAACCACCTCTGGTGTTGTCTGGTCTATTCCATCTTCAGCTGTTCTTCTCAATGCATAGGATCCGGCCTGCTGTAGTGCACTCGTATGCTCCTGTAGTGTGAGCTGGTTGGGATAGAAATAGTGAGACACATCCTTTCTGACTGATGGTGCAGAAGCACGGTCTCCATACCCCTCCTTTAACCTTAGGGCTCCTCTGGATTCTGCCTTGATTGACGTCTTTGACTTAAAGTAGTTACTCATATCATCCCGAGCATCATCATTATCTTCAAACACTTTCACCTTAGCACTGGACGCTGCAATAGCTGTCTCTAACTTCAGTTGCTCCTTTTTAGCTTTTAGCTGTGCTACTTCAAGTTCAATAGCTTGCTTCTTCTTTAGAGATGCTGCCTTGGCTAGCAGTGCTACATGTGCTGCTTCTTCCCTTAAGCGTGTTGAACCTGTGGAACTTGTGAAGGAAGCCACTGACATGCGTCCAGCAACAGAGCCATGTTTGCCCTTTTCTTGCGTAGCCACGCTGAAACTTCTGAAATGCTCTCACCTGGATCAATATAATTATCATCATCTTCTTTATTCACCTGTACCTTTGCATACTCTTATAGTCCATTTTTCACAAGTCTTGATGGTAGCTGACTTAGGGTTAAACCAGTTTAACTGATCAGCATTTCTCTCATCTTCAGATAAATGAGCTAACACTTCTTATTAAGGTCATTAAACTCTTCATATAACTTGTTAGTCATGTAGAATTAATTCTTCAACTTTATCCAAATTACGTTCATCTTCCTTTAGACGATCCAATTCTTTGATTTTGCTAGTAAGCTGACCAAGCTTTGCCCTTCTCAATGCTATAAGCCTGTGAAGTTTCGCCTCGAATGCTTTTTTTTTTTTTGGTGGGCTTTGCTGCCCTCTTGTGGCAGTTTTCTCCAGTGACTAGAACATAAGAACATAAGAACATAAGAACATAAGAAAGTTTACAAACGAGAGGAGGCCATTCGGCCCATCTTGCTCGTTTGGTTGTTAGTAGCTTATTGATCCCAAAATCTCATCAAGCTGCTTCTTGAAGGATCCCAGGGTGTCAGCTTCAACAAAGCTTCAAAATCGTTTGCCATTTTGTCTTCTCTCAATGTCCAAAGTTGCTAGCAAAAGTTTAAACTTCTCAAAAAGTATTCTCAAAAAATAAAAGATTGCATCCAATTACTCAAAAATGCACGGTCTCTCAAAAATAGGTAGTTACTATCTCCAGTATGGCTTGGAAAAGGCAAAAAAAAATGAATGCAGCTCACAGTAGTATTAGCTTGATGGCTAGACTTCAGTAGTTTGCTCATAGTAAATTAGCTTCGTCATTAACTTGTTGCTAGCAATCCTGATCTTAAAATTCGTCTATCTTCATTCAAAACATGAACAGTCACTATACCTTTAAAACTTCCACTTGGTCACGTCTTTTCACGTGGTTAATGAAGTGTGAAATCCACAATAATTCCGTTCATTTCTTCGACTTTTGACTAATGTAGTGGCGCAGCTTTCTTAAAAAATGCAACCACAGTTGTCTATGTGAAGGAATGAGTCTGACGTAAATAAACACATATCCACAAGGTTCTTCGTTTGACTTTTTACTTGAAAAATAAAAGCAATACAAAGGAATAGAATTTATACGGTCAAAAACTGTATTGCTCCAAAGACGACTCCTTGCCTACTGAGTCAAGCAGTGATGTCATGACCACACATCATGCAGACGAAACCAATGGAGCATCCAATAGGGGTCTCTATACAAACGTCCAGATGTAACCCGACTCGGGTCACTCTGAGCTACCAGAGCAAAACAAGCAATATTTAGAACTTATTTACTTGTCTGAGTAGCTGATATTGACTTGGGTTTACAGTAGTATGCATACAAGAAGATCCTGGTTCCCAGTGGTTGGTGTTGAGCTGACTGGTATTGCCCTATTCTTTATGCAGATATCTTCAAGAATGAATATCAACGACTATGGTGCGGTGCCTCCACCTGGATAATACTGTACACTTTAAACCAATGTGCCACTTTAGTATCTCCCAGGAAATTTAAATATCTGCCCTTTTTCTTTTTACAGCAGTAATATGCAGTGATATATTTAAACAGCTAAATACACTCACAACTCCAATGAAACACAGAGTTGATTGTACATGAGGAAAAATAATAATAATAGACCCAACTTAATGTCAAAGAGCACTATTGCATTTAATACTTAAATATCTGGCAGAGTGCTTAGATATTACAAAACACTTCAAAACAACCCCAGATTCCTCTAAATTAAACAATAACATACATACATAGCACATTACATACCATATATCATTCAGAAAGAAAACAAAAGCAAGTCCAGTGCAATGCAAACTCATGTAGACTTCGTTCCTTTTGTTCTATATGGAGCTAGCATAACTCGTTGGGGCCCACACTGTGATTTTATTATTTATTTTCCGTTGGTACACGTTAACATTAACCAGTTGCTTTCACCCACCTCGTGGTATATTTTTTTCCAGTCACGAGGAGGACTTTATTTATTTATTAGCTACTCACAAATCTCCTTCGTAGATGTTGTGGATAGGAGCAGACAGAAGACACGGCATTCCAGAAAAAAAATGCACAGGCAGGTTGCAGAAAAACCTCAGTCCGATGCCTTCAGCACACACACGCCTCTTTAGAGTATGCGCCAGTAACTGGAATTATCCTAGTCAGACTTTTACGTGAGCTCACTTGACTTGCTTCAGTCCAAGCTGGTAATTAATTCCATTTAAGCCAGTCACGATGTTAGTCTTAATAAAATTAACCGGCGTTTGCAATTCTAACTCTTACTGTTGAAGCGATACTAAGTTGAAACGCGAATGTTTTTTTTTTTTTTTTTTCTTAACGCACTGAATCGTCTTCATAAAACCAGGGGCCATCTGCGTAGTCTCCCTTGTTTTTTTTTTCTTTCTCCCTCCAGTCACAACGTCCGCCCAGCAAAAAATCAAGAGAAAAAGAGACCAAGACCCCCCCCCCCATCTGGGCGGAGCGTATCCTTATCACAGCGTCTGTCAAAGGTGGGATGTGCAGCCGATTCTCCTTCCTGATTAGTGCTCTGTATTGATTGACACTCTGCAGTGTAAAGTTCAATCCCTTTGGGAGCGAAATTGCATTATGGGTCGAGTATTTATTTTTTTTTTAATGCAGTCAATAATAATAGTGGCCAACAACCGCCAATTTTTAAAAGGGCCTACACTCTCCCTTCACTAAGAATTTCCGTCATGTCCCCATGACGGTTCCTGTAAAGAAAAAGTGTTAAGCATACAAATATTAACTATTTACAATGTTGTTGCAAAATTGGCATTAACATAGATCTACCACCAGGTAAGACAGTACATACTTTACATAGAGCTTGGTTATTACACCACCATGTATGGCATAAAGGTCTTACTTTAAGTGGCACAATAAGTGTATCAGTTCCAGGTGGAAAAACACAAGTCCTTCTAACAGTCACTGCTTCTTTCCTAACTTCTCCAGGCCAGTCATACGTAATTCGTATGGGTGCCCTTCTCTCTCTCTGATCTCCTTATGGCAGGAACCTCTTCCTCTCCTGAAGTTCTTGGAATGAAGTTCTGCTTCTTCAACAGGACCATCGTCCATCCTGGTATTACTTTCAGTTGCAGTAGTTCTCTCTGTATCATCTTCTCCTCCCGCATGATTGGTTTCAGGATAACTTCCAGAGGCTGTAGACATCTCCACTGTCAACTCACTAGACGGTTCAAACACAGGTGCGTCTGGATTTAAAGGTGTAGTCCCAGCAGAGCTACTAAGTAGCAACGTCTCTTCTAATTGAACAGTGACCTCAGGCATCACAGAGTGAAGTAACTTTAAAAAAATGGATGGTGAGTAAGTAGATTCAAGAAAATGCACAGAGTCCTTTTCTTCAATCAGTTGTTAGGTTTATTGAAATATGCAGGGAGTCTGGTCCCAGGTACAGGACAAACAGAATACCCATCCTTACAATGTTTGCATGACATTAAATACCCTTCTGTATAGATGGTCCACCTCCTCTTTCTCTGACACTTAACCAATAGCAAAGGTACAACACATTATTCTGTTACCGTATATTTAATTTATTGTGTGTATGTGTGTCTGTGTGTGTGTAGTCTAGTGTGACGACCTCTGACGACCCATTCTTGAGACCCCTGGTGCCCAAAAGGTCCATACATCTGTTTTTTGTTATCTTCTTGAGACCCTTTGATTCCAGTGGCACTCTCTCTTTGGATCTCTCTGAGAACCTTTGGGTCCAACGTCAGTCCCTAGGAGCCTTTTATCCCCTTTATGCATTGCATTCCAAAAGTCTTAGAGCCTGGCTGATAACAGCATTGTTATCTTGTTAGCTTGCAGTCAATGCTGGGCAAGAAGCTTGTAGACGCAAAATCTCTATCAATTGTTAGCAGTACATGCAATTTGAACCAAACAGTCTGCTATCTGCAATATTAGTCTCTTTTCAGAAAAGAACACCAGTATAGCTCTGCCAGTCCATGCGTAGCAAACTGCTAATCAATTCTCGATCCATGTTTTCCAACACAGAGGGATTGTCAATTGATTCATGAAAACTGCAGTCTTCTTCAGAATCTAATTCACACAGATAGTTGGTATCTTGAAGTTGATCATCAGCTTCTGGAGCAGATTCAAGTTCCTTGGCTGACTCAAATTCATCTTTCCTCAGTTATTTTGCTCGTCTGCATCTGAGAGCCCTCGGACAAGGTGTAGGCATTAGGTCTATTTCAGGATCCAGCCTTACTTCTTGTCCCAGTGGTAGTAAATTTCTGTGCAAGATCTTTTTAGGACCTTCTCCATTCTCAGGTTTCAAATGATATACTGGAAGCTCTGACATCTGACTTTCTACAATGTAAGGTTGTGAACTCCATCGATTTGCAAGTTTGTTCTTTCCTTTAAATCCAAGATTCCAGATCAAAGCTTTGTCTCCAGGATTCAAACTATGATACCGTACTTTTTGATCATATCTTACTTTGTTACCTTCGTTCATTTTGGCAGCAGTAGCTTGAGCTAACTTATAGGCAGCTTGCAATTCTCGTCTCATGCGAGATACATATTGAAGGTAAGAGGTGTTGGAGATACCATCGGCAGCCACTCCAAAACATAAATCCACTGGCAATCTGGCTTACGCCCGAACATGAGAAAGTACGGTAAATAACCTGTAGCTTCATTTTTTGTGCAATTATTTCCATGCACGAGGTGACTTGTGTTGACTCCATCTAGATTTTTTTGGGGTTCTAAAGTACCCAACATGTTGAGAAGTGTTCTATTAAATCTCTATGGCTGCAGATTCTCTTGTGGGTGGTAAGGTGAGGTCCATGATTTCTTTACTCCTAGCATAGTCAGAAGTTCTCGGATTAGACGACTTTCAAAGTCTCGGCCCTGATCTGAGTGCATCCTTCTAGGACACTAAACCAGTTACTCCCACTTAGGCAGTTGAGAGCATCCTCAATCCTTGGCATGGTGTATTGATTCGGAATGGTGCGTCTGTTAAGAGTTCTGTAATCTACACACATCCTCTCTGCTCCAGACTTCTTCCTTACTACCACTGTCGGAGAGGCGTAGGGACTTCTAGATTCAGAAATGATGCCAGCAGCTTTGAGATCTTGCAAACGTTGCCGCACATTCTCCTTCTGCAGGAGCCAGGGAACGGGACCTTTCTCGGAACAGTCTGTAGTCAGAGCCTTATTTCATGTTGAGTACTTTTAGAACAGCCCATGTCCCACTCATGACATAAAAATACTTCTCTCCTTTCCATCAATTTCTCACACAGATGTTGTTTCCACGGCTCTAGCACCGAGGAATCCCCAAAGTTAAAGGAAGAAGGAGTCAACTTTGCACATGATTCTTTAGCATTAGGTGTGGCTGGCTGGGGCACCAAGTCCACTGGAAATAGGTGAGCTATTGGAGTTCTATGTTTCAAGGTCACATCTTTAGTAGAGGTATTCCTAATAGCAATAATGATTCGTCTGGCAGACACTACAGTGACAGACTGAACTTCCGGCCTCACTAGTAAACCTTCAGGAAAACCCATCTCTTCAGGCTGGTCTACCAGCAGTATCCGGTCTGTGGGCTTCCCAGGGAACTTAGGTGTGCCAGTGATGTGGCAGACTTGTAAGGTGAAGGTCTTTCACTGTGAACCATACAGTTCCTTGGCGATCACACTCTTCCCAAGTGTCTCCTGCAGATTTTTGAATGGTCTCATAAGCTTCTTTGATCACAGGGTGTATAGTCAAAGTGCTCAGAAAGTGCTACCCCGCCTCTTCTTGACAGGACTCGAAGAGTCGCTTCACCATACTGGTGTTAGTTCCGACTAAGATAGACACATTACTCGTCTCCATAGGGTCTGGGCACACCAACGCTAAAGTATCGATTTTCCGGGGTACTCCCACAATGGTTCCAGGAAACTCGATTTTTAGAGATAAGTAGCCATCATACGGGTATTTTTGAGAACTCAAACCCCATATTTCCAGGTTCTCAACAGGTTGAATAGGTAAGTGCTTCAGGTAAGTGTTGTAAAACTTTCTGTACAAGATGGTAATCTGGGAACCTGTGTCCAATAGAGCTTGCGTATATATGCCCTCTACTTGTACAGGTACCACTGATGAGGGTCCCACTAAACCTGGGGGGATTTGGGTCTTCGTTCTGTAACACAGTCTGTTGCACTTGGTGGAGCAGATTTCTCTCAGAGCACCAGTTTGGTCCTTCACCGGGCTCCGAAAGCGTTTCCCGACTGCCGTCGAGACTGGATCAACTTCTGATTAACCTTCCTCAGGTCCTCTACGCCTCGGCATACTCTCTTCGTATGGCCGTCCTCCCCACATTTGTAGCAGAAAATCCCCTGGAGGCTTGCTGTAGCTGAAGGGACCTTAGGTGTGGCAGGTGCAATGTTAGCAGGGGTGTCAAACACTTGGCCTGCAGACTCTCTATTCTTAAAAGATGAAGGCCTTTCTTGTTTTGGAATCACAGTAGCCACAGTCAAGAGGCGGGTGACCTGACTAGCCAGGTCCTTCAATTCTCTCTTCAAGCTCTCAAGCTCAGAGACACCAGCAGCTGGTTGAATCGTTGCAGCAGCTACTGAGGCCCTCACAGCATCTCTAGAGGAAATTAGGTCTTCCTCCTCCATCACTTCGCGCAGTAGTTGCAAAAATGAGTCATTCGGAGTCTCAGGGCAACCATGTCTTGAGTAAGGGCGCCCTTAACGACTTGATCCATTCTAGCTCGGTCCATATTGTCTAGAGTGATCACTTCTTTAGAAAGTACTCTATGCAGTAGCTCATCTAAATGATACAAATATTGAGAGAGCTTCTCTCCCTCATCTTGATATGTGCACTTGAACTTCACCATTCAATCTTGTCCACTCTCAGTTGTGCCATATGCAGTCTCAAGGGCTACCAGATAATCTCTGGCAGTAGCAGAGGGGTTCCCAACCTTCAAAAACATAACAACGTCAGCAGCCGGTCCTTTCAGGCTTTCAACTATACGTTGCTTTTTTGTAGAATCAGCACATTTCCATTCATCTATCATCTGAGTAGCTTGCGCAATCCAGGCACCATATACTTCTTCTCCTGCAGGGATGGGTTTCATTCCTGAAAACAACCTCAACTTTCTATAATTATGTCCTTCAGCAGACATTTTGTTACATCTGTCTACTAATTGGCCTATAGCAGTAACCAGGTCTTTACTTAAATCAGTAGCTGGAGAGCTGGATGGATTGACCATTGCCTGTACATCCGCCAGGGTCTTGCCTTCCTGCTGCAGAAGGGACAGTAGTTTGGCTTGAAAAGCGATCTCTCTCACTGGGGAAATCTCCATGACTGTTGTATTTCCAACTAGGAGCACAGCCCAGGGGCCTGCTTCACCCTCAATACCAACTTCCTGGGGCATCTTCTGGGGGTCAAGGTCAGCAGAAGCCTCCACTAAAATGAATGCATTTTTCCCCAGTAGAATCTCCATGGTGACCACGTATCTTAGTTTTGCCTAGAAATTCCACTGCATCCAATACTTTGTAAATAGTTTCATCACTAACCTCCAGTGACACTATACTCAGTACCAGGGCTCGTGTAGTTGGGAGTTGCTTCTCATGACACCAGCTGATTATTTAGCTGAGGTCCATGATGGCAGCAATAGATATTAGAGAGAATGAAAGATAGAACAAGATTCACAAGACACAGGTCAGCTGCTCTTCCACTCGTACTGACTAAAGCAGGTGGCAAAAAAAATGAAAATATATATATATATACACACACACACACATACAGTCAATACACTGCTGCAAGTGTGAAAAAAAAAATTCAGGCTGAATGCAAGGCAGATAGCTCTCCCAGCGGAGCCTCCAAAAATGTAACCCGGCTCGGGTCACTCTGTGCTACCAGAGCAAAACAAGCAATATTTAGAATTTATTTACTTGTCTGAGTAGCTGATATTGACTTGGGTTTACAGTAGTATGCATACAAGAAGATCCTGGTTCCCAGTGGTTGGTGTTGAGCTGACTGGTATTGCCCTATTCTTTATGCAGATATCTTCAAGAATGAATATCAACGACTATGGTGCGGTGCCTCCACCTGGATAATACTGTACACTTTAAACCAATGTGCCACTTTAGTATCTCCCAGGAAATTTAAATATCTGCCCTTTTTCTTTTTACAGCAGTAATATGCAGTGATATATTTAAACAGCTAAATACACTCACAACTCCAATGAAACACAGAGTTGATTGTACATGAGGAAAAATAATAATAATAGACCCAACTTAATGTCAAAGAGCACTATTGCATTTAATACTTAAATATCTGGCAGAGTGCTTAGATATTACAAAACACTTCAAAACAACCCCAGATTCCTCTAAATTAAACAACAACATATATAACACATTACATACCATATATCATTCAGGAAGAAAACAAAAACAAGTCCAGTGCAATGCAAAATCATGTAGACTTCGTTCCTATTGTTCTATATGGAGCTAGCATTCAGCATGCCTTCATGCCTTCAGCACACACACGCCTCTTTAGAGTATGCGCCAGTAACTGGAATTATCCTAGTCAGACTTTTACGCGAGCTCACTTGACTTGCTTCAGTCCAAGCTGGTAATTAATTCCATTTAAGCCAGTCACGATGTTAGTCTTAATAAAATTAACCGGCGTTTGCAATTCTAACTCTTACTGTTGAAGCGATACTAAGTTGAAACGCGAATGTTTTTTTTTTTTTTTCTTAACGCACTGAATCGTCTTCATAAAACCAGGTGCCATCTGCGTAGTCTCCCTTGTTTTATTTTTTTCTTTTTCCCTCCATTCACAACGTCCCCCGTCCCCGTCCCCATTTGGGCGGAGCTTATCCTTATCACAGCATATGTCAATGGTGGGATGTGCAGCCTATTCTCCTTCTTGATTGGTGCTCTGTATTGATTGACACTCTACAGTGTAAAGTTCAATCCCTTTAGGCACGAGATTGCATTATGGGGCGAGTAGTTTTTTTTTTTTTTTTAATGCAGTCAATAATAATAGTGGCCAACAATCGCCAATTTTGAAAGGGGCCTACACAAACATACACAAATATTCTGTCAAGTTCTAACATGAATACAAATATGCATATAAACAATAATAATTTAGAAAATATCCACTTTCCCTTTTTTTATTAACTATGGCTCTTACAATGCGGTCCAGTGTTTTAATACAATTCAATATCGTCTGATATCTGTGCCCAGTGTGAAAGAGCAGTATGTGGTAAATGCACACGACAAGTTGATAAGCGTTACATCTGTGTGGATTGTTCTAATATGGGGGCTACTTTGAAGTATGTTTCCCTGAATGCGCATTCCTGTTACACAATGTGAACAGTTATTTTCTTTTGTACAAGTAATTATTTTGATTTTACAGTTCTGCATGTAGGCTATATGTTACACAATATTTTCTATTGAAATGTTTATTTTATTATAGTTTTCATTTTTTGAAGTCGTGCTATGCAGTAGGCTAAAAAAAAACCTTTATGTTATTTTTTGCAAATAATTACTTCATTTTTATAATTTTGTATGTACATATATCAGTTTACACCTGTTTACACAATATCTTCTTTTGAAATGTTTATTTTAGTATAGTTTTTAATTTTTTTACATCATGCATTATATGCGCGAATTTTGAAAAAAAGCCTTGTATGTTATTTTGTAATTACTTTGTTTTTAAATTGTGTTTGTACATATATCAGTTTACACAATATCTTCTTTTGAAATGTTTATTTTATTTTAGTGTGAGGCGTGTGAGTAAAAATGGATTTTCCAGACAGTGATTTACGTGTAAAAATAAAAATTTTATTTAATATTACACGGAAAAAAGAAAAATAATAAAGAAGGATGTGAGGGAGGGAGTGCTGGAGTAATCAAAAATAAAGGAACGGAAGCCTCTTAGTCCTCTTCTCGTTCTGCTTAAATCCAAAAATAAAACAAAAAGGAATAAAAACAGAAAAGAGCCAAGTTAGTAAAGCCTCCGCTCGTGACACAGTCCAAACTCCCACGTACTTCCCTCCAGCCTTTTTTCCCCCGCATCTATTCCTTAGGACCAACCCCGAACACAGTAGCACGTTCCCTTTAGTATGCAAACCCCGCCCCGGTAGTCAGTGGATCACCAATCCCAAACTGACAGGTATCCTTAATTTCACTTGACTCCAGTGGCTGGAATTTCCCCTCAAAAAGATAACTTTTGTCATGGTCACAAGACCTTGGTAAGGGAAGTCCCGAGTTGGTTTGATGCCTTCTACTGTTGGGAGGCTGAATTGCAGACCGAAACCCCTTTGACTCATCACATATCCCACCCCTCAGAGTGGAGCCGAAGGAACACTCGGAAACCTCTAACCCCTCCTTTTCCCCTCCCTCCCGGGAAAAAAAATCAGCGTTTTGATGTAACTTACCTGCACGATGCCTTATTTGAAAGGCGAAGGGTTGGAGCGCCAGGTACCACCGCGTAATCCTAGCGTTTGAATCCTTCATTGTGTCTAACCACTTTAAAGGGGCGTGATCTGTGATGAGTACAAAGGGTTGTCCCAGAAGATAGTATTTTAAGGACTCCACCGGCCATTTTACTGCCAGGCATTCTTTCTCTACCACAGAGTACCTTTGTTCTCTCGGCAGTAACTTCCGACTAATATATAATATCGGGTGTTCTATACCATTTTTTTCCTGGGACAGAACCGCCCCCAGACCAGTCTGCGATGCATCGGTCTGAAGGATGAACTGTTGGCTGAAATCCGGGCCACTTTGAGATTGTTATGTGCCAATCAACCGACTAATTCTAAGCGATCGCGTAGCTGTAATACATATTTCATTCTTATATTACAGTCTTTTGACTGTTCTTCCCAGCCTTCTCTTATGAGATCCAAGATACCCCACGGCTGCCGACCGCACAAGAGCTCAAACGGAGAGAACCCCGTTGAGGATTGTGGTACACGAACTGCAAAGAGCAAGTAGGGAAGCAGTTTAGCCCAATTACGTTTCTCCTGATCTACAAAGCGGCGCAACATACTTTTTAAAGTCTGATTAAATCGTTCAACAAGCCCATCCATTTGAGGATGAAAAACTGAGGTTCGAATTGAACAGATTTTCAATAATTTGTATAATTGCTGAATACAGCCAGACATAAAATTAGTGCCCTGATCAGTGAGAATTTCTTTCGGGATTCTCACCCTAGAAAATATTTTAACCAATTCATTTGCTACTACTTCTGCACTCATAGAGCGTAAGGGAACAGCTTCTGGATATCGTGTTGCATAGTCCACTACTACCAAAATATACCAATATCCTGACTCTGCTCCCTCCAGAGGGCCTATTAAATCTACACCAATCCTCTCAAACGGTACTCCAATAATTGGCAGTGAGACCAGAGGTGTGGGGCGAACTAACTTAGGGGCAGCTAATTGACATTCTGGACACTCAGATACATACTTCCGCACAAGACCATAAACCCCTGGCCAAAAAAAACCGGGCCAGAATTCGTTCCTGAGTCTTTTCAGTTCCTAAATGACCTGCAAATGGAATGTCATGCGCCAATCTCATGACTTCTGACTGAAAAGGCCTAGGAACCAATAACTGTTTTACGAGCTGTCCCGTCCCGGGAGCCCGGGTTATTCTATATAATAAGTGCCCAGATACAGAAAAATGCGGAAATACCACTGGTTGTCCTTCCTGCATATCCTTCCCCTCAACATATCTAACCTGTTTCCAAGCATACTGTAATGTGGGATCATTTTGTTGTTCATAGCCCAGGTCGATATCTCGGTCCCAATGATTAGGTACGCTGAGAGGAGTGTCTTTTATTATGTGACCTTCCACATCAGTAACCTCGCAGCCCCGGTCACACTGAACACCTACTCCTTTACCCTGCCTTTTACAAGATTGGTTTACCTTTGAGTCAGACCCCTCCCCTTGTCGTCTCAGAGTTCCCTCATATTTTTCCACCCTGCGCTCTCTCTTTGTTTTTCTCAGGCGGATTTTAGGGTTAAACAGGTCGGATTGTAACGGGAAAATCTCGCCAATTGTTTTCTCCCGTTGCTTAGATTGTCCCCTGGTAGAAACTAAGACCATTTCCCGACCTAAAATACGATAAAAAAAATGGCCAGTCTCTTCCCAGAAGAACAGGGTATGGTAAACATTGTAGTAAGTCTAACTTCAGTGGTGGGATAAACCCGAGTTTCTCAATGGATACATGAGATAGCCACTTTACCCTGTGGCTCCCAGGTTACCCCCTCCAAAAGAGCTTGTCGAATCAATGTTTGTGCACACCCAGAGTCCGCAAATTGCATTAGTACTCTTATCCCCGACCTGTACTCTTAATTGATAAGGGCCCTCCCACCATTCCCCAGTGTTCTTACCTGTTTTACGTTTATATAATCCGCGGCCTCCGAGGCCATCAAGGCTCTATACGCTGCTTGCGCTTCTCCTGTCAAACAGGGTGCCAATTTCATGGCCCAGTGTTCCTTGGGCCACCCTGCTGCTTCTGCCACTCTCTCAAAGGTGACCAAGAACGCCTCAGGATCATCTTCCGGAGTCATCTTCTGTAGCTTTGGTTGTGAAGAAAACATCCGGGCAACTGCTGTTTCCGCCGCTGGTGTCGAGATTTTCTCTACCAGCTGACCAAAGAACTGGGCGAGCTGTTCCTGGCGCCGTGCTTCCCTCTCCTCTCGCTTCTCCTCCTGCTCCCTAAACATCGCCAAAACTGTAGCTGGATCCATCTCCCACAATGACACCATGTGTGAGGCTTGTGAGTAAAAATGGATTTTCCAGACAGTAATTTACGTGTAAAAATTAAAATTTTATTTAATATTACACAGAAAAAAGAAAAATAATAAAGAAGGATGTGAGGGAGGGAGTGCTGGAGTAATCAAAAATAAAGGAACGGAAGCCTCTTAGTCCTCTTCGTGTTCTGCTTAAATCCAAAAATAAAACAAAAAGGAATAAAAACAGAAAAGAGCCAAGTTAGTAAAGCCTCCGCTCGTGACACAGTCCAAACTCCCACGTACTTCCCTCCAGCCTTTTTTCCCCCCACCTCTATTCCTTAGGACCAACCCTGAACACAGTAGCATGTTCCCTTTAGTATGCAAACCCCACCCCGGTAGTCAGTGGATCACCAATCCCAAACTGACAGGTATCCTTAATTTCACTTGACTCCAGTGGCTGGAATTTACATACTCGTACTTCCGCCCCTCACCAAGGTGCCGCCTCTCAAAAAGATGACTTTTGTCATGGTCACAAGACCTTGGTAAGGGAAGTCCCGAGTTGGTTTGATGCCTTCTACTGTTGGGAGGCTGAATTGCAGACCGAAACCCCTTTGACTCATCACATTTAGTTTTTCATTTTTTTACGTCATGCATTATATGTGCGAATTTCGAAAATAAAGCCTTTTATGTTTATTTTTTATTTAAATACAGTGTTTCTGCCATGCAAATGTTATGTTAAGGTAATGGTTAAGGTTAGGGTACGGTTAAGTACAGTTTGCCTTCTCGCTATCTGGACTTAATGACAAGGTATTTTTTGTCTTTTGTTTCTCTCACTGATCCTAGATCAGTACTTAGGGGAGCAATCTGTCCGGAGCACTACATTTTACCAAACAGGAAACCAGAAATTTCTAAACAGGAAATGGAGCATTTCTAGAATTGAGCGAAGGCAGCGTGCTCTTCAAGGACCTCATGTTGCAAGTTCAAACCAGGGTAATTCTTTTTTTTCATCTTCTTTTTCTGCAGTATGTGCTGTTTTAAAACATAAATACATTGTTTAATATAAATGGTGTAGATAGCAAACAAGCATTATTTTGACGTTGACCAACACGTGGAATCACATGATTGGTAGATGTCTAGTTATTTAGCTTTTCTGTTTGTATAGTCGCTACACACTCTTAAAAAAGCAAACGGAAGAGGAAGGAGAATAACAATTTTACCATAGTTTGACGACTTGTATCTCGTTGTGAAAAGAGGTATTTTTCACATTTGATGTTTCAGACTTTTAGTACAGATAGTAATTCAAAGTGATTTAGGTTTGCCGCTGCAACATGGTGAAAAGAGCAAAACACTTGGAGCTGTATAGAGACTGACGGTAGTTTCTAACATGTTTCTTACTTGTACGAGGAACTACTGTTCCTCTCGGCACACACATTTATTTATCAATAAAAACTCCCCCCTTAACAGTGTGGAGTATGGTGTGTAGTTAAGTGGGGAAAAAAAAAATCATAATTTAAATGCATGAAACTGATGCACTGACACAACAAAATGTGAAAAAAGTTCAAAGGTGTGTAGACTTTCTATAGGTACTGTATATCTGTGCATATTTATAATCTAGGACCGGCAATGGAACATTACAAGCAATGTGATTGGTCGAGAAAGGTTCCAATTGTCCGTCTATTGGATGGATGTGGACAGTTGAAACCTCATCACATTAGAAATCACTGGGCTGCTTCACAGAATTTAAAGTCTTGTTTAGTTACATATAAACTATAAAACTGAGTGACCAGTTACCAGAAAAAATAATAAGGAATAAGCAGACATGCCGATTTGGATGAAGAACAATTAAATTAACTGGAAGATGCAAAACAGAAAAATACAAAACAAAATTGCTGTTTTTATACTCTCTCATCCCGACTCACTTCAAATTATGGATTTACTGGTTTGTAAACGCTAAAGAAACACACTTGTGCACATTACGAACTCCTCTGACAGACCTTAAATTATTGAAATCCAAAGCGTTGTTTATTTTTATTCCTCAAATTTGTTCTGCTCAAACAGTGTGTCTGCACAGTGACATGAAACAATTCAGTCCCCTCTCAACTCCACCACCTGGTGTTTCTTTTCAGTGGCAATGTGCACAACATTAAAAACAGTACTTCCTTGTACATGTTTTAGCAGCAGTCATTTTGATAGGTACATTAAACAGCTTCAACATGAAAATGAACTCCATTCCCATTGCTTAATGTGAATGCACATTCAGGGAAGTACACGTCAAAGTAGCCCTGTGTCGGGGTGAAGGTGTAGCGATGACGTCAGCCCCTGCTGACGGAAGACAGACACAGGCAGGGGAATGAGTTTAAGCACTATAGTGCATTCTTAATAAACACACCAAAGAAAAGGCAACAAACACAAAACAAAAAGACTTAATGGTCAAAACAAAGAATATATATATGAATGAGTGACCAGCTTGGCCGTAGTTTGGGTGCATGCCCCTTTAAGAACGTGACTCAGAGATAAAACTTTGAGTTTTCAGCGCTATGCGCACTTATTCACAAGCAAACAATCAAACCCTTAGCTCCCTTGGAGCACTAACTAAACATATGCAGATCCCTGACTAACACGCAGGACAGCTAAGCTGTTTACTTGACATATAAACACAAACGTAGGTTTCAAACAGCCCTTACAACATCCAGTCAGGCTCTTCACTCCACAGCAGCAGCCTAGAACCAACTGGCTGCACTCTTTAAATACCCTGCACCTAGTTCTAATTTACAATTACCTCCAGGTGCAGGGGACAATTAACAATAAAACAATTATCAAATTAAGCAAAAAGGGCATTTGCACATGTTTTTAGGCAGGGAGGAATCTGACCCTCCCCCTGCCACCTTAATACATCCACATATATATATATATATATATAGATATATATATTATATTATAATATTTAATATATATTATATATATAATATATATAGTAGCGTGCACAGGGGAAGGCAGCAGCTGGGCTGGTAGGTGACATAATCACCTACCAGTCTACTTTTCCTATAAGTACCAAAACTCTGTTTAAGATTATATTTTAATTAATTATTGCTCATAAAAATGCCAAATTCAGATATAAAATAGTTTTTACTTGAATTAGACAGATGCATTTGTGATGTGGCACAGGATCACTTTGATTTGAACTGTTTAGAACACACATCCAGATGTCTTGAAAATCATATTCATATTGTACTTGCATTTCTTATTGCTCTCCCTGCACTACCTATATCAAATGTATATTTTACCGATACCTTAAATCTGAACTTACTGCGTGCATAAACAATATAATAATTCTAATATAAGCACATCATTCCGCGTTCCATATTAAAATCAGTCCAGATTGCAGAACGCGTGTTCTTTGCCAGTCTTTCTTTCAGCTATAAAACTAAAGGTTTTGCTTAAGGTGGCCACCTGACTCCAGATTTACTGGACGCTTTGAGACAGAACGGGATTTCAAACTTACTCTAATTTACAACTACTTTCAGTTTAAGGGGAATTTTGAAAAGCCGTACTCTCTCAAAGTGTCCAGTATCTGGAGTCAGGTGGCCCCCTAACTACAACTTTATTATTATTTATTATTATTATTATTATTATTATTATTATTATTATTATTATTATTATTATTATTATTATATATGAATTTTCTGCGATGCGTCGCCAATTCACAAATACTGTACACAACACTATTTTTTTCTTTCATTTATTTACTTTATTAAGATACAGTAATATTTTAAAAAGCTGAATTGCACAATGAACAACAATGAGGCATATATCTATTCCATAATCAATTAATTAATAATAATAAAAAGAAAATACATTTAAAAAAAGAGAAATTATAAAAATTTCAATATCTTTTCAATATCTAAAGGCTACTAAAATCGATAATTCAAAGAAAATAGTCTGTTCAAAAGTCAGTACCACTGAAGGCATCCAGTGTTCTGATAGCTTTCTTGTCTTTACACATCTTCAAAGCAGGGGCGTAGCTAGGAATGGACAATTGGGCGGGCCCCAATTTGGGGTGGATGGGCAAGTACCTAAGGTGTCAAGATGTATGGTGCCGACTGAAGCAGGGTTTATGACAGTAGTTGTATAAACATATATGCATACAGTCTACAGAAACAAACACACTGTGCACGATAACTGTAAAAAAAAAACAAAAACAAAAAAAAACATTTCTTTTGACAAAAAAAGTGCAAACAGCAACTAAAAAAATCCCCAAACAAAAAACTGTATTGGTTTTTTTCTTATCTGTATTGTAATCTCTTAGCTATATTAGAACATAAGAACATAAGAAAGTTTACAAACGAGAGGAGGCCATTCGGCCCATCTTGCTCGTTTGGTTGTTAGTAGCTTATTGATCCCAAAATCTCATCAAACAGCTTCTTGAAGGATCCCAGGGTGTCAGCTTCAACAACATTACTGGGGAGTTGATTCCAGACCCTCACAATTCTCTGTGTAAAAAAGTGTCTCCTATTTTCTGTTCTGAATGCCCCTTTTTCTAAACTCCATTTGTGACCCCTGGTCCTTGTTTCTTTTTTCAGGCTGAAAAAGTCCCTTGGGTCGACACTGTCAATACCTTTTAGAATTTTGAATGCTTGAATTAGGTCGCCACGTAGTCTTCTTTGTTCAAGACTGAACCGATTCAATTCTTTTAGCCTGTCTGCATATGACATGCCTTTTAAGCCCGGAATAATTCTGGTCGCTCTTCTTTGCACTCTTTCTAGAGCAGCAATATCTTTTTTATAGCGAGGTGACCAGAACTGCACACAATATTCAAGATGAGGTCTTACTAGTGTATTGCTACCTCTGTAAATCGCCCTGCATAAGGCTGTCTGTCGAGCAAAAAATTAAAAACATGCTATGCTCCTGCTGCCTTCAAACCAAAACTAAAGTTGTAGCTGTGCTGAAAATACCTCATTTCCAGCTAAATATGGCTGGTTTCATTTTCACTGCACTTTCTCAGGTACAGCTAAACAAATAAATTGGCTGCAAAAAACATAATCAGACAATAGATTTTAGATAGATTTTTTTTTTTTAAAAAAACAGCCTTAGGTGACAAATTCAGCAACATTTTTCAAGTTTTGTAAGCCTTTTAAAATTATGTTGACACGCTAATGTGTAATTTCCATATTTTGCTGCCTTTAAAATCTTAAACACGAGAGAAAAGTTATAAAGACAAAACCCAAGTTTTTGTATTTCTTTACGTTTCTAATTCTACTTAGAAATAATGATGAAGTTTTAAAACCACAGATACCTTCAAATTATTAATAAATTGTAACAATATACATGCCACTGACCCGAACGAATCAGTATTTGTTTGACCGCGTTGCCATAGTAACGAAATGCACGGCGCTAATAAAAGTATGAATTCAGAGTGAAATACTATAAGGAAAATAAAACCGTATTTTTTGCTTACCTAATCAGCTGTCGATTCGCCCAATGCTCACCATTGCTACAGAACACATTTCAAACACACACTCATTTTTCAGTTCCCAAAATATTTTCAAGATGGAAAACTGTCTATAGACAGTACACTCCCAATCACTATATCTCCCATGTAAACCATTTAAAATGATTAAGTAGACAGAAAATAAATGTACTTGCATTTGCAGTGAATGCACTTTAAAATGTCAAACAGGCAGCATCACCAAACCAGCAAGAACACAGTGTTACATTTTAAGCAATTGCTAAATAAGTGAAAGTCAGCCAGTTACTTACCATTGCCTAGTCAGTATCCTCTCGTCTCCGCTCCACCTTACACAGGATAAAATGGCAGGCCTTGCAATTATATAGTCATGACACTCCAGAAAATCGCTCATATCTCTTCAAAGACAGCAATTTTAAGCTATTTGTCAGCATTCAGCCAGCTGTCTTAATCCTGTTCACTCGAGCCTTTCTGCTATAAACTCTTAAAAGTGTGTGCATATTTGTGAGTGAGGGAAAGAGAAGAGAGAGAGACAAGATGCCATATGAAGTGAATGCAGAGGTGCAAGAGAGGGACAAAATGGATGCTGTTGCAGAGTCCAGTGCAGAGAGAACAACAGATGAGGAAAGAGGAGAGAGAGATAAGATGCCATATGAAGTGACTGCAAGGGGGTCAGCTGGTAGCTTTGATTAATTCGCATTCCCTTAGTCCACAGAGCTGGACACATTTTTTGTTATCACCCTAAACAAGCTCCAAGAAATACCATTGCCAGTGTTCAGAAAGTCTTCCACTGCAAGGATGGAACCAAGCGCAAGTGGCTGACCTATTGTGAACAATCCCACTCACTGTATTGCTGTTTAGCGTTCTCAAACCCCCCTTTTGACAGTCCATTTGTTAAAGGTTGCATGAAAACCTGGTCACATGTGCATCAGAAAATAAAGGCGCGTGAATAAAGTATTGCCCATAGAGACAGCGCAGACACATAGTTCCTGAGAGCCAGCAAGGCAGACGTCAAGCGTCTACTAAGCAGCAACCAAATGTCTGCACATCAAGAACAGGTGCGAAAGAGACGTCAGGTGCTGGAACGTCTAATAGATGTAGTCAAAGTGATAGGCAAAAGTGGCCTTAGTTACAGGGGATCCAAATCTGAGGGTGCATATACCTACTGTTGACCATGGTAACTTTTTGGAGTTCATTCTTCTGCTCAGCAAATATGATGTGTGTCTGCAAGAACACGTGAATGACTGCATAACAAAGTTGCATGAATCTGGGGGGAGTGGAGGAAGAGGATCCCTTGTTACTTTGCTCTCAAAACAAACTGTCAACGCAATTATTGATACTATCCGTCTCAAAATCCAGGAAACCATTGCAAGTCAAGTCAGGGAAGCAGGGATGTTTTCTGTCCAGATAGACACAACAGAATACATAACCTCCAAAGACCAGTGCTCAGTCATCCTCAGATATGTCACACATGTTGTCCATGAGAGGCTGATAGCTGTGGTTGAGTGTGAGTCATCAACTAGAGAGTCATTTGTAAAGCTACTGAAACAGGGTCTGGAAAAAGTTGATTGATATTGATATAAGTAAATGAGTCAGTAATGCAACTGATGGAGCTGAAAACATATAGGGGCAATACCAGGGGTTCTCTGCATTACTGTCAGCACAGTCTCCAAACCAAGTGCATGTCTGGTGTTATGCACACATACTAAATCTGGTGTTGGTAGACACTACATGAGTTGTGATATGATGTTGCAGTATTCATCGTGAATCATACAAGCACATGAATACCTGGGATGATGTGAGTGAAGACACCCGCCACAGACACCCGTCTCCAACAGGGGAAGCACGGTGGTGGGCCAAGGATCAGGCTCTGAGGAAGGTATTTTGATCTTTTGGCAATCCACAACATGCGTTGTTCATCGACCTGCTTCTCACGTTAACTAAGATTGAAGAAGATACCAGTATGAAGCCCACTGTGCGAGTGAAAGCAAAAGGATACACAGAGGCTCTGCAAAAATATGAGACCGTACTCGCTGCTCAAATTTTCTTGCGTATATTTGTGCAGACATCACCCCTCTCCAAGTACCTTCAAACAAGTGGCATGGGCATCCTAACTTCTCAACGGTTGGTTATGGGAACCCAAGAAAGCCTGAAAAAGTGTGTAAAGAGAGCAGCTGACAGGTTTGTGGAGTGAGCCAATGAGAAGCTGCAGGAGCAGGATGACTGTGAGGTTGAGATCCAAGCCGCCTTCCCTGAAAAACTTGTCAGGAAGAAGAAAGCCATGCAGGGTGAGTTGGCAGAGGATGAGCCCTTTTCAGATCCAGACTCACAGTACAAGATAAAGGCACACAATGTGATTCTGGACACTGTCACGGAAAGCATTAATTGTCGCTTTGAAGCAAATGGAGCACTCTGTTCAGATTTTGCATGTCTTGATCCAAAAAACTTCCCTCAAATAAGGGATAAAGGGCTTCAAACAGCAGCATTGGAAGAGCTTAGCAAATGCTTGCGTAAATTTGATGACACAGCCACTGTTGAGAATCTACAGGCAAGCCTTCTAACACAGTGGGACAGACTGAAGATGTCAGCTTTGGTCAGATCAACAACTGAGATACCTGAGGAGGATGGAAACAGTGGACCATGTGAAGAAGAGCTGGAGATAGAGAACAAAACTTGCACTTCATACAAAAACTGCGCAATGTGTTGCTATTTGATTCTATCCCGATACAATTTATTGACTGATGCCTATCGTGTAATTGGTTTGGGCTACAAATTCCTCCTGACTTTGTCAGTAACGCAAGTAGCATGTGAAAGGTGTTTCTCCACTCTGAAGTTTGTCAATAATGGACTGAGAAGCACTATGTCTCAAGATCACTTGGAAGAGTTCACGATAATGTCTACAGAGAAAGAGATACTGATGGCCCTAGACAGAGATCAAAGAATTGAGATATATTTTACAATCAGAGGGAAAATGAGAAAAGTTTGGTTTAGTTTTCATCCATTTGCATGTATGTACGTAATATTTTGCAAATAAAATAATACAATTTATTAGGAAGACAAGAGAACGATCAAGATGAGAGTCTTCAAAATAACAGATTATGGGCGCAATCTTCAAAAGGTTTGCGCAACGTGCAGAGGGGTATGCGCTTCGCAAATGTTGCCATATTCGAAACGTCCTTTTGTGCGTCACGATCCGTTCTGTGCTGTGCAGAAATAAAATATATGCATAGCGCAATATGGTGGCATGAATGACAATATGCGTGATCCTGGTATATTCAAAGGTATGTGCCAAGCACAAAACCAGTTTTGCGAGGCACAAAATAACGCTTTTGAAAAGCAAGCCTTAACTCGGCGCACATCCCTCCAGCACTCACACAAACACTGAACTGCAGGAGCTTTCCATGGTACCACTATGGAAAACACCCAGTGGTCACACAAAACTCCATCCACATCTGCAATAGACATATTATGTAATGATATAGGACAGGAATTCAAAAGAACGATTGTGATAGCTGCTTCACTGTTTTAAAATACATGTTTAAAAAATAAAAGCTGCAGGAAGCTGCTATCTCGACCATTCTTTCAGACCAAAACATTAGGCTACTATTTACTTTCTGATCAAAAAGTAGTATCTCCATTCTAAACACAAATATGTAGTTCAGTCCCGATCATAAAAGTAGTATCTCCCTTTATTGCATTGCTATTTGCTTTACAACAGCCTGCCAGTAGCAGGGTACTCGCGCATCCAGAAAATCTGAAAACAGTTGGCGTTGCTTGGTATTTTTGTCCTCCGATCCGCCAGGCAACTTCACAAGCTGGATTTCGATGGCACAGTGATTCGGACAGGTCACCGATCCTCTTGAATGAAGCTTCTGTGTTTTATTTTCCAGTAAACACACAGTGTGAAGAGATGGCGGGTCTCAATACAATGATAAACAGCTAACTATTCTCTTAGTAGTAGCCTAGTTGTTTAGTTTTCTTTATCGTTAAACAGTGAACAGGAACCTATACAATAACTT
Organism: Polyodon spathula; assembly: GCF_017654505.1. NCBI lineage: Eukaryota > Metazoa > Chordata > Actinopteri > Acipenseriformes > Polyodontidae > Polyodon > Polyodon spathula. The sequence goes on from NC_054546.1 coordinate 26,499,493, forward strand.
TGTGAACCGCTAAGTCAAAGGCTTTGTTAATACTATTTAATGTAGCTTTCTCTCAATCTCATTTCCATCCTCTCTCTTCCTCATCTTCTCCTCTCCCTCTCCTTGCACCCTCAGACAGCACCGATTCAGCACATCCCGCTCTGTACACATGTTCACCCCAGTATCACATCCACACTTTGCGGTGAACATTCTAACAAGTTCAACTGTTTATACTTGCAGAAAGTATACTGGGCAGGTGGCTTTACTGTCCAGTGCTTGTGTCAATTTGAGCCTGTGGTAATTGATGTTTAAATAGCCGAACTATACCCTCTCTTCAGCAGGTACATTGTTGGTGCAGAATGAGAAGTAGGCCTACAGTAGTACGGTATAGTACTGTATGTAATATAGATCGAGCTGGCAGATGCAATAAAACTAGACCCTTACAAAGTAGTATAAAACCCCTCCGTACACATCAATCAATCTACAGTGTGCATTTCCTTACCTCGATATTTACATTGATTTTAATATCAGACATACAGCAGGCTATAATGATTACTGATTGGGGATTTGTCGATGTTGTGAATGCAAAGTTATTATTCGAGAGGGGCTGCATTCATTCCTCTGCTCATTCAACCTGTTTTATTTGATTCAAATGAATTGCATTAATTATATATGTAAACGGAGCATACATTATTATTATTATTATTATTATTATTATTATTATTAGTGTTTGTGGTAGACTGTGTGTAGCGGCGGTGTAAAATCATGAGACTCCAGTCCAGTTTTTGTGCCTGGGGTTTTTATTTTATTCCCCAGGTCAGGGAAAGCACACTAAACAAAATACTAATTATAATAAAAATAATAATAATAAAGAATAAGGACGCCGGGATACACAACAATGTGTAACCCGACTACATAAAGTATAACGGGGTTGCAGTCCCAAACAATAATATAAACAAACGAAAAACACTCCGTCTTCCCCTTGTAATCCAACGTCACAGAAGCAACGCGCTCCCGTGCCCCCAGCACTTCTGGGTACTCGCTCCTCCGACGCATTTCTCTGGAGCGTCCCGTTAGTGCTCTAGGTTATAAAAACAAAGGGATTAGCAGGATCACAATAAAACGACTCTCTCTCTCTCTCTCTCTCTCTCTCTCTCTCTCTCTCTCTCTCTCTCTCTCTCTCTCTCTCTCTCTCTCTCCTCTCTCTCTCTCTCTCTATGCCTTGCCAGAAGGAGCAGAACCATGGGCCACGCCCCCATTTGAACGCTCCGTCCCGTCCCGATTGGTCAGCGGGGGCAACCACCGTCAACCAATCCCTGATTGCCACCGCACTTCCCGACCGGGTTAGTGAAATTGCGCACCGCGGCTCCGCCCCCTTTCCAGGTGGCCGACTTCCACCTCCCCCTGGCGGTGACTGCACCTCCCTAACGTCCTCACCGGTCGGAAAGGAGATCTAAAACAAGAATCCATTCTCTCTTTGTTACAGTGTTAAACTATCATTCTTGGGAATTGTAGTTGTTAAATGAATACACACGTGATTGATTGTTTTGTATTTACATGATTTTCTCTGTTTTTCCCTCGCGTTGGGCCACTGTCTATTTATGGGTTTAAATTGATTTGTATGATGTATCTATTTTAGCGAATTGAAACCAGTGAACTGTATTTTAGTCATTGTATTAATCATGTTTTGTGTGTGCATTTTAAAATCTATGTTCTGTCTGGGGGTTGGGGGATGTCAGCTTTGTTTACAGGGTCCATTATTATCATATGTAGTCTCTTTGTAAATTGTGAACTAGTTCATTAATCTACCTCAACCATTTTGCCCTGTGCTGCTAATATTTTGGTTCTTTTGTAAATGTGTTGATTTTACATATTGTGTTCATGGTGTTATATGGTATTTCTTTACTTTGATTGTTTTGATTTGTTTTACACTGTTGTGATTTTGTGGGGAAAGTGTAATTGAGCTGATTGGACTGTTTACTTTTTATTTTTGTTCTATATTGTATTGATGTGTTAGGTGAAGTATTGCTTAGTATCTGTTATTGACATTGTCTGCTCCTCCCCTTCTGTTTGTTTTAAATGGTATATTTTTCTTATTAAAGATGTAATTGAATTATCCTTGTCTGTATGTTTGTCCTATCTGAGATCAGCTGTCCCATCAAAAGGAGCTTCTGGGTCAATGATGATGTTCCCGTTGATGTTTATGATTGGCAGGGGGGGGGGGGGGGGGGGGGGGTGACTGCCTCGACCTTATGCTCCCCTTTTTTTTAGCTGCAGACAAAAACCAACAGAAAATATTACAAGAATTGTTTTCCAGAATGAAGAAATGGGACTCCAGAGGGATTGGTGATGAAGACAGCTTAATCTGGGGCCAGTTCTTAGGTGCCTTGCAGGACGTGATGTTGCGATGAGAACTACGAGCAAAGATCTTGTTAAATGATTTGTCTTTTACAGATATCCACAGAGAATCAGTGTTACATGTTGAGGCATTTGAGGGAGAAGAACCTACTGTATTGCAGTGTCAGAGCTCAATTCAGCAAAAATTGTCTCAGAGTCTGGCAGGAGAACTGCGTGATGAGTTGCAGAGCTGGAGAGCGACATCTATCCCTATAGAATCAAGATCAGACGGAGTGAGGCCCTCCCATAATAGGGCGGAAAATCAATATTCCACTAATAGGCAGCAGTTTACTAGTTCTGATCGCCAAGGAAGGCCAGCCTGTAGACGTTGTCACCTGCCAGGACATATAGAACACTGTTGTGGTAGGCCAGTGTGGCAGAGCAGAGCTCTGTCCTTTATAAATTGGCAGTTATGGGGTTAAATTCTCCCTACCTGCCTGGGTTTATTATGTTCAGATGGCTGGGGTTGATTGGCTGATGGCTGTTGGTTGATCAATCAGAGAGGGAAGAGCCGCCATCCCAAGAGCCAGAGAGGGAGGAGCCACCGTCCCAAGAGCCAGAGAGGGAGGAGCCGGCACTCCCAGAGCCCAGAGGGGAGGAGCCGCCTCTCCCAGAGCCCAGAGGAGAGGAGCCATGGCCTAAGGATGCCTGCCTTGCACCGCTCAGGGATGCCACACCCGCTCCGCTCAGGGATGCCACATTTGGATCGCCTGGGGTTGCCTGCTGCTCCGCATTGCCTGGGGCTGCTGGTGTCTCCTTTTTGTCTCCTAGGGTTGCTGAGGGTCCGCTGCCGCCGTCCCCATCTCGCCACCAGAGGGAGCCGAGCCGCCGTCCCCGCCTCCGCCACCAGAGGGAGCCAGGCCGCAGTCCCCTCCTCCGCCACCAGAGGGAGCCGGGCCGCCATCCCTGCCTCCGCCACCAGAGGGAGCCGGGCCTCCGTCCCTGGAGGGTCCAGCGCCACTAAAGGGTCCGACGCCACCGGAGGGTCTGACACTGCTAGGGGGACCCACATCGTCTGAGGATGCCACGCCCACACTGTCCAGGAGTGCTGCCTGCCCGCCAACGCTGCATCTGCTGGAGGGTCCAGGTCCCATGACAGCATCGCCATACTTCCCTGGAGATCCGGGGCCCCCTCAACCAAAGAAGGCTTGGGGGCTCCAACATCAACCCCGCCCACAACCGCCCATCGAAACAGCCCACCCAAGGGACATAATTGGATTCTTGGGAAGGGAGTTGGCCGATTGCGGCCTGTGTATTTTGTACTTTGTACATACATTTCTCATCCAGTGAAGGCATCGCCCAGCCTGGAAACCTTTATTTTTGTAAGTCTTGTTTTGTTTCTTTCTATTTGTGTTTAAATTCCTTTGTTTTGGCCCTTGTTCCCTTTTATTTTGTGTTTATTTGTAATAAAAGTATATATTTTTTTAACTGCAGTCTGTCTCTGGGCCTCTATCCACTCGCCAGCCTGTCACAGCCAGTAAGTTCATCGACAGAGCCTTTAAACTAGCCCATCCGACCTCGTTGGACTAAACGGTGGGCTATACTAGTCAAGGTCCAGAAATGCCATTGATGGAGGGAGTGATTGGAGATAGTCAGTGGTGGAAGTTTTAATGGAAGGAATTAAGTACCTTGTCTGCTGGATACAGGTTCTCAAGTTACTATGTTACGATGGAGCTTCTTTGAACAACACTTTGGGAAGCATGGAAAATACTGACAAGATCCTATTGCTTGCCGCTCTCTACGTGCTGCTAATGGGTAAGCAATTCCCTATGAAGACTGGGCTTTGATGGACATTGAGATTGGAGGTGCAAGAATCCCTCAGTGGGGCATTTTGGTGATACAAGATCACTGCTTGCCATCTACACCTGCTTTGTTAGGTATGAATATTATTCAGGAGTGCTGGGAGGAATTGTTCCAAAAGAAACAAACCAACAAGCTTCAAGGAATGTCATGTTTGAATGCTTCTGGAAGAAAAGCTTGGGGACAGGTTTTCCCCTCAAGATTCCAGGATTTAGTGAGAGGCCAAGCTAGAGCTGGACCAGGAAGGCAGGATTACAGCTGTTTAGTGGAACCCTTGAGGAGAAGCAGCCTTTTCTGGTAGGGCGCAGTTTGAATACTATAGAGAATGGACGACTATCTGTGCGGGTTAGGAATACGGGGAATGAACCAGCTCTGTTACACAGCCATCAGAAACTAGGTGAACAGACTCTTTAATTCGATCTGAGGAGGTGACTGAAGAACATCATGTTTTTACTGTGCAAATAGAACCAGGAATAGTAGAAGTGCCTACTACAGACTGAAAGGGTTGTGTCAGGAGAAAGTGCTTGTAATCATGATGCTTTTGATCTCTAAGATGTAGACTTAAGTGAGGAGCAGTGGTTCCAATTGATGCAGCTTCTGGATAAATATAAAGGTGTTTTTTCTGCCCATGAAGAGGATTATGGACGGACAGGCACTGTGCAACACCAAATACAGACCGGAGATGCTGCCCCAATGCAAGAAAGGCATAGACGGATACCGCCCAATCTTTTCGGAGAGGTGAGAACCCTGTGGCAGTGAATGCTAAGATCTGGGGTAGTAAACAATTTTGTGTTGACTACCGCAAGTTAAACCTACCTCATAAAGATGCGTATCCTCTGCCCAGGATTGAAGAGTCTTTGATCTCTCTAAAAAAAGCTTCTTGACTTTCTACATTGGACCTCACCAGTGGATTTTGGCAGTAGAGATGGATGTGCGAAATAAGGAAAATACAGCTTTCACTACTCCCATGGGATTGTTCGAGTTTGAACGAATGCCATTCAGCTTGTGTAAAGCCCTGGCCACATTCCAGTGGCTGATGGAGTGCTGCCTTGGAGAACAGAATTTTGAATCTTTGCTTATATATCTTGACGATGTTATAGATTTTGTTTCCCACCTTAAAAATCTTGAGTTTGTATTTTCAAGGTTGCAACATCATGGATTGAAGCTTAAACCATCTAAATGTTGCTTACTGAAGAAACACGTGCAGTACGTAGGGCACATTGTGTCAGAGAGTGGTGTTGAGGCCGACCCAAAGAAGATTGAGGTTGTCCAATGTTGGAGATCTCCGACAACTGTAAAGGAGCTTCGTTTTATTTTTAGGCCTTATAGGATATTTCTGAAGTTTTATTAAAAAGTTCTCCCCGATTGCAAGTCCCCTCCATGCATTATTGTGAAATGTGCCGAAGAAAGGAAGAAAATCAGGATCAGAGTTTGTCCCATGGCAGTGGATCGAACATTGTGAACCCACCTTTCAACAACTTAAACGGCTGCTTACTGATGCCGCTATCTTGAACTTTGCAGATTTTACAGCTCTGTTCATTCTTTATACAGATGCTAGTAGCCAGGGTCTGGGGGCCGTGCTTTCCCAGAAGCAAGATGATTGTGAGAGAGTAATCGCTTATGCGAGCCGGAGTTTGCACCCCTCTGAAAAGAATGACTCTAATTATAGTTCTTTCAAGCTTGAGTTCTTGGCTCTTAAGTGGGCTATCACTGAAAAATTCCATGAATATTTGGCCAGCTCTTCCTTTACAGTCTTCACTAATAATAATCCTCTGGCCCACCTACAGACCGCTAACTTGGGTGGAATTGAACAACAGTGGGCAGCACAGCTGGCTAATTATAACTTTGATGTTAAATATCGACCAGGTAGAAGCAATGCTAATGCTGACCAGCTTCAATATTGGCAGAGGTGGAAGATGGATTGGAGGTTCCGACACTTCATCTAGTTGAGCCTGAAGTGGTTAAAGCTTGTTGCCATGGGGTGTTAAACTATGGACTGTCAGATAAGACTTTTTGTGAGTTGCGAGAGGCTCAAAGTAACGATCCATTGATGAGTAGAGTGCTTCATTTTTTTTCAGCTGGGCCATCGTCCAAATGCAAGAGAGATCTCAAGAGACAGAAGTCAAGATCTTGCGTCGATGGGATCGATCTTATCTTTAGAGATGGCGTCCTGTATAGAACTAGGAGGGAGCAGGAGTTACAGTATCAGCTTGTGCTGCCTTTTGCCCTCAAGTGTGGGAGGACTATCACGAGAAGGCTGAACACTTTGGAGTGGACAAGACTTTTGCAATGGTGAGTGCCCGTTTTTATTGGTTTGTCCCTTCAAGATATTGGTGATCGATGTGTGGCATGTTGTAGATGTCAACAGAGGAAGATGTCTGTAAGGCCTGATAGGTCCCCCCCTCATGTCTATTCAAACTTCTGCTTCATTAGAGTTGGTTGCATTAGATTATTTGAGTTTGGAACGCTCATCCGACAGATGTCAGAATGTGTTTGTTATTATTGACCATTTTACTAAGTTTGCTTGGACAGTGCCCACCCAAAATCAGACTACAGTAACAGCACAGGCTCTGTGGAAGTATGTCATTCAACCATTTGGGTGTCCGTCTACATTCAGATCAAACTTTGAATCTCATCTGATTTAAAGAATTGTGTTGCTTATATGTAACTGTAAAACACTACCCCTTGCCATCCAGCAGGCAATGGAATTTGTGAACGATTTAATCGGACCCTGCTAAACCTTCTAGGGACCTTGGAAGCAAAAAAGAGAGAGCATTGGACAGAGTACATTCAAGAGATGGCCGATGCCTATAACAATAGTGTGCACAGTACCACAGGCTATACTCCTTTCTTTTTGATGTTTGGAAGACACAGAAGGATGTCTATGGGCTTGGTGGTAAACCAAGATGTTGCTACAGAGCATGGTTCATCAGATGAGTGGTTAGCCAACACTAAGTGACTGGAGTATGCTTATATTACAGCAGGGAAGCAGGCGGAGAAGGCAAGAGATCGGCAGAAGGAACAGTACGATAAGAAGATAAGAGGGGTCCCATTGTTACCTGGAAAACATGTGTTGGTTCGCAGGCAGGGAGCTACAGGTAGGGGTAATTTAAATGATTATTGAGAGAGTAACCCATACTTAATTGTTAAATAATCAAATCTTGATATCCCAGTTTATGTCCTTAAACCTGAGCATGGAGAGGGTAGAGAGCAGGTTCTGCATCGACACTTGATTCACCCCAGTCTGCCGCAAATAGAACTACATGTAGAGAGAGCACTAGGCCACTAATCAGCAGGGAAGGATGTAAATGGAGCATGCTTACTATTAGTATTAAATTCTTTGGAATTGTAGTTGCTAAATGAATACACACGCGATTGAATGTTTTGTTTTCATTATCTGTTGTAATGGATTATAGCAGTGTTTGACTTTGCTCTTTTCTTTCTTTGTTTTGAGTTGTTTTGAATTTATCCAGTTCGGGAGTCTTCCTGTTGGTCCTGCTGCCATGTCGACTTCATTAAAATTAACAAGTGCAATATGTCCTTCCTGGAGTCCATTGGATAAAGGGACTGTCTTTAGTTGATGTGCTGCTTTAAAAGCCGGCTGCTAGATGGTAACAGTGTGTGCCCTTGACCGAAATAAATTGTATTTGTGAACACCAGGGAAAGACAGAGCACCTGTTTGTTTGTTATTTATAGTTTTATTTAGCTTTTATTCCAGTTTGATTGGAAAATGAATTGTCCTATCCACGAATGAGTTGACCAGCGAAGAGTCATGATCCCTTAGTGATTGCTGTATGTGGTGAGGACAAACCAAACTGGTGTAGTTGAGAAAGTATACAATTAAACTGACTTTTTGTAATGGATTGGCTCTCTGTTTTTTCCCATGCATTGGGCCATGTGACAGAAATTCAATGAGTTCTGGTGATAAATCTTCCTCCCAACCTATGAGGGTGCTAAAGAACGGCAGGAGAAGTATCTGGAAGGGCTGGCCTGACAGTTTGTTTCCGGAACCAGGAAGTGAGTCAGCCGGGAAAGAAGCGAGACTCTGTTGTAAGACCGTATTGACCTGAAACCTTATTTACCTTTATTATTAACCTTATTTACCTAAATGAGGTGCACCTGCAAGTAATAAGGCAGCTACAACTGTTTACCTAGATGTCATGCAGAATTACATATAGGGGCCAATGTAACGCTGATCTTTTCCTTCGTTTGGGTTAACGTTAGGAGAGAAGGACTGAGAGAGGAGCTCTCAGAGAGTATTTGTGAAAAGTGTTATATGTGTTGTGTGTTATTTCTGTCTGTCTGTAATTGTCTGTCTTTGTCGCACTAATAGACAGTTAACGCACATCTCCGGAGCTGTCGAAAGGAAAGCACTGTCCGGAGCACCACTGCACTGAGCACCTGCACGTTTCCGATCACCCAGGACTGGTGACCGTGCCATTGTTTTTGTTCGGGGCTGTGCCCTTGTTTTCATTATCCCTGTGCTTTACACATTGTTGTGTATTGCTGGGGATTTATTATTTGACAGACGCCAGACCTGGAAAAAGAGTAATAAAGCACTTATTCACTGAATCACGTTGTCTGTTCATCATTCCTGCACCGCATCACCGCTACACCTGTTCCCCTTACCAGCCACTTTGCCACACGTGGTGTTAGCAACTGGATAGACCGGATAGGAACTGGAGATCAGACGGGATGCAGAGGAGAGACGGAGGGAGGATCGCTACACGACGCTCATTGAACAGGTAAGGCTGGCTGTTGCCGCAGGAGCAATCCCTACCGCAACATCGCAGATGTAGCCCTCGAAGACATTGGCCATGAAAATGACGGCGGAAGATGACCCGGAGGCGTACTTGGTAGTGTTTGAGCGGCTAGCGACTGCGGCGGTATGGCCACGGGAGTTCTGGGCAAGCCAGGTGGGACCTTGCCTGATCGGGGAGGCTCAGGCAGCCTACCAAGCCCTGAGCGACCAGTACGCCACCGATTATGACCTGGTCAGGCAGGCTATTCTCCGTCACCTCAACATCACCGTGGATACCCACCGGACATGGTTCCCCGAGTTCCGGAGAGCCCCGGAGACACGCCCCAGGGTGGTCACAGAGCGGTTGTGTGACCACATGGTCCATTGGCTGACCCCTGAGAAAAAGATCACTCAACAAATGGGGGAAGCCATTGTGGTGGAACAATTCTGCCATGTGGTCGGCGCCACAACCCCGACACCCTGGAGGAGGCTGTCAGACTGGCTGAAGATTACGAGGACTCCCTGACGTCAGCCCAGGTCGAGATCCTGTCAGTCCGTGCCCTTCGCAGTAGCCAACCTATCCCTCCCTCTCCTCCAACACTACCACCATCAACCTCGGTCCCGGCACCCAGACCTCCAAGACCGCCGACCCCGTTGGGCCCCCTTGCCTCCCCCTCCTGGAAACTGAGGTTGGCCCCCAGCTGGGGTAGAGGTGTTGCCCCTGCCCCATTGCCCTACCAGCAACGGGACAGATATTTGACTTATGCCCCCTCTGTCCCCCTCTCTGTTTTAGGTATAACCAGCTAGAACATAGGGCCAGGTCATGCCCCGCTGCCATGGAGTGTGACATGGCTGCGTGCAACTGGGCATCTGGAACTGGTAAGCATGGGGAAACCGGTCGGGAGGGGCCCTGTCTGATTTTGACGTGGTTTTAGGGAATGTGAAAACCCACGCGTTAGTGGACACAGGGTGTGAGCAAACCTTGATTAGGACAGCTCTCTTGGGCGGTGTGTCGTGGCAGCCACAAGGTCAGGTGGCCATCTCCTGTATCCATGGAGACACGGCGGCATACCCCACATTAAAAGTATATTTATTGGTAAGACCGATAAAACGTCACCTTGTAGTCGGGATGGCGGAAAGGTTGCCACACCCAGTTATTCTGGGTCGAGACAGGCCAAAATTCAAAGAATTGATGCAAATAATGGCAGTCTCAGCCACACACATAAACGTGGCAGAAAAAAAAGGAATGGATTGGTGATGTGTTTCCTTTTCATCTGAAATGTTTTCCCCTCTTTTCCATCCTAGAAAAACAAATAAGGAGAGACGGACTGCGAAATGGGAGGGAGCGTCTTTGAGACAAGGCTGGGGTCTGGTGGGAGAGTGCTGCAATGGTAACAAACGCCAATCGAAGGGAGTGGGTACGCAGTGTGACCGAGAGAGCGAGGTTACTGGGTCGACTAGGGCAGAGGTTATTCCAGCCCCTCTCAATGTACCGGACCTGTGGTACTCAAGCGCGGACATAGTGTGGGGCCAACATAACAACCCGTCACTGGTGCACGCTTGGGGGCAGGTCCGGTCCATTGAAGGTGATTGGTGTTGATGGCGCTGGAGCGCTAGTATATCCACATTTCAGTATTAAGGGGCAATTACTGTATAGGTTAAACCTAGCTGCGGGCACAGGACAGCCTGTAACAGATTTCGGACCGAGGTCATGAGGCTGGCGCATGATATCCCTTTTGCGGGGCACCTCGGAGCCGAGAAGACGAGAGAACAGATATTGGCTCGATTCTTTTGGCTCGGTCTTCATACTGATGTGTCAAGATATGTAGCCACATGCCCAGACTGCCAGCGAGTAGCGCCGGATCGAGTGCGCCTCGCCCCTTTGGTCCAACTGCCGATTATTTCCACTCCTTTCGAGCGCATTGCAATGGACATAGTGGGCCCTTTGCTAACTTCTGACTCGACTCGATACTGTGAGGCAGTTCCATTGAGGTCCACTGGTGCCGCTGCAATAGCCACAGAGTTAGCGCAGATTATGGCTAGAGCAGGGATCCTCAAGGAGATTTTGACCGATCATGGGACCAATTTTCTGTCCAATATGTTACAGCAGGTGTACAAAATATTAAAAATACATCCCATCAGGACGTCCATTTATCATCCACAATTGGACGGTCTGGTGGAATGCTTTAATCAGACCTTAAAGTCGATGCTGAGGCGATTCGTAACACAGGAGCAGAAACATTGGGCATCGCTTCTTCCCTACCTCCTTATCCGTTGAGAGAAGTGCCGCAGAATTCAATGGGGTTCTCCTCCTTTCAGCTCCTGTACGGCCGGCAGCCTCGCGGCATTCTCGACCTGCTGAGAGAGGGGTGGGAGGAGCACAAAGGCTCGTCCAAAAATGTAGTGAAGTATGTGCTCCTACTAAGAGATTGCCTGGATTTGGTTGATCGTTTGGCCCAAGACAACCTCAGATCGGCTCAGCACCGACAGCAGCAGCATGACAACAAAAATGCATGGATTCGCACCTTTTGACCAGGGGACAAGGTAATGCTGCTACTTCCCTCATCAGAGTCAAAACTATATGCTAAATGGCAGGGGCCATATGAGGTGATTTGGGCTATAGGGAAAGTAAATTATGAAGTTAGACAGCCCGATAGCTGGAATGAACGTGAAATTTACCATGTTAATTTGTTAAAGCCCTGGCAGGCAAGGGAGGTTATTTATAGCCCTAGGCAATATGGAGGATGATTTAGGCCCCTGTCCAGAGACCCCGAGCACAAGAGCAATTTCAATGGGGGAACAATTGGTTCCAGATCAGCAAAGAGAGCAGCGTAAGCTTATTGAGGAGTTCAGCTATGTTTTTTCTGACGTTCCCGGCAGAACAAACTTAGATGAATATGACATTATCTCTCTACCAGGTGTCACAGTGCGAGAGAGACCGTACCGGATCCCGGAAAGTCGACGAAGTGGCGTTCGCAAAGAGGTATGGGATATGCTCGAGCTTGGGGTGATTGAACCTTCCAGGAGCAAGTGGTGCAGTCCAATTTTCATAGTGGCCAAGAAAGACGGCACCAACTGCTTCTGTGTGGATTTCAGAAAGGTGAACGCTATTGCTAAGTTCGATGCATATTCCATGCCTCAGGTCAACGAACTTTTAGACAGACTGGGAAAAGCGAGGTTTATTTCCACTCTGGACCTGACGAAAGGATACTGTCAAATCCCTTTAACCCGCAGCTCCAGAGAGAAAACCGCATTTTCAACACCAGAAGGGCTGTTCCACTTTAAAACATTGCCTTTTGGGCTACATGGTGCGCCCACTGCCTTTCAGAGACTGATGGACCAGGTTTTATGCCCACGTCATGAATATGCAGCAGCGTATATTGATGACGTGGTGATTTACAGCTCCACCTGGCAAAAGCATTTGGCTAGGGTTGCAGCCGTTCTTCAGTCTCTAAGGGCAGCCCGACTGACAGGTAACTTGAGGAAATATGCGTTTGCCAAAACAGAGACTCAATATTTGGGATTTTTAATGGGGAATGGAAGGGTGAGCCCTGTGGTCACCAAAATCCAGGCTTTGGTTGATGCAGCGATCCCCAAAACCAAGACTCAGGTGAGGTCACTACTGGGCTTAGCCGGTTATTACCGCCATTTCATTCCCGAGTACGCCACAGTGGTTAACCCGTTAGTCGACCTCATCAAAAAGAGTGCTCCAAATTTAATTAAATGGTCAGCTGAGTGTCGGGGCGTTTGATACTATTAAGTGTAGACTTTGCCAGGCCCCCACTCTTATTACTCCAGATTTCACTAAGAGATTCATCCTCCACACCGACGCATCGGATGTAGGTTTGGGTGCAGTCTTGTCCCAAAAAGTAGCTGGAGTAGAACACCCGATATTGTACCTGAGTAAAAAAATGTTACCTCGGGAACGTAACTACTCCATAGTCGAAAATAGTGTTTGGCCATTAAATGGGCTACTCACTCTTTACGATACTTCCTGCTGGGACACTCATTTGATCTGGTCACAGACCACGCCCCACTCACGTGGTTAAGCACAATGAAGGACAGCAATGCCCGGATAACTCTGTGGTATCTGGCATTGCAGCCCTTATGTGCCATGTGGTACACCATGCGGGGAAAGACCACCAAAATGCTGATTATTTTTCCTGGGACGGGGGAGTAATGGGAAAGGTAGATTTAGCCGAGTGTTCCTTCGGCTCCACTCTGAGCAGTGGGATATGTGACAGAAATACAATTAGTTCTGGTGATAAATCTTCCTCCCGACCTGTGAGGGCGCTAAAGAACGGGAGGAGAAGTGTCTGGAAGGGCTGGCCTGACAGTTTGTTTCCGGGACGGGGAAGTGGGGCAGCCTGGAAAGAAGCGAGACCCTGTTGTAAGACTGTATTGACCTGAAAGGTAAACGAGGTGCACCTGCAAGTAATAAGGCAGCTGCAACCTAGATGCCATGCGGGATTACATATAGGGGCCAGGGTAACGCTGATCTTTTCCTTCGTTTGGGTTAATGTTAGGAGAGAAGGACTGAGAGAGGAGCTCTTAGAGAGTATTTGTGAAAAGTGTTATATGTGTTGTGTGTTATTTCTGTCTGTCTGTAATTGTCTGTCTTTGTCGCACTAATAGACAGTCAACGCACATCTCCGGAGCTGTCGAAAGGAAAGCACTATCCAGAGCACCACTGCACTGAGCACCTGCACGTTTTCGATCACCCAGGACTGGTGACCGTGCCGTTGTTTTTGTTCAGGACTGTGCCCTTGTTTTCATTATCCCCGTGCTTTACACATTGTTATGTATTACCGGGGATTTATTATTTGACGGTCGCCAGACCTGGAAAAAGAGCAATAAAGCACTTATTCACTGAATCACCGTTCTCTGTTCATCACTCCTGCACCGTATCACCGCTACACCTGTTCCCCTTACCAGCCACTTTGCCACAGGCCACTATCTATTTATGGGTTTAAATTGATTTGTATGATTGTGGCAAAGTGGTTAGTAGGGGGAACGGGTGTAGCGGTGATGTGGTGCAGGAGTGACAGGCAGACAATGATAATCCAGTGAAAAGTGCTTTATTGCTTTTCCAGGTCTGGTGACCGACAAATACATCAATCCCCGGCAATACACAACGATGTGTAAAGCTCGGGGATAACAGAAATAGGGCACAGTCTCGAACAAAGACAAACAGACGGTCACCAGTCCTGGGTGAGTGCAGTCGTGAGGGTGAATGGTGAAAACATGGATACGGTAGTGTGCAGGGGTGCTCCGGACAGTGCTGACCCTTTGCGACAGCTCCTGAGTAGTGCTTTAACTGTCTACAGTGAAACAAACACAGACAGTTAATAAACAAACACAACATGTATATCACAAAACACCGCAAGTTCCTCTCTTGCTCCTTCTCTCTCCAGACGTTTTACCCAAACGAAGGAAAAGATCAGCGTTACCCTGGCCCCTATATGTACTCCTGCATGACATCTAGGTAAACGGTTGCAGCTGCCTTATTACTTTCAGCTGCCCCTCGTTTACCTTTCAGGTCAATACGGTCTGACAGCAGAGTCTCGCTTCCTTCCAGGCTGACCGACTTCCCGGTCCCGGAAACGAACTGTCAGGCCAGCCCTTCCAGATACTTCTCCTCTTGTTCTTTAGCGCCCTCACAGGTCAGCAGGGAGATTTAACACCAGAACTCATTGTATTTCTTTTAAATTCCCCAGTACCAGAGCAAACAGGGAGGAGATAATGCAGGGTTTTTTTTATGAGGTTGCGCATCTGCCGCGTGTGGTAGGTGTAATTGACTGCACCCATAGTGCTATCCGGGCAACTGTTCTGGTTATCCTGTTCATCAGGATTCCAGTTGTATTCGGAATAGTGGGAAATGTGAATAGTTATTCCATGCCATGTAAACAGGGTATTCCAAATGAATCCGTCCGTATTCTGAAAACGTGATACCAAATATCCACGTAGTATTTGGATACTATTGGAATACTAGTCCTTCTAGATACCTGATTCAGAAAAACTTTTTTTTTTCTAGACACACGAGTCATCGTTTTATAATCTATAATATATAAGACGACGGCTTGTGTGCCCAACAAAGTCTTTGCAAAAGCTGTGCACAAATATATGTGTACTTGTATGACCCCAAACTGGTTGCCAACTATGCAATATCTTCCTATTTTTTTATTAGTTTTTTTAGTAGATCAACAGTCAATACCAGGAGATATATATATATATATATATATATATATATATATATATATATATATATATATATATATATAACCCTTTATTTAACTAGGTAGTCACATTGAGATTAAAACCTCTTTTATGAGTGAGACCTAGCCAAGCAGGCAGCAGCAAGTCAGTCGGACAACAAGAACAAATACACAATAAAACACAATTAAGACACAATATATCACATTTAAAACAAACTACACAAAAGTAGTCAACTATTAAAAACAAATACAACTCTCAGTGACGAAATCATGCAGTTTACTCTTACACTGCAATAAAGATATCTGGGTCTGCAGCTTTAGTTTGGACTGGAACTCATTCCAGGACCGTGGGGCATAATGAGCAAAGAATCTTTTACCAGCCTCAGTACACACATTTGGCATTTTAAAATGCAAAAAAGAATGAGATCTGAGGCTATGGTTACTATGGGAAGCTATAAGGTATTCATTTAAATAACTATATTTATATAACTTACATTGAATAGCCTTATATACCAGAATATACCAGTGCTTCAACCTGCGTAAAGCCAAAGAAGTCCAGCCTACGAAATCGTATAATATACAATGATGGTATTAATTCTTGTATTTGTAATGTACCTCAATGCTGCATGATATAGCAAGTCCAGTTTACCTAAAGTTGATGGTGATGCATCACCATAGTCAATTTGCGGCCAAAACATACAAGCAATAAGCCTCTTTTTTTTGTTTGTTTACATAATAACATATATAACATGTTCATATAATAGTGAAGTTTATTGCGTATTCCCATACCCAACAGACGTGTGGAAACATGCACTCACCTCTGTCCAGCACACTCCCTTCCTTCTGTTCCTTTAATACAGTCCTATTAGCATATGGTAATGGATCGGTAATTAGAAACATGTGATGCAAATGTATTCTAGGTGAACATTCAATATGCACATAGTGCAATCAAATTTGAATTGGGTGAAAGCCCTAATTCGTCTGAATATACCAATATCTGCACGATAATTGTGATGCGCTAGTTCCAATAACTGCGCACCACTAGCTCAAATAATGTCGGAGTAACAGTCCACAGGGAGGGGGTGGTCTTGCCTGTTTACTTTGCTATGTTGCCACATATCTGTAAATTTATTGTATAAATACATCATACACTTATTTTAGGAGCGTATTTAGAATTAATTATTATTCTAACAAAAAAAATGGCATAACGAAAAAAATCCATTCCGGCGACACTCAAAACCTTACAGACTGGGCTTAATCATGATGTTCAAATGGGTGAGTAGAATAAATAACATAATGCATTTCTGTGGTGTATTGTGTATATAAAAATGTTTGATTGATGTTTACTTTGCAGGTGAATGACCTTGTTACATTTACAGATGAGAGTCTGCTACCACGGCTTATATAAAAAAAAAAAAAAAAAAAACATTCAGAAAAAAAAGACAGTATCCAAAGCATTTTTTAAAAAAATTTACTTCAAAAACATACAGCTACGTCGGATCAGCCTGCCTTTAAAGAAACCTGTATAGTATTTCCTTGTGATACAATACTGTCCGTATTCAATAAAACAGTGACATTATCAGTTCGTTAATTTGAAAACTCCTCGCCTAGCTATGGAGCCAATTGTGTATTTGAATGGTCCTGAATGTATGTGTGCATAATATATTGTGTGGTCTCATCTGCTGTCATATCGGTACATACTGTGGCGACACAAATGATAGCAGCTTGTCTGGGTTATGCCATTACTAATGGTGACTGTCCATCATTCTGCATTCTCGCTTGGCTGTTGTGTGCAGTTGCTATATTGGTAGTGAATGCGCAGACTGTTTTGCGAGGCACAAACAGATTTGCAAATTGCTTAGAATACTGCTATGTTCCAATGTTGCGCAACTGTTTTGTGCCATTTTAGAATATCTCTCATTTTGTGCCAAACATATTTTTTTGCGAGGCACAAATTTAGCGAGGGGGTTGCGCAAAGATTGAACCCTGTATCTTTTATTGAGAAATAAATGATAATGCAAGAATCAAGAAACCAATAAGTAACTTCTCCAAATATATTAGAAAATGTACAACTGAAAAACAAGTGAGGGATTGCTTCAGTATGAGAGCTGCAAAAGGTGCAATTTGGGTCAATGTTTGAATGTATTTTATTTATAAAATAATTAACTGGATAAACCCTATGAATGATAGTAAACTGAATCTCTTTAATTTTTGGCAATAGAGCATACTTATTAGAAATTGTCCATGTTTTCTTCCAATTAACATTGAAGTTCAGTAATGAGTTCCAGGACACACCAGCTTTAGGTTTTGTATAATCTAAGTCTGAGAAGTGTTGTCTTACAAATCTATTATTGTACTTATTATTATTATTATTATTATTATTATTAAACTAACATTACAAATACACAAATCTAGAATGGTAGGGTCTAGGTGACTGTATTCAAATGATGATTTACAGAGGTGAAAAAGGCTACTAGGAATGGTGTCAAATACTATTGCATATTCTTTTGGAGTCACTGAAACGTTAAATTTATCCAAAAATTCTAAGTAATTTTGAGGGTCACCATTGGGTTTTAACATATCATAAACAAATATATCATTAGCAAACCATTTGTGTTTAAATACAGATTTCCTTTTGTACAAAATGCATCTGTTGTTCCATATAGGAAGTCTGTGAGGAACATAAGAACATAAGAAAGTTTACAAATGAGAGGAAGCAATTCGGCCCATCTTGCTCGTTTGGTTGTTAGTAGCTTATTGATCCCAGAATCTCATCGAGCAGCTTCTTGAAGGATCCCAGGGTGTCAGCTTCAAGAACATTAAAATAAATAAACTAGGATGTTTACACTGCCAGATGTCTTCAACATTTAAATCAGAACAGAATGAGGGATATTCAAGGCCTTTGATATATAATTTTTTTTACCTATCTCCTGATCTGTGGAGTTCTTTTGAAAACACCTTGGTGTGCATCATTGAGTCTTTGCTTTGCAATGCACTACTCAGCAGAGGGAACCTACAGGAACTGCTGAATTTATCCTGAAATGTGAATCACTACAATTTAACACAGATGGAGGCCACTTAAATTGGGGTGTGATTTTGAAGGTGATTGGTTACACCTGAGCTAATTTAGGATTGCTATTACAAGGGGGGGTGGACACTTCTCCAACTAAGCTATTTCAGTTTTTAATTTTAATTAATTTTCTACATTTTTCTATTTTATTCTACATATTTTTTTTCACTTGGAAGTTGTGGGGTAAGAACATAAGAACATAAGAAAGTTTACAAACGAGAGGAGGCCATTCGGCCCATCTTGCTCGTTTGGTTGTTAGTAGCTTATTGATCCCAGAATCTCATCAAGCAGCTTCTTGAAGGATTCTTGAAGTGTCTCCTATTTTCTGTTCTGAATGCCCCTTTGTCTAATCACCATTTGTGACCCCTGGTCCTTGTTTCTTTTTTCAGGCTGAAAAAGTCCCTCGGGTCGACACTGTCAATACCTTTTAGAATTTTGAATGCTTGAATTAGGTCGCCACGTAGTCTTCTTTATTCAAGACTGAACAGATTCAATTCTATTAGCCTATCTGCATATGACATGCCTTTAAAGCCCGGAATAATTCTGGTCACTCTTCTTTGCACTCTTTCTAGAGCAGCAATATCTTTTTTATAGCGAGATGACCAGAACTGCACACAATATTCAAGATGAGGTCTTACTAGTGCATTGTACAGTTTTAACATTACTTCCCTTGATTTAAATTCAACACTTCACAATGTATCCGAGCATCTTGTTAGCCTTTTTTATAGCTTCCCCACATTGTCTAGATGAAGACATTTCTGAGTCAACAAAAACTCCTAGGTCTTTTTCATAGATTCCTTCTCCAATTTCAGTATCTCCCATATGATATTTATAATGTACATTTTTATTTCCTGCGTGCAGTACCTTACACTTTTCTCTATTAAATGTCATTTGCCATGTGTCTGCCCAGTTTTGAATCTTGTCTAGATCATTTTGAATGACCTTTGCTGCTGCAACAGTGTTTACCACTCCTCCTATTTTTGTGTCGTCTGCAAATTTAACAAGTTTGCTTACTATACCAGAATCTAAATCATTAATGTAGATTAGGAATAGCAGAGGACCTAATACTGATCCCTGTGGTACACCGCTGGTTACCACACTCCATTCTGAGTTTTTTCCTCTAATCAGTACTTTCTGTTTTCTACATGTTAACCACTCCCTAATCCATGTACATGTGTTTCCTTGAATCCCAACTGCATTCAGTTTGAGAATTAATCTTTTGTGCGGGACTTTGTCAAAAGCTTTCTGGAAATCTAAATAAACCATGTCATATGCTTTGCAATTATCCATTATCGATGTTGCATCCTCAAAAAAATCAAGCAAGTTAGTTAGACAAGATCTCCCTTTCCTAAAACCATGTTGACTGTCTCCCAGGACCCTGATACTATATAGGTAATTTTCCATTTTGGATCTTATTATAGTTTCCATAAGTTTGCATATAATAGAAGTCAGGCTTACTGGTCTGTAGTTACCTGGTTCAGTTTTGTTTCCCTTTTTGTGGATCGGTATTACGTTTGCAATTTTCCAGTCTGTCGGTACCACCCCTGTGTGAAGAGACTGTTGCATGATCTTGGTTAGTGGTTTGTAAATAACTTCTTTCATTTCTTTGAGTACTACTGGGAGGATCTCATCTGGCCCAGGGGATTTGTTTATTTTAAGAGCTCCTAGTCCTTTTAACACTTCTGCCTCGGTTATGCTAAAGTTATTTAAAACTGGAGAGGAACTGGATGACATGTGGGGCATGTTGTCCGTATCTTCCTTTGTAAAAACTTGTGAAAAGTAATCATTTAATATATTTGCTATTTTTCTTTCTTCATCTACGATTTTGCCATTTGTATCTCTTAAACATTTAACCTCTTCTTTGAATGTTCTCTTGCTGTTGTAATATTGGAAAAACATTTTGGAATTGGTTTTAGCCCCCTTAGCAATGTTCATTTCTATTTCTCTCTTGGCCTTTCGTACTCTTTCTGTGTACTTAGTTTTTGGTCCCTTTTTAACGCTCTGTAAAGTGCCTTTTTTTGCTTTAATTTTTTTTTTTTAATTGATCTATTAAACCATTTTGGCAATTTTGTTTTACATTTAGATTTGTCTACTTTAGGGATGTAATTGTTTTGCGCATCTAGTACTACATTTTTGAAGAACAGCCATCCTTTTTCTGTGGATGTTTTCTCTCTTTTACTCCAGTCTACTTCTGTTAGTCTCTGTTTCATTCCTTCATAGTTTGCTTTTCTAAAATTGTAAACCTTAGCTTTAGTCATTACTTTTGGGGTTTTAAAAAACACTTCAAATGAGACCATGTTGTAGTCTGAGTTTTCTAGTGGTTCTGTGACCTCTGTTTTAGTTATTCTATCTTCGTTATTTGAAAAGACTAAATCAAGGCATTCCTCCCCTCTAGTCGGTGCCTTGACAAATTGTGCTCCCCGCCAGGTTTTCCCATTTTATATGGGGGAAGTTGAAATCCCCCATTATTATGGCTTCTCCTTTGCTACACGCATATCTAATGTCATTGTATAACAGATTATTGTGCTCACCGTCTGAATCTGGCGGTCTATAGCATGCTTCTTTTATTATGCCCTTTGAATTTCTGTCCGTTATTCTGACCCATATTGATTCGGCTTTTTTTCTTTGTCCAGGTTTAACACCTGGGCTTCAAGACTTGGGCTTCAGTTTCTTATGTATAGCGCTACCCCTGTCTTTCCTATACAGTGTATACCAACAAATATTATATTCGTCCCCAAACACTCAGACAACCAAGTTTCTGTAACACCTATCACATCATTAGACAACCAAGTTTCTGTAACACCTATCACATCATGAGAAAATCAGGTATACTGTGTGTGACTAGGATGTTTACACTGCCAGATGTCTTCAACATTTAAATCAGTACAGAATGACATAATGGTTGGATTTGGTTTAAACGTAGTAAAGGCATTTGGATAGCGAGCCATCCATTCATCAGGTGGCTCATTCATGTCACCTCCTCTAAGAGGTATAGCACTAGGATACGATGTTGTGCTAATAAGGATTATGGGAGGGATTTGGACTGTGGGAGGAAACCAGAATACCTGAAGAAAACACATGTGAACACGGGGAGAACATGCAAATTCCACACAGACCCCCTAAGCCAGATTCGAACCCAGGACCCTGGCTCTTTGAGGCAGCAGCGCTAACCACTATGACACCGTGCCACAATACTAACCTTATGTTAGAATTTCTAATATGTCCCTCTGAAATAACGTCAGATTTATTATATTGAAGCTTCCAAATCAGGAGGCGGGTGATATGATCATTGAGTGTCAGTTGATTCAATGTTTTTTCCGTCAATGTAAGCAACAGAGCCCCTGAAATGAGATCTCTTGCCGTCATTTCGAGCCTTTTCCACAAGTGGCCATAGCCTGGCTCTAGCCCCTCTTTCTTCTCTTGTCAAGTCCTCTGAGAACCAAACCTTAGTTCCTTGACCACTGGTGACGTACAGACCTGTTTCCAGAGGTGATCACTGTATGTTCTCATAGTAAATTGAATGATGATTTGACGTGGTCTCCCGTCATTGCGAGGTCTGCCTAGCCTATGAACCATATTCACCGCAAACCCCAGCTTACTTCTGTCTTCTGGTAAAATCTTCACGATGAGGGCAATCATCTCGGCTCGGGTGTTTTCGTTCTCCTTTTCAGGGTAAAAGGAAACTCGCAAATCCCATCTTCGTCCATAGGGTTCCAGGTCAGAACATCTTTCTTGTGTGGCTGTGATCTGTTTCCTGGGAACACCCACTTTCTCAATAGTTGTATTAACTTTCACTCCCAATCCCTTCATTTCTTCACAAGCAAAATCAAAACTTTTTGATAGATTTGCGATCAACAAGGAATTTTGTTTCATTTGGTTCTCAACTATGGCAAACCGAGATCCAAGATTGTTAAACGGCTCTCAAAATGTCAGAGATATTGTTTGATTCGGACATATCCCTGTCTTCAGCTGTTTTCAATTTTTTAGAAGCCGTGACTTGGAAGGGGTTAGAGACAGTGACCGTCCAGCACGCTCTACATCAGATCTATCTACTGTAATATGTGAGGCCACATCAATATCATTTGCAAGCACAGAATTATAGTTATGCAAATCTGCAATAAAGACCTCTTGAGCTTCTTTGAGCGCTGAGTTTTGAGGGACAGCTTTTTCTTGGCAGTGCCTGGGTGGAGTGATGCAGCTTCCACTTCCTGATTATTGATCCAACTGTGCTCACTGGGATATCCAAACACTTAGATATTATTTTGTACCCTTTCCCTAATCTATGCATTTGTATTACTTTATCTCTAACTTCTGTAGAATGCTCTTTGGTCTTCATTTTCCTTTGGATTCACAGCCTTACCAATGATCCTTCAACAGTGGGGTTTTTATCCAGAAAATGTCAGAGCAACTTTAATGGTTCACAGGTGGAGGTCAATGGCAAGGTAATTGTGTCCTTGTTAGGGCAATTTCTTTCATCGGTGCAAACTGGGAGCTTCCACAGCACAGGGGTTGAATACTTATGCAAGCAAGATATTTCAGTTTTTTTTTTCTTACAAATATTTCCCAACATAAAACCAATGTCACCTTACAATAATTGATTCTGAGTTTTAGTGTTTTAAAAAAAAAAATCGAAAAGAACGAAATTTCAATGTACTATTTGTAATTCAGTAATATGAGAGAATTGTTCAGGGGTCTGAATACTTTTGCAAGGCACTGTATGTATGTGTGTATATATATATATATATATATATATATATATATATATATATATATATATATATATTATATAGTGCCTATAGAAAGTCTACACTCACTTTCAAAATTTTCACCTTTTGTTGTCTTCTAGCCTGGAATTAAAATAGTACACATCCTACAGTGAGTGGAATCGACAGCGAGTGGGAGAAGTACAGGCGTGGAAAAGTACAGAGCAGTTTAGAAGCAGTAAGGAGAAATTGCATCTTGAATTGCTTTAATCAGAAAACACAGGACATTGATGAAACACAGCAGCAGCTCAAAGTCAAACAGCCGCGTGTGTTTTTCTGATAACAAACAAGCTGAAACTCGGAGCAGCTGATTCAAATTCAGCGCTGTTCTGAGACATGGGTGAGGGGAGGAGCCAACAGCACAGCAGAACAACGCAGTTAAACGAGGCAGTCTTCCCAGCAAGTCCCAAATCCCCTAGGCCAGATGAGATCCTCCCAGTAGTACTCAAAGAAATGAAAGAAGTTATTTACAAACCGCTAACCAAGATCATGCAACAGTCTCTTGACACAGGGGTGGTACCGACAGACTGGAAAATTGCAAACGTAATACCGATCCACAAAAAGGGAAACAAAACTGAACCAGGTAACTACAGACCAGTAAGCCTGACTTCTATTATATGCAAACTTATGGAAACTATAATAAGATCCAAAATGGAAAATTACCTATATAGTAACAGGGTCCTGGGAGACAGTCAACATGGTTTTAGGAAAGGGAGATCTTGTCTAACTAACTTGCTTGATTTTTTTGAGGATGCAACATCGATAATGGATAATTGCAAAGCATATGACATGGTTTATTTAGATTTCCAGAAAGCTTTTGACAAAGTCCCGCACAAAAGATTAATTCTCAAACTGAACGCAGTTGGGATTCAAGGAAACACATGTACATGGATTAGGGAGTGGTTAACATGTAGAAAACAGAAAGTACTGATTAGAGGAAAAAACTCAGAATGGAGTGTGGTAACCAGTGGTGTACCACAGGGATCAGTATTAGGTCCTCTGCTATTCCTAATCTACATTAATGATTTAGATTCTGGTATAGTAAGCAAACTTGTTAAATTTGCAGACGACACAAAAGTAGGAGGAGTGGCAAACACTGTTGCAGCAGCAAAGGTCATTCAAAATGATCTAGACAAGATTCAAAACTGGGCAGACACATGGCAAATGACATTTAATAGAGAAAAGTGTAAGGTACTGCACGCAGGAAATAAAAATGTACATTATAAATATCATATGGGAGATACTGAAATTGGAGAAGGAATCTATGAAAAAGACCTAGGAGTTTTTGTTGACTCAGAAATGTCTTCATCTAGACAATGTGGGGAAGCTATAAAAAAGGCTAACAAGATGCTCGGATACATTGTGAAAAGTGTTGAATTTAAATCAAGGGAAGTAATGTTAGAACTGTACAATGCACTAGTAAGACCTCATCTTGAATATTGTGTTCAGTTCTGGTCATCTCGCTATAAAAAAGATATTGCTGCTCTAGAAAGAGTGCAAAGAAGAGCGACCAGAATTATTCCGGGCTTAAAAGGCATGTCATATGCAGACAGGCTAAAAGAATTGAATCTGTTCAGTCTTGAATAAAGAAGACTACGTGGCGACCTAATTCAAGCATTCAAAATTCTAAAAGGTATTGACAGTGTCGACCCAAGGGACTTTTTCAGCCTGAAAAAAGAAACAAGGACCAGGGGTCACAAATGGAGATTAGACAAAGGGGCATTCAGAACAGAAAATAGGAGATACTTTTTTACACAGAGAATCGTGAGGGTCTGGAATCAACTCCTCAGTAATGTTGTTGAAGCTGACACCCTGGGATCCTTCAAGAAGCTGCTTGATGAAATTCTGGGATCAATAAGCTACTAACAACCAAACGAGCAAGATGGGCCGAATGGCCTCCTCTCGTTTGTAAACTTTCTTATGTTCTTATGTTCTTACCCCACAACTTCCAAGTGAAAAAAAAAATATGTAGAATAAAATAGAAAAATGTAGAAAATTAATTAAAATTAAAAACTGAAATAGCTTAGTTGGAGAAGTGTCCACCCCCCCTTGTAATAGCAATCCTAAATTAGCTCAGGTGTAACCAATCACCTTCAAAATCACACCCCAATTTAAGTGGCCTCCATCTGTGTTAAATTGTAGTGATTCACATTTCAGGATAAATTCAGCAGTTCCTGTAGGTTCCCTCTGCTGAGTAGTGCATTGCAAAGCAAAGACTCAACGATGCACACCAAGGTGTTTTCAAAAGAACTCCACAGATCAGGAGATAGGTAAAAAAAAATTATATATCAAAGGCCTTGAATATCCCTTGGAGCATGGTCAAGACAGTTATTAAGAAGTGGAAGGTGTATGGAACCACTAAGACCCTGCCTAGATCAGGCCGTCCCTCCAAACTGGAGGACCAAGCAAGGAGACTGATCAGAGGCTACCAAGAGGCTGATGGCAACTTTGCAAGAGCTACAGGCTTTTATGGCCAAGACTGGTCAAAGTGTGCATATGACAACAATATCCCAAGCACTCCACAAATCTGGTCTGCATTTTACTCAAGAAAGCCCACAAATCCAATTTGAAGTATGGAAAAACACACGTGGCAAAAAGTTTTGTGGTCCGACGAAACTAAAACGCAACTAAACGCAAAGCATCTTTTGGTGTAAAAGCAAAGCCCCGGAGCATAACCCAAAGAACACCATCCCTACTGTGAAGCATGGTGGTGGCAGCATCATGTATGGGGATGTTTCTGATTGGCAGGGACTGGGAAACTTGACAGGACAGAAGGGAAAGTGAATATGGGAATATGTTATATACAGTGCCTATAGAAAGTCTACACCCCCTTGAACTTTTTTCACATTTTGTTGCATCAGTGCCTTAGTTTCATGCATTTAAATAAAGGAGGTCATAACCACACTCCTCCTGTCAGGTCAGTTCTTGAAAGGAAAAACGGTAAGATCATCTGTATGTGCAGTTTATTTATGTGCTGAGGGACAGGCCATGATTGCGTCACAGGCTCTGCGAGCAGCTTCGTTCCATCTTATTCAGGTCTCGGGTCTTAGAGGTGAATACCCAGACGGTAATGGTTACATTTCGAACTTGAAAGGAAACCCCAAGAAGCATGCATATTTACAAGCTTACGTGGTTAGAAACAGATTGTACATTTTTGGTTCACATTCTTTGGTAGTCTGTGGAGTGGGGGTTGCTAGTGCCACAAGGGTTGAGAATGGATACAACCTTGGGAATCAGTTCTAAAGATGCTGGTGCAAGTAGGAAGTGCAAGACACTTGGATCATTCCAAGCACAGCAGAGCTACAGACCCTGTGCCACATCCAGTCTTACCAGATCTGCAAATTAAACTTGCTCAGTCCTGCTGGAAAAAAGCACATGCCTTTCCCCATTAAACAGATTGCTACAGAAGGGACGTAAAAGTCAGAAGTGTCTTTGAATCATTACTGAAGATGTTGGTCTTTCAGTGCTTTTACAATGGCCTGCCTGTTCCACAGGACTGGGCCCAGTCCATTTGCACAGCGGCATGTTCAATGACAGATTTTCTTTTTCACTTTATTTAGATAATGCTACATATGATTCTTGTTTCAAGGTTCTCATTTAAAATGCAAATCACATCCCAATGACCACCACCAGTGTAAATACTTTGTGCATTTAGAAAAGCAAATTGAAGACGAGTGTCCGAATGCAGTCCAAGGTGGGATTGGATTGTATTGCAGAGCAACATTTGGAATAAAACACACATTTGTGTTTCCATTTATTTTTTATTTTTAAATATACAATTAGTACACAATCCATTATTTATTTCTAAAAGCACAACAGAGGTAGCCAAGTGTGCGTGCTGAAAAGTCAATATTCTTTTTCTCTTTAGCCCTCAGAACACCTCTTTCCCTCTCCCTCGTTCGCTGTAGATCAGTGGTTTCCAGCTCTGCTCCTCAAGCCCCCTCGTGGTTCCAGCTTTTTGATCTGAACAGGAACTAAATATAGAGTTTAACAGGCATGGTTTTCCACTGTACACAGGACAGCACTTGAGCCTTGAAACAGGCTGTATCTACAGTGATAGTGGAGACTAGACTCAGCACGCCGTCACTAGACTGCAATGCAAAATTACAAAAAAAAAAAAAAACGTTCTTTTGGCCGTTGTTTGGTTACCTCGATTTCAGGAGCAGGGCGGAACACCATCGCTACAGACAGACTAGGCCTGAATCTGTAATGGTGAGTAACTCTTCAAAAAGCAAAAAAATAAAAAATAAATAACCTTGAGAAACATTTGACTTCAAGTATTTTTATTTTTGTTTAAGACTCCCCCCACCCCCCATATTGCCACCTGCTGTGTACTAAACAATAATATGTACAGAAGTTATTCAAGTCCTTGTCACTTTGTTTTTCATTCATTTTAAAACGACATTTTTTTCTTTGTATAGTTTTTATAAAAAGAAAAAAAGTTGTTGTGTCTGTCTTTGTATTAAAAGTGAAGGTCCAAAAAAAAACTTTTTTTTTTTTTTTCTCCCCCCCCGTCAATGAAGTTCGAGAGGTCTCGTCTCAGTAAGCAGGGGGGTATCAATTCAGCAGCTGCGCGCCAATCAGGAATGAAGGAATGTTGTGGGAGGGACTGCAGTTGGTTGGAATTCCCTTGTTAATCCAGAAGGGGACACTGGTTTTTACTGCTGTGCCACCTACGGAGTGAAAGAGAGAGCCCATTACACTAAGCCTGACCAAGAAGATGTAGCCCACATGTGCCAGTCTCATGAACACACCATTAGCCCCTCTGTCTTCAGTGTTCAATGTCTACTCTACTTTCTTCAAAGAACAGCATGTGAAGACAGCACACAAGCCTTGTAACCATATGTCTGTGTATTTGAGCTGTTTAGAGCAGGGCACACAGGCTGGCTAGACTCTGGCAGCATTGTTTTTATTCTCTATTCTTTGAATTTTACCTGCTGTGGCTGTGGCTCGGTTCCCCGGCTGGCCAATCGGCTGAGGATGTTCCTCTCCGACATCTGCAGTCTCACGGCAACGGGAGGAATCCTGGCGATGGTTGCTGGGAGACGGGTCACATCAGCCTTCATATCGCTTAGTAACTCCTCCAACTGCTTAAGAACTGCACAAAAAGAAAAAATAATAAGGTCCATTAAACATATGAACACATTTAAACCATTTCAAAGTATGACAAATAAACACTTCCTTGGAGAGTCATGTTTATTTCTATTGCAGTACACCGATGCCTTCAGTGTTCATAACAGAACCTTTAGGGTGTATCATTCTAACTATTAAAGACTAAACCAACTGTCTTAATAGTGGTGATAGACACTTGGTGTTATTCAGAATACTGATGGAACAGAACATCTTCACTGCTGCCCCGTGCAGACCCACTGTGCAGCAGAGCTGCTTCAGAAACTGAAAATATTGTTCTTTTAAAAAAAGAAACTAGAGCACTACAGTTTCCAGAATAGCCACCAAAAGGAAAATACTACATTATGAAGCAGTTAACATGGGAAGCCTGCCTCTTCTAGTTTCAATAACACTGATGAAGGCACTTGCTTTACAGCACTACCTTTGTGCAAGACTGCATTAGCCGGCTTGTTCCCTGCCATGGACTCCTTGGACAGGTGCTGGTGGGACTCTGCCAGACACTCTACCTCCGCAAACCTGGTGTTGAGAGCCATGGAGGGGTGGGAGGGGTCCTCCGACATGTTGAGGTAGGCAGCGCGCCGCAGCTGCTCCTCAATCACAAGGGCCTGCTCCAACAGCTAGAGAGGAGAGAGAAGGGAGAGGGTTACAACTGCCAGCTCTTTACGGAGATGAGGAGAGAGCAGTATCCAGGATAAGTGAGGATGGGGATGGAGGGGGAGGAACAGTGCAGTATATAAGATGACAGGATGGGGATGGAGGGGAGGAAACATTGCAGTATACAGGATGAGTGAGGATGGGTATAGAGGAGGAGAAACTGCAATATCCAGGATGAGAATGAGGATGGCGACGGGGAGGTGGGGGAAGAGTGCAGTATGCAAGATGAGATTAAGGATGGAGATTGGAGGGGTGCAGTATACAGGATAAGATTGAGGAGGGAGAGTGCAGTATACAGGATGAGATTAAGAATGGAAGGGGGTAGGTGGGGGGGGGGGAGTACAGGATACAGGATGAGAATGGGGATCATAGAGGAGAGAGTGCAGGCCTCAGTCCTCACCTTGAACCTGCGTGCCAGGAACTTGTTCTTGATCTCCAGGAAGTTGCCCCGGTTCATCTCGCCCTTGAAGGGCTCGTTCAGGATCCCGTACTTGGGGTCATTCTGAATGTCCTGCCAGCGAGCGTAGCCGTGACTGAGGGGAGGGGTCAGGAAACAACACCACTACAAGTCTGCCCAGCACTGGCAATGGGGTTCTACAGCATCAGCATAGGAGGTGGCAGGGCAGACAATACTAGTGCAGGGTGCAGACCCAGAGGAGCCTGCAAGCCCAGCTCTGGCAATGGGGTTCTATACCCTTCTGTCCCGATAGTGGGGTTAAAAGAAGGACAGCAAGCATATATTCAGGTCCTGTATTAATCTGCCTACTGCTCACTCCCATCCTGCCATATATCAGGGCAGTGGTGCTCAGTTTTTGGGCCACAGACACATTTGTATTCTCTCTAATGTCATCGCAGCTCAGGCTTCCATTGATATTTTAAACCGTTTATTCTAAAAAATGAAATAAAATGACATTAAAACCCTTATCAAATGGCGTAGAGCGTAGAATACTGCAATCGCTTTATGCTATAAAGGATACTTGATGATGCCAGCGAGCAGCCAGTAGTCATGGCGACGGTGCCAGATCTCGTAGGTCTTTTTAGTGACAGTGGCGGCGCGCTCTTCATTTTGCCACAGCGAGTGCAGTTCTGAAAAACAGATTGACACCCTTAATTAAAAAACCCAGAAAATACAAAGTGGCTTCACTGAACAGCTGAGGATTAAACATGTCTAAACTGTAGCATAAGTGACCTGTTAGATGTTTGACAGCTTGCAATTCTTATAACGTCTAAATGCCTCAATGGACTGAAATAAAAATTTAAATGCTTCTTAATAATGGCGTGGGAATGAAACAAACACACACTGACAAATTATACTTACAGACCTGCCAAGCAGTGGTGTGTTTGAGCTGGTACTTGCATCTCAGAGGCAGTGTGGTGTGCGTGTATGCAGTGTTTCTGGGCTGGTGTTCCAGTGCGGCATGTGTGCATTTATGGGGGAGTGGCACACTTACCTGTGAAGCCCCCGTCGGCAATGTTGAACATGAACCGCTGCTTCATGGCTCTCTTCTTCTCCTCGCTCGGCTCCTTCGCCAGCTCTCCGTTCTGCAGCTTCGATTCCGCTGCCAACATTCCCCCTGCTCCCTTCTCAGCCTCTGGCTTCTCATCCTTTTGTTCTGGAGAGGAAAAATAATAATCATCATCATCATCATCATCATCCTTTCAGATATGCAGACCATATATTCCTTCCAAGTTCTGCATGGTTTCAAAATATTGGCTAATGCGCTGTGGAGCAATAAAATGTTGTGTACGATCAGCAATGAACCACTGAATGCTCTTGAGTGAAGCCTGCTGCCTCCCCCACTGCAGATAGCCATGCTTTTACTGTGGAGACAGACACAAATGGGCCTCACCTTTCTTCATGTCTACAGCAGGGCTGATGTCCATCTTTTCAACAGGGAGCTGCTTTTCCTCCTTCTCTTCCACTGCTGAAGAAAAATAAGCAAGACAGATCACTAAAAACAGATCCCAACGGCTTAATAAAAAAAAAGTACCCTGGGCTTCTGTTACTGAGGGAGAACCAGAGACACTGATGAAGGCATTAGCTGAAACACTTTGACCGCTACTTGACGCTTCCAGTTTTACACCTCAGTTTAGTGACTGGTTTCACAGCCCTGATCATCACTAATCCTGGATTACCTCACCTAAAACATTAGCTCGTCAAGATTAGTGCTGATCAAGGAGTGTGAAAGCACCTGTTTGAGTATGAAAAACAGCAGCTGGTAAACAACGGGAGGAGTTACAGTGGGAGGCAGATTGTGGTCGCCTGACATCACAATACAGACACTGTATGACAGTCATGTGCTTTAAAAACTCTGTAAATTAAATTGTACGTTTGCTTCTTTAAAAAGAGTAAACAGCAATGTCTAGTGTTTTACTGCAAAACACCATTCAGAAACTTCGCAGTGACAAGATCATCATTATGCACATTATTACTTTCACCTATGGGTAACTACTTGTCCTAATCCAGTTTCCCAGGACTATTTTTTGATAAACGGTAACCTTTGGGGTCAGTATACTTTTATAAAAGCTCCGCCACCCCCAACCATAAATATTATTAAATATTTAACAAAATGGATAGCCCAGTACATCGAGAGCACTGAAGCAAAACTGATGCAGTATTCCTCATTTCGCATTTAAAAGTGGGAACTTAAAGTTGAGAGTAAACTGCATGGTCTACTGTTTTGCTGCAGACAATTTATAAAATGTATATAGAAACATAATCAAATTCATTTCCATTCGTATAATTAAAACTAACCGACCTTCACAATATGAAACATTTTTTGCAGGGCAAGGGTTGACGATATAGTTAAGGCTATACTGTACGGCTCTCTGATCCCTTGTTGTCTTTTTTCATGTAATTTGTTATATATGTTTTTATTTTAAATTTCCCATTTTCAAAAGTTTCTCCCTAAGAGAGACTGACAGAGGAACTAAAAAATGGCCTGTCTGCAGTGGACGCCTTAGGTGTCGCGTCAAATTATTTGTCCAGCCTATTTTGTTTTTGGTTTCTGTGTGTAAAATTATGGGATATTATTAGGCTGTAGTCATTAGTTTAGTAAGTATTGAGTAGCCTATTGTGTTACTTTATTTTTATTTATTACATTTTTTTTTACCAGTGGTAGACTATTCAACTTTTTGAATAGCCTAAGCCTAATATTATCAACAACTTTTCCGTGTCACATGTGGAATGTAGGGACTATGCTTAGAGAAACCTCATGTTCACATCTTTGTGGTACTCCTTCAATGTATTGTGGGGAAGGGGTGTTAAATGTGTTCTACATTCCGTTGGGGTGTGTAAGGATTATTTTGTACACAGAACAAATACACAAAGACTGTACTGTGAATACAATGTGTATTTGAACAAACTGCGTAAAATTTTTAAGTTTTTACACAATAAACACCAGTGTTTAACATCACTTCATGGACAGCTGTTTGTTTATTCCATCCTTTACGAGTGTTGTGCTGGAGTTCCACTCTGAACCGCCTGCACAAGTATCCCCATAGAATCTGCTTCAGGTTCGTAGGCAGCCTTTTTTTGCCTCTGGATCCATCATAATTTACATTGTTTGCCCACCTGTGATACCATTCAGTTGTAATGAGTGCCCTGGATAACAATGCAGTGTATCTTTCCACACTTCCTCTGCTCAAGACATGGATTTCTGCTTCCTTTTCCAGGCTAATGCTGCCGATTACAATGTGTGACAGAACGTTGGCACTGCATAGTAACTGGTTTTGCACATCATCCGGTAAAGGGGCAGGTGACTGAAGAGAATGACAAACAGTGCCAAGGCGGTCTGTGACATTGTCCATAATAGGCATGGAATTTGGATATCCAGAAGTAGTCAGAAGAATTAGAAGAAAAATGAGATGGAAGTACAAAGTAGGCTACGCTGCATTTCATATTGTGCCTGGGTTGGTTGGTTGTTTATTTTTATAAGTGTTTTTTTCCTTCATGTAGCCTTTATTTAAAAGCAAAAAAAAAAAAAAAAAAAAACCTCCCAGATTCTGTCCATTGATCAGAGACAAGAACAACGATCTTCATTTGGCACAAGCAAGACGTTAGCAGGAAAGCAGGGAATTGTTTCAACTGTGAAAATCACATAATGAAATATCAGTCCAGCTTGAGAGATATGGCCTGTATTCATTTCACAAGAAGGGGTGCTTCGCTTGGAAGCCAAAACTAAAGCACCCATTGAAAATACACATATGGAGGGGCTATATCCAAGCAAGGACACGGGCCGCTACTTATTTTCGAAGGCAAGATCCAGTGTAGACATATTCTGACTTAGTTATGCTTGGTCAGACCCCTTAGGCTACATGTTTTCTGAAATTGACTGTGAACTCTTAAAAATGATTCTTAATTGCAGGAACATTGGACCGTACTTTCAAGGAAAAAATATTTAAAAAGTAGCAGCCCCTTTTCACAAGAATTTCACAGAGCATCGTGTCCTGTGTCCCGTCCCCCCCAGGTAAGTAAACCGTATGCGATATAAATGTCTCATATGCACAGCTAATGAAACAATGATATTTACCATAATCTGTATTATTGTTTATCTATTTTCAGACAATGAAACACACGTCCATAGCAGCCACTGCATGCAATGCTGGCAGAGCAGATCAACTGGGTCAGAATACCAGCAGAGTAAGTAGCTTGCAGTAGCCTAATGAACTAATATGAAAAACCAAATGTGTATTTATTTATTTATTTATGCATTGAAGTCAACTCGTTCGAACACCAAAGCATGTTGCAGCAGTGGATCTGATTCATGTTCACATTAGGCTTGGCTACATGAAGTGCGCTATAAGCCTAAATGAAAGAAACATGTATTAGTTTATTTTTATAGTCTACTGAAACCTTGGAAACGTACTGAATGACGCAAATCGGCAAGCGCTGGTTTGTATTTAAAATAAAAAACTTTAAAGTTAAATAACTTTGGAAGTACACATGATACAACCAAATTGTAAACGACGCAAGATCCCCAAATTATATCCAAATTATTTTATTTTGTATGTGTCTGCAATGTGTAAAAACAAAATTGTGTTGCATGTTCGGTTTGGCCAAGGTCATAATATTGCTACTGCATCATAAAGAAAATACTGCTGCATAGGATTACCTTTCTACCACAAAATATGTTCTTAAATTGCACAAGAGAAGTGTCATGTTTATTTTAAAGCTGCCAAATGTCCTGGGAAAATATAAATCAGATTCTGTTTGTGTGTCAAAATTAGGCTACCCATAGTTTTGTTTTATTAGCTATTACTGACTGATAAGCAAATATTTGTGGAATGGATTTAGTAGACTACTGTATGTATTTGTTTTCGTAAAATATACGACAACTTACTTTTTATAATAAGTAGGAAAACTTAAAACCACCTTCATGTGCATAATACATGTATCCATTTCTTAAGAAAAAGCATACTTTAACTTACTGATATATGCTACTGTACAATTTATTTTGGGCTATTCCCTTACACAATAGGTTTACTAGAAGTTAGCTTTGCCCTTTTGTTATTTGTTAGTTTTAGCATGTGACCTCGATCCTCCTATTAAATCTATAGTCAAAGCAGTTTCTAACTATGTACTGCCCTCTAGCGGCCAGAAAGATGCTTAACAAGCCCCAGTGCAGTGACTGCGTACCATAAAGCACAGAATTGCGTTGTCAGGGGAAATCATGATTGCACCTGTAGTTCTGTTTCAGGAGCCGAGCCTCACCCTTACCGTCTGTTTCCATCGGCTCCTCTGCTTTCTCCTTGCCTTCTGAACCGTCACCTTTGACAACCTCCCCCTCTTGGGCTTTCCTCTCCTTTATTTCATTCTCCTTCTCCCCATCCTTACGCTCTTCATTTGGAGGTTTCTCAGATTGCTCAGCGGCCTTAAGTTCCCCTTCTGAGGCTTTAGACTCCTGGAACAAAAAGATAGATTAGACACAGCAAGTAACAGGGTAGGGGCTTGTTAAAAAGGGGGAATTAATTCAGAAGCAAAAAACCAGCATGATTTTATTGGTTCGAGTAGCCACGTTTCAGACTTGTATTAGTATGGACAGACATGTACAGTTGTGCCATCCTGCCTTTAAGGACATGTCCAATTCTGTGGACAGGCCTCCTTCTGTGGATGGGGTTTCTCTGTGTCTATACTGCAGCCCCAAGCCACCACTCTCCAGACAGTGGGACACCAGCAGGGCAGACACCGACTGACTCCCTCCACTGCAATGAGAATCGGGGGCAGTGCTCGCCACGCTCAGTGAGTTTGAACAGCACACTAGATGTAAAAGCCATTGTGTACACATCTTTACCACAGCTGTGGTTTAATGCTGATGCAATGGAGGCATTGTTATCCCAGTCACATAGCCGCATGTGGGAGCCCTGCGATATCAAAGAGCTCTCTTTCTCAAAGGGGCAGTGTAGTGTCTCTTGCAGCTCTCTTACCTCAGCCTGCTCCTCTGGCTTTGCAGGAGATTCCTTGCCTTCCATCTCCTTCCCCACTTCCTCTGTTTTCATAGACTCCTCTGTGGAAAGAAGAGAGATGAACATGTTGGCCGAGGTGCTGTGTGGAAGAGGCTAGGGAGTAGGGTTCAGAGTCTCCGTTTCTACCTGCGCTGTATTGGGTATAAGGTACATGGGGTAGGGTTTACAGTACAGGATATAGGGTCCCTCTCTTACCTGTGCTGGAGGCTGTGGTGGCAGGTGTGTTGGGCTGCGTGTCTCCAGGGGGGTGCTGGGGGTGGGGGTTTTGGGGGTGGGGGAGATCTGGTCTCAGGATCTCTTGTTCTCCTAATTCAAGTCCGGCCTCTTGATAAGCTCAGCGCATGAGCTCCGTTGACCGTTCACGTGCTCGAACTCTTGAACCTGGAGACCAACCAATCAAAACCCATGCAGTCTGACAGTAGCTTTACAAAGCAACTCAACAAAACTGCAATGTGTTAATTATGATACTTAGCACAGTACTGGAATTATTTTATAAGTATTCTAGTTTCCAACATCCTGTTAAACAATACCTAGATAATGTGAGACTCGCGTGTTACAAATGTTGTTGTGAACTTCAAATGCATGGTTTCTATGGAGAGAAACAGGCTAAATAACTGTTTATACACTACAGAATGCATTGCGAGACCTGAAAACTACCGCCTAGCTCCGCATGCTTTAAAAGCACAATGCCCCCAGTTGGCCCGAGCTATCTTCCCTATCCACATGTAAAAAAATGCAGTCTATTTTTATTATTGATTGAAAATTTGTGCCGTCCTGCCTTTAAGGACATGTCCAGTTCTGTGGACAGGCCTCCTTGTGTGGACGGGGTTTCTCTGTGTCCACACTGCAGCCCCAAGCCAGCTCTCTCCAGACAGGGGGATACAAGCAGGGCAGACAGACCTCCACATACAGTGAAGTTTGAACAGCAGTGCTTATAGTTTTGCCTGTGAATTTAAGTCTAAAATAAACAAAACACACACCTTCTTACGGATAAGGGACATGACCCCAATCCTGGTCAGCACGTGCTGGCGGGAAAGACCCTCCCGTGGGACCCCGTCGGCAAAGGTCTCCGCTCCATCCGCACCCGGCTCACAAAGATGACGCATGAACAGGGACACGTACGCTCTGAAAAAGAGAGAGAGAGAAAGTCATGAACGCGTACAGTGCCTATAGAAAGTCTACACCCCCTTTCAAAATGTTCACCTTTTGTTGCCTTATAGCCTGGAATTAAAATGCATTAAAAAAGCTGGGTTTTTTGTTTCTCTATACATCCTGTCCCTCAACTTCTAAGTGAAAAAAATAATTATAGAAATTTGTAGAAAATTAAAAACAAAAACTGAAAGTTTGGCTGGATAAGTAAGAGTCCACCCCCCTTGTAATAGTAATCCTAAATTAGCTCAGGTGTAACCAATCACCTTCAAAATCACACACCAAGTTAAATGTATTGATTCACATGAATTCAGGATCAATTTCAACAGTTGCTGTAGGTTCCCTCTGCTGGGTAGTGCATTTCAAAGCAAAGACTCAACCATGAGCACCAAGGCGCTTTCAGAAGAACTCTGGGACAAAGTTGTTAAAAGGCACAGATTAGGTGATGGGTATAAAAAAAAATATATATCAAAAGGCCTTGAATATCCCTTGGGAGCAAGGTCATGACGATTATTAAGAAGTGGAAGATGTACGGCACCACCAAGACCCTGCCTAGATCAGGCCGTCCCTCCAAGAAGGAGACTGATCAGAGAGGCTACCAAGAGGCCAATGGCAACTTTCCAAGAGCTACAGGCTTTAAATGGCCAAGACTGGTCAAAGTGTGCATGTGACAACAATATCCCAAGCACTCTGCAAATCTGGCCTGTACGGTAGGGTGGCAAGAAGAAAGCCATTACTCAAGGCGGCCCACCTTGAATTCTGTTTGAAGTATGCAAAAAAACTCAGGAGATTCTGCAGCCATTTGGTAAAAAGTTTTATGGTCTGCCTGAACTAAAATGCAACTTTTTGGCCTAAATGCAAAGCGTTGTGTTTGGCACAAACCCAACACAGCGCGTCACCCAGAGAACACCATCAATACTGTGAAGCATGGTGGTGGCAGCATCATGTTATGGGGATGCTTCATGGAAGGGAAAATGAATGGAGCAAAGCACAGAGAAGTCCTTGAGGAAAACCTGCTACCCTCTGCAAGAAAACTGAAACTGGGACAGAAATTCACTTTTCAGCACACAGCCAAAGCTACACTGGAGTGGCTAAGGAACAAAAAGGTAAATGACATCGAGTGACCAAGTCAGAGCCCCAACCTAAATCCAATCGAAAATTTGTGGCATGACTTGAAGATTGCTGGGTCCATCAACGCTCCCCAAAGAACTTGACAGAGCTTGAACAGTTTTGTAAAGAAGAATGGTCAAATATTGCCAAATCTAGGTGTACAAAGTTGGTAAAGACCTACCCCAAGACCCACAGCTGTAATTGCTGCCAAAGGTGCTTCCACCAAGTATTAACTCAGGGGGGTGGAGACTTATCCAATTATGATCTTTTAGTTTTGTGTTTTTAATATATACAATGCCTTGCAAAGTATTCAGACCCCTGACCAATTCTCTCATATTACTGAATTACAAATGGTACATTGAAATTTCGTTCTGTTCGATATTTTAAATTTAAAACACTGAAACTCAAAATCAATTATTGTAAGGTGACATTGGTTTTATGTTGGGAAATATTTAAGAAAAATAAAAAACTGAAATATCTTGCTTGCATAAGTATTCAACCCCCACACATTAATATTTGGTAGAGCCACCTTTCGCTGCAATAACAGTTTTAAGTCTTTTGGGGTAAGTATGTACCAGCTTTGCACACAGTGTCGGAGTTATTTTGGCCCATTCTTCTTGGCAGATTTGCTCCAGGTTATTCAGGTTGGTTGGTCGACGCTTGTGAACCGCAATTTTCAAATAGTCCCACAGATTCTCAATGGGATTGAGATCAGGACTTTGACTGGGCCACTGTAGGACATTCACCTTTTTGTTCTTGAGCCACTCCAATGTTGCTTTGGCCTTGTGCTTGGGATCATTGTCCTGCCGAAAAGTGAATTTCCTCCCAAGCTTCAGTTTTTTTAGCAGACTGAAGCAGATTCTCTTGCAGTATTTTCCTGTATTTTGATCCATTCATTCTTCCTTCAATTGTAATGAGATGCCCAGTCCCTGCTGATGAGAAGCATCCCCACAGAATGATGCTGCCACCACCATACTTCACTGTAGGGATGGTGCGTCTTGAGGCATGGGCAGTGTTAGGTTTGCGCCACACATAGTACTTTGAGTTTTGGCCAAAAAGCTCTATCTTGGTCTCATCTGACCACAAAACCTTTTCCCACATCGCAGCTGGGTCACTCTCATGCTTTCTGGCAAACCACAGACGTGCTTTCAGAGGGTACTTTTTGAGTAACGGCTTCTTTCTTGCCACCCTCCCATACAGGCCAGTGTTATACAGAGCTCTTGATATGGTTGACTGGTGCACCATTACTCCACTCCCAGCCACTGAACTCTGTAGCGCCTTCAAAGTGATTATTGGCCTCTGTGGCTTCTCTCACAAGTCTCCTTGTTTGAGCGCAGAGTTTTGAGGGACGGCCTTTTCTTGGCAGTGCCTGGGTGGTGTGATGCAGCTTCCACTTCCTGATTATTGATCCAACTGTGCCCACTGGGATATTATTTTGTACCCTTTCCCTAATCTATGCATTTGTATTACTTTATCTCTAACTTCTGTAGAATGCTCTTTGGTCTTCATTTTCCTTTGGATTCACAGCCTTACCAATGATCCTTCAACAGTGGGGTTTTTATCCAGAAAATGTGACAGCAATTTTAATGGTTCACAGGTGGAGGCCAATGGTAAGGTAATTGTGTCCTCGTTAGAGCAATTTCTTTCATCGGTGCAAACTGGGAGCTTCCACAGCACAGGGGTTGAATACTTAAGCCAAAATATTTTTTTACAATAAGTGATTGAGTTTCAGTGTTTAAATAAAATATCAAACAGAACGAAATTTCAATGTACCATTTCTAATTCAGTAATATGAGAGAATTGGTCAGGGGTCTGAATACTTTTGCAAGCCACTGTATATTTTTTTCCCTTAAGTGTGGAATATGGTGGGTAGATAAGTGGGAAAAAATCCTCATTTAAATGCATGAAACTGAGGTACTGACAACAAAATGTGAAAAAAGTCAAGGCACTGTACAAAATCGGCACGAGAGGAAGTGGCAGTGAAGAGAGGGGCAGGGAGATGCATGTACTCACTTGAACTCCTTCTCCGATTTGCCGCGGAGGTCCCTGACAAGCCACTGCGTGGTGAAGGCGTCCTGCGGGGGCATGCCATAGCGCATGATGGCGTTCAGGAAGGCCTTGCGCTGCCGAGCATTGAATCCCAGCACCTGCGACAGACAGACAAACAAACAGGGTCAAGAGGAGTCGCACACAGGAGGGCTGCCCTGGCTAGCTGACTTCCGGATAAACTGTCACACACTCTGAAAAGCAAAGGATGCATCGAGTCTCAAACTACTGTGAGTGCCAATAGCTTTGTCTGCTTCACAACACTGACAAAATCTGTGCATCAAACTAACATCTAAACATGCATGTTTATAAAAAAAAAAAAAAAAATGTCTAGTTACTGGGCTATGTGTATTCTGGTGATCTAAGTTTTGACACAGTGGAGAAACAGCAGTCATAAAACAGAGTTTGTGGATGAATATGACTCCTACTGCACAGCAGTTTCATCCATTCCAGGTTTTACTGCAAGCTTTATTAGCCCCAGTGTACAGCTAACAAGCTCAGGTGTGTTTTATTAAACTCCTAGTAAAACAAGGAATGGGTCAAACTACTATGCAATGGGAGTCTTACTTCCATCCTTGGAGTTCCCTTTCCAAAACTTAAGCCAGTAGATTAGTTTTGTTTATCATCTTTTTCTTTTTTTTTTTTATTAATTCAAACAGTTGTGCAGTCCTGCCTTTAAGGACAAGTCCACTTCTGTGGACAGGTGGCCTCGTGTGGACAGGGTTTCTCTGTGTCCACACTGCAGCCCCGAGCCATCTCTCTTCCACACAGGGAGACAAGCAAGGCAGACAGATTGACTGACTTGCTCATAGCACTTCAATGACAATAGGGGGCAGCGCTCTGTACTCTCACAGTGCAGTTTGTACAGTACTGTAGTTCAGAGAGGATGTGGTCCCTGCACTACTTCGATTAGCATGTTTCCAGTATGAGATTTGCTTTGTTTCATGCGCACGTGCAGAAAGCAGAGCAGGTGCAGGGTGTGGCGCAGTGTCAGTTTCCCTTGAGGACAGCTCAAACCTGAATCTGCTGTTAGTCCAAGTGTCAAGGATAAGGGCGATTTCAAATTGTAAAATCCTAAATACTAGCTCACTATTTTGCAGTTCCACTGTACCATATGTATATAAAAAAAAAAATTGTTGTTTCAAACAGTAAAAGATCGATCTGAAAACTTGAAAATGGTACCACAGATAGTATTCATTTAGAATGGTAGGTATTAGCTATGCCGATGAGCGGACCCAGAAGGAAGGCCCCTCACCTCAATGTTGCCCCCCACTCGAGCCAGCAGGGGTGGTAGCGGCTTGTCCTTGTCATTCCGGAGACCCTTCCTGCTCGGCCGACGAGCGTCTGGAGAGAGAAAAGGTTTGAAGTGGCTCAACTTCACAAGACAAACAGTAAGAGAGACTCCCACACAAAGTATATAATAAATACATTGAATTCAAACATGGTTCTTACTTTCTGTTCGCTCGTCAAAGTCCTCATCACCTTCCTCCGACGCCACAGAGTAATCCGATTGGTTGTCTGACTGATCGTCCTGCCAGTCTATTGGTCAGATCGCAAGGGAATATAAAACTGTTTGTTAATCCAGGTCACAGAGACAGAAAAAGTGTAAGAGAGAGCACACGAGAGAGAGAGTGTAAGAGAGTGGCGAGCCCCATTCCTTTACTTTGCAAGAGGTTGTGATAAAAGGGGAGTGGAGGCTGCTGCATGAAAGTTTAAAAATACTTTTGCACAAAACAAATATTGGATGTACTGGACTACATCAAGGCTTTTAAAAAACTACAATACATGGAAAAAGGCTCAATTTAAAACTTACCATTGAAACTGTACAAAAAAGATTTAAAACGTCCAGGAAAACCTGGGTTAACGTAGTGCTTGGTTGGTTGTCATTCAGCCTCTTTTGGCTTGTTGTGTTTGTAACTGAGGTTCTAATAATAATAATAATAAAATAATAATAATAATAATAATAATAATAAAGCCGGGCAATGCCGGTGTGTTCTCTACCTTTACCTCTGTCCTCTTGGGAGCCATCATTGTAGTTGACCTGCTTCCTCACCCTCTTGCCTTTGCCCAGGTTCCTGGCCAGATCCTGCTGCTGCTGCTCATAGTGATGCCTCAGCAGCTTCTCCCAGTAATCTGGGTCCACACTCTCCTCCTGCTTAATGATCTCACGCTGAACCTCCTCCTCCTCCTACACACCGGGCAGGGACAGGGGAGAAGAGAGTTCAGAGCAGGGCTGCAGTATCTCCACTCCTACTATACACCACACCTCCTTCAACACACCGGACAGGGGCAGGGGAGAGGCGAGCCCAGGAGAACAGCTGCAACATCTCTACTCTTACTATACACCACACCGACAGGAACAGAGGAGAGGCGAGCTGAGGAGAAGAGCTGCAGCATCTCTACTCTTGCTATACACCACACATCTGGTACACATGGTTTACTTATAAAATGGGGATTGTTTGACACACACAGGTAGACACAGGGTGGTGAGACCTGTGGCTGTACTGGAAACAGATCTAGTCTTAGTTTTCAGGTTTCTTCCAAATTATACTGACAAATGCATAGTTAAATAAAATGCAATAGTCTTGACTGATGTAAACTCAAAATAAAAACAAAAACAGACTGAAAGATGATAATGTACATCTGTATGAATATTCCGCTGTGGTTAAAAAAGTTTCAACTGCTTTGTCATTGAGACCTGCAGTCTCAGCAACATTAAGCACTGTTGCTCCTAATGGGGATGT
Organism: Polyodon spathula; assembly: GCF_017654505.1. Taxonomy (NCBI): domain Eukaryota; kingdom Metazoa; phylum Chordata; class Actinopteri; order Acipenseriformes; family Polyodontidae; genus Polyodon; species Polyodon spathula. Next base: position 26,541,756 of record NC_054546.1, read on the forward strand.
GACTTCGAACAGCTGAGTGGTGCAGTTTCCTCATATTTTATTAGTATTTCATTGTTTCACAAATCAATAAATAACAAATCCTAAATCAACAGATACAGACAAGCTGTGGTACCATGAAGTGGTTAAAATACAACGTTCAATTAAAAAGTTTAAATAAACAATATAAAATCATACATACAATTTCAATCAAATCCAAGCTCTCTAAAATAAGGAGAAGGCTCCTTTCTATGACTACACTGTGTAACAATTTTTTTTTTTTTTTTTTTTTTTTTTTGTTCCTGGGTAGTAAGTGTTATTTCCTAATTGCTTATGCCTCAAAAGTATAGAAAATGGCTATTATTCCCCACAAACTTTGCTTTTGTGACCAGAACAGTGATATTTCAAAATATCACTATTTCCAATGGGCAAACGGGCAAACATGTGTCTTTTTGTTCACAGTCAGAAAAAAACAACATATGAATCCAAATTAACATGTATTTATACTAAAGTAATACAAAAATGACTACAAAAGATTTAGAAGTATAATCGTAAATCTCGAAAAACTACTCGCGTCTAAATCTTTTGTAGTCATTTTTGTATTACTTTAGTATAAATACATGTTAATTTGGATTCATATGTTGTTTTTTTCTGACTGTGAACAAAAAGACACATGTTTGCCCGTTTGCCCATTGGAAATAGTGATATTTTTAAATATCACTGTCCTGGTCACAAAAGCAAAGTTTGTGGGGAATAATAGCTATTTTCTATACTTTTGAGGCATAAGCAATTAGGAAATAACACTTACTACCCAGGAACAAAAATTGTGTTATAGTGATTCACAGCTAATTCTTTCCAAATTAATTTTCAAAGCTGAATCCCCCCCCCCCACACACCCCACCACCAAGGTCTGCGTGTGTACCGTTCTGGATCTCCGCCCTCAGACTGTACTCACCGCCTCCTCCTCATCCTTCACAACGTACTGTGCCACTTTGAAGGAGCTCAGGTACTCATTCATACTCTGGATCTCTGTGTCGTCCGTAGCGTCCTGGTTGCGGTCCAGCAGCCGGTCGATGGCTTTGTCATCATAGTGGATCACACTGCTGTCCTCGCCCTCCTTGTTCTCTCCTGCATAGCATCGGAAACACAGTCAGTGAGCTTGGCTAACATTACACACACACCCCTCCAAACCTACAACTACCTTACTGCATAGAGCAATACAAATACACGACTTACAGCCTGCAGTCTCTATTACACGGAACAGTGCGAAGATATGCCAGTACCGTATTGGTGTGTAATGTACAGTAGAGTCAGTTATCCAGATTGGGAGCAATACTAGTTTGCATATTTGTATGGATATTCAAAGTTAATTACTGTACCTTTAATGTATATAATAAAGTTAACACACACAATTACCTACAGACGATATAGCTAGTAAACTTTTCTAATCACATTAAACATACAAAACTGCACAGCTTTATAAATCATTAAATTATTACAACTCAATAAAATTCAACACCTATAGCTAAGGTAATGAAATACTGTAATTAAACATACCATATACCAAACTTCAAAAAATCTAAATAATTCAGTACAACTGAAATAATTACAGAACTTTAGGAATCATTAAACTTCAAAAATGTAAGTGTCTTTACTGTGATACTTCTTGTTAAGGCACTAATAACATGCAATTGAAATTAATAAAAGTTCTTAGCTGCTCAATAACAGGATCTCCAGCCCTCACTGATGAAATAGAAGAAAAAACAAAAACAAGGTGACAATTTGCTAAACTGTGAGAATTGAAAGAACACAATGCTGCATCTAAAGTTTTGGCGATCTGAATAATTCTGTAATTTTCATTTGCTTTAGTCTGCTGGTCCTTTTATTGGCAGCTAAATCTCGTAGTCGTTTTAGTAGCAAAAGCTGTGTGCATAATTCATCATATGATTACAGGTACCTTCGGTTGATTAGACAGTACAGCTGATCAAATATCTGATAATTGACTCTACTGCATCTCTACACATATACAAAAATACAGCAATCGTGAGCTTCAGGTTACTGTTGAGAGACCTGGTGATTCCAGTCCACAGTTTGATGTCATATTTCTAATGTGAACATTGATTCTCTCGGCACTGACATCACAATCCCCTGCAATGCTGGAGCTGCTTGTCCAGGTTCACTCACAGCCTTCACAACTCAGCCACACTGCAGCTGATGAGTCAAGCATATCTAGACAAATCCAAAGCTTCCAGAATATATTTGTTATGTTCACCAAAACTTGAAATTTGAGATGTATTAAGATTCCACAACATCTCAAATGACATCACACTGAGGAAAAGACAGGCCTCCCTCACTCTTGGCATCACCTCTCCATCTATGGACCCCCCTGTGTACAGCCTACCCTCCCCAAACTCGTCCTTGAACAGCTCCTCCGTGCCGAACTTAAGGATGTCGTCAAGCTCCTGCTTAGACATGGAGCCGGTCTTTGAGCCCAGGCCGGGCCGCACCACCAGGTGGGTCAGCATCATCTTCTTCTTGGCCACCTGCGTGATGCGCTCCTCAACCGAGGCCTTCGTCACGAAGCGGTAGATCATCACCTTCCTGTTCTGCCCGATACGGTGAGCACGGCTGAATGCCTACAGAGAAAATATTACGTAACATACATACTTATATATATATATATATATATATATATATATATATATATATATATATATATATATATATATATATATATATATATATATATATATATATATATATATATATATATATATATATATATATATATATACACACACACACACACACATATATAAAGATGTCAAGCACAGGTCTCCGGTCGTTTTTTTGGCCGAGTGAGACCGATAAAGGCCGAAAAAATAAGGGACTGTATCTGAGCAATACATATACCCCCTATACACAAAACAAAGATAGCTGCTTCTGCATCCAGCACTCAAAATATATTTGCAAAGTTTTTTGAGATGTTACAGTAACAAAATAATGGCTTTGATAGCATTACTGAGGAGCTTGATGAAAAAACTAGTGATCAGGAGAGATTTATTTGTATGCATGACCACCTACAGGTATGTGAAAAATACAGCGAACAAGGGGTGGAACTTGGCTAGAGATGCATTGTGTCATTTTGCTATGCAGTGCCTTTTAAACAGTGCATGTGAAAATAAATTGGACCTGACAAATGGACCACTAAGGGTTAAACTATAAAAAAAATGAGTCAACTTTCTTATTTTATATTAAATTCAACAAGGATTTAACACAGTATTCAATTAGTGTTTTCTATGAGGTATTAAAATACAAATTGAAGAAAAAAAGTGAAAAAAAAAAAAGTTTCTCCCCCGTTCCACGTTGCTTAACTCCTCTGCCCTTTAAAACACAACCCATCAAAACATTAAACAAAGTGTGCTGTTGTCTAAAGTGTGCGGAGTCCAGCGTGGGTATTAGTGATGGATCAGACTTGTTTCCTCCCCTAATGAATCTGTCTACTTCACAGTTTATATCACAGACTGACCGCTCGCACTGTATCTGCTGTGGCCAGATGAACACACTGCGCTCCAGAGTACACAGAGCTGCGTTGCGTGGGTACCTGGATATCGTTGTGTGGGTTCCAGTCAGAGTCGTAGATCACCACAGTGTCAGCAGTGGCCAGATTGATCCCCAAACCTCCGGCACGGGTCGACAGCAGGAAGCAGAACTGAGGGGCGCCTGGGGCTGCAGACACACCACAAACAACATTCAGCACAGGTAAATCGATCCAACAGGGGAGCAAACAAACCAGAGGAAGAAGAACATTTAACAGATCATACCAATATTTCATATTGGGAAATTCTGTAAAGGGGGTACACATTTTGTGAACCATAACAAAAAACCATCCAAATTCACATTTTGAAAGTGAACCAGTTGTTTTAGTTGGGAAGTGGTTTAGCGTTACTACTGCCTGCAGAAATCTATAGCACAGAGGGTATCTGTGTGATATTGATAAGTTCTGACATGTTTGTTTGTGAGAGTGAGTAAACACACTAGAGGTCTCCACGGGTCCAAATTAAATCAACCTGACTATGTAAAATTCTTGTCAGACCTGGCCCAAAAAAACAGTGGAACTCTTTTCCTTTCTCCAGCTTAGTATATGCACTGACACAATATTAGAGCAGTGCTTTTTTCCAGTCAACCTGGAAATCTGACTGAACTACAGACAGTGTTTATTCCATCATGAACCTACACAAGGACTGTAAAATTAAATATGTTTATGTAAAAGATAAATGTATTATCTGAAAACCAAATGAACTTAACTACAAACTCATAAATGCGTGATTTTATTACAAACTTAACAACAGCAAATGGAATTGAAATGAAAGGGAAATTTTCCTTCTTTGTTCACAACAAAACAAACAATTCCCACACCATAGACTTGCATTTTTCTGTGAGCTTTTGTTCATGGAATTCATTTAAGTTTTTCACATCCTTCATACACAAATCCATTACTCCTGACTTAAAAATGATCTAAAAGAAACCCCTTCGATGTGGGTCCCGTGTCTGCGGCTGCGCTCTGCAAGCCGTGTCATGTGCTACTGGGGGAAGCCAATCCACGCAACAGGAATTATAAACAATGATTTTTAGTACCAAAGAGAGCCTCTACTAGTAAAGATCAATAGTTTCTGTATTACCGAGTAAACAAAATTGGACCTGACCAACCCGAGTGTTGGGTAACAATTTTGCACTCGAAAAACTGTTCGGTATAGGTCCTCGTAGACTCGTGAAGACCTCCAAGACACACACACCCGCCCCATAGCATGCAGGTGTGATCTCACTTTCAAGACAAGTCGAAAAGGATAATTTATAGAAATTTAGCAAAATGCAAGGACCTACTTTATTAATAGAATGCCTGCTGTGTCCAACCCAGGTTAGGAACACTGATGCAAATTAGAAGTCACGTCCTCATTGGAAGCCATTAGAACCCCAACTTTAGAACATATCAGCTGTTTGTTTTTATTTATATTGAAGGATTGTCTCTACATGTTTGGTGGCTAACTGTAATCAAGTTCAGTGTACTTTCTCATACATTCTTGCTATGCAATACACAGAAAAGGCAGCATGAAAATGAAATGCACATCAACTTGGTTAGAGGGGGCCGCCGAACACTTCGAAACAGAATACTCCCTTCCCCTGAACCTGCTCTCCCACCCCCAACTCCTCCCCCTTCTCTCAACTACGCACTGAATCTGCCCCCCCGCCGCTCACCTCAACCAAACCCACTGAACCTGCCCCTCCCAGCACCACCCTGAACCTACCCTCATTCCTCTCACCTAAACCTGCCCCCCCCACACCACCTCACTGAATCTGCCCCCCCTCCCATCAACTCACCCACACCATGAACCTACCCCACCCCCACACCTTCCCAATAAACCTGCCCCACCAATAACCCACCCTCCCCTGATGGAGTTGGGGGACCCCCAAGGGGTCCCCAGGGGTGGAGTCCACCTTGGACGGAGAGAGGGGGTGTGGGTGGGGTGAAACCTTCACCCACCCCACTTGGTCGGGGGGGGGGAGGTTTGGACCCCCCCCCTTGAGAGGCCCACCCAACTTGGACGGGGAACCTGCCCGGTGGGGCCACCCCACCGGGGGGCGCTATACTCACCATTGAACCTGTCAATGGCCTCCTGCCTCATGCCCCCTGTGATTCCTCCATCGATGCGTTCGTACTTGTACCCCTCGTGTTCCAGGAAATCCTCCAGCAAATCTAGCATCTTTGTCATCTGAGAAAACAGAGATAGCAACTTTCAAGACATAATTCCACCAGCTAGTGAGAAGCAAGCTGCCTGCCCTCGAGATGTGCCTTTTTCTTTCAAATGCACAGAAAATCACCCAAATATAAAAACTGTGCAGTTTGTAGTTTACTAGCAATCATAAATACTGTGGCAAGACTAGTCTTCAAGACATTAACTAAAAATGCTTCTATCTCTGTGTGCGAATCTGTGTTAACCTGTAAAGATGAGCACTCTGTGTGTGTGTGGTTTGTGTCTCTGTTCACCTGTGAAAAGATCAGCACTCTGTGTCCGCCTTCCTTCAGTTTTCGCAGCATCTTCTGCAGCAGGAACAGCTTCCCGGCAGCCTTGGTGAGTGTGCTGCCATCGTACATTCCATTTGGCATCTTTGGGGCCTCCTACAGGGGGCACAAGAGACGCGGATCAATACTGCAGCTACAACAGCTGCACTGATCTGCAAGCCATACTACAGCTACTTTGTATCACTGATGGGCTTTGCATGCTGCCCATTTGCGATCTGTACAATATCTTAAACTAAAAATGTCTGCTTACAATTTATATAGTCTTCAAACTTAATAAAATATATTAAAATAATTAAAAATAACATAACATACACACTTACAGAATTTAAATATTTAATACTAAGAACAAACATTTCAACTCAAAGTCCTGACACTGAAAAGAATTCCAGTTTAAATGTTTGGCATTATATTTAATTTTTTTGTATTTTATAGTACAATTGAGTGTTTTACAGACAGATGCCCCCCTCTAAAGGGGAGCTGGTACAGCCCAGTGGATGCAGTTTCTCCAAGTGGCAGAGCATACCATTGCTGCAACTGGGAAGAGGTAGGGGTGGTTGCAGCACTTCTTGAGGTCCATCACCACGTTGAGCAGGGAGACCTGATTGCCCCCGCCCCTGGTGTTCAGAGCATCGAAATTCCTGGTCAGGATGAACTTGTAGTACTTCCTGAAATTGGAGAGAAAAAATAAACACACCAGTGTGAAGAGTCTGTCCTCAGCATTGAGAAGCTATGCTTGGGATTCTCATTGTAATGATATAAGAGAGGTGGGTCTACATAGTGCCAAAGTCCGTACTAATCCAGCCACCACCCTATAAATTTGGAGACCTGCCTTTTACTTCATTATATACTGTTGAGCAGAAGCTGGTTTAATTATTAAAATAGATCTGTTCCACAGTCATGTCCAGTTTGATACCAAACCTAGTCCTGTGGGGATCAGCAGGCTGTTTGTTTAGTTCATGAGTGCAGCGATGGAAATAAGTTGCACAACAGTTTCCACCCCAATCCAGGTTTTACTACCAGGAATGAATGAATCAAGCTGCTATGTAATGGGAGTCTCATTTCTATCCCTGGAGTGACAAAGCTTCAAGCAGGGAGGAAGCTGGTGTGCCTTCCTGCAGCTAAAACTACGAGGGAATCGAGACAAACTGGAGCCCCTACAATGCCCGCTTTGTTTCAGAGAGGGGTGGAAGGATGTCATAAGCATTCACCAGCTAGGAATCATTACATTTTAGTGAAAAACTTAATGCATGATTGTGGGACATGGTCTGCAGCCTTCAGACAGACCAGCCACCCCTCCACACAGATCTCAGGTCTCTCCCACACACAGGTATACTGTTTCCACACTTCAGCACAATCAATCCAGGAGTTCAACCTGGCAGTGAAATCCAAGTTAGTTAATGCAGCTTTGTTCTGTTCACACTAGAAACTAATTCCAGATTCGACACATCCCTCACAGTCTCACTCCTCACTTCTGCATAGGGCTCAGCTCCACCCTGACGATCAACTCTGTCTTGGATGGCATGTTCTTGAAGACGTCGGCCTTCAGCCTCCTCAGCATGTGGGGCCCAAGCATGTCATGCAGCTTCTTGATTTGATCCTCCTTTGCAATGTCAGCAAACTCCTCCAGGAAGCCCTCCAGGTTACTGCAGAGAGGGAAGAAAAAAAAAAAGTAAAATACAAAATCACAAGCTCCTCCAGGTTACCGATGAGGAGGGGAGAAATATAAATAAATAAATAAATAAATAAATAAATAAATAAATAGCCACCAGAAGCCATCCAGATGAAAAATAAAACATGGAGACTCAATCTCACCAACTCTCCACATTACAGACAAAGCAATACAATACCTCAAATTCCTCCGGGTCAGTGACAAGGAGAAAAGACAAAACGAAACAGTAACTGTGAATCAATCTCACCAATGCAGAGGGGAAAACCTGCAGAAACTAGATTAATAAGTCTGAAACCCTCGAATTATATCAATTCAACTCTCTCAGTCCCAAGTAACTGTACACATTGACAACATAGGGGCAGCTAATGAAATCGGCTCATTGTATTTCAAGAGTGCTCTGCAGTGTTGTGGAGTTCTCTTTCCTATAGACCTCTACACAGCTCTGCAGTACGAATGGTTCTCTTTCCTATACACAGCTCTGCAGTGCGAGTGGTTCTCTTTCCTATAGCACCAGTGCGCTGTGCAGTCCGGACAGACTCACTTGAACCTCTCTGGGGTGAGGAAGTTGAGCAGGTGGAAAAGCTCCTCTAGGTTATTCTGCAGGGGGGTTCCTGTGAGAAGCAGCTTGTGTTGCAAAGGGTAGTTATTCAGCACACGGAAAAACTGAGGAACAAAAAAAAAAAAACATACAAAAACATCAGTGACCTACACCACGATGCAACCACATTCAGAGCATCTCAATGTAGGAACAAACAGGTAACACTTATACTACTTGGCTACCACTGGGTGGCATCACTGCTCTACAAAAGGTGGTCAGAGCAAACCATTACATATTTATTACTGTACCTCCACAAGGCCACCACAGGAGGGCAGCAATGCTCCGCAGCATTACAGCAGAGCCAACACTACATACGCAGTTCTGGATTACTGCTCAGACCCCATCCCCTCCACTCACCTTGGACTGGTTGTTCTTGAGCCTGTGGGCCTCGTCCACCACCAGTGCTGCCCAGTTGATGGATCCCAGTATGGCCATGTCGATGGTGATCAGCTCATAGGAGGTAAGAAGCACATGAAACTTCACAGACGCCTCTTTCTGCACAAGTGAGAGAAGAGATTTTGTTTTTTTAAATACAATGACAGACAGAGGAAGACTCTAGCCACGTTTGCCACAGAACTTTGGTATTTTTATTGAGTGTTTTATAGTGATGGATGGATTGGTGCATGTACTGATTACCTGCGATTGTCCTGTGTTTATGGATTGATTAAACCAAGCTGTGTACTGATGTATGGATAAGTGTATTGCTGTATTAAGTGTACCAGTGTATTGCTGTATCGAGTACCTTCATCCTGGACGCCTTCTTTCCCCCTCGGATTGCGTTGTCCTCAAAGGAGAACTCGTTCTCACGGATCACGGCTCGGCTGTCCTTGTCTCCCACATACGTGACTACGTACAATTCAGGCGCCCACAACTCAAACTCGCGCTCCCAGTTTATAATGGTAGAGAGAGGGGCGCTAACAAGGAAGGGCCCCTTTGAGTGACCCTGGAATACGAGAGAAACAAAGAGAGAGATGCCTTAAGCCCTGTCCCTATTGGAAGCTATTAGCAGTAACTACACTTATAATGGTCGCAGAGTGTAGATCTTACTCTGAATGTTAATGACAAAGCACAAGTTCTATATATTTCTAAAAGGGTAAGTGCAGTTATCTTTTTTGTTGTTTAAGATTAGCAGTCTGTAGTGTCTATATAGACTGTGTCTCCCCTCCATAGTGCCTGTAGCACCTCACCTCCTTGTACAGCGAGGACAGGAACACTGCGGTCTGCACAGTTTTGCCCAGCCCCATCTCGTCTGCCAGGATGGTGTCGGTGCCCTGAGCCCAGGAGAAGCGCAGCCAGTTCAGCCCCTCCAGCTGGTACCCGTGCAGCGTGCCCCCCGTGGAGTCCAAGTAATCCGGCTGCCGGTCGAACTTGATCGTGGGCTGGGGGGATAAATGAGAATTTCATTTCTGTGGATATGTTTGATTATACCACTGTATTTACTGTTATTCACATACACTTTCCATCTGTGCTTTTTTCATGTCCGTGTTTTCAGTCGTAACTGAAAAGTTCTGAATAATGTAACGTATTGTATCACTAGGTCTAACAGAAAGTGTATGCAGGTTCATATGAAGATTTCTGCATCCACCATATTACTTCAATTTGGTGCAGCGGCGTTTATTTTAAATTGATCAAAATGACTGCGGCTCTTAAACGAGGGCGTCGATTATACAAGGGCAGCCTTTATTAATACGATTTTCAAATGCTGAAATATTTAAATTACAAGTATCGCGGTTGCTTATTTTCTTTAATACGGTAGCCTACCTGTATGTAGCAGCGTGTGTGGCGAACCTACTTTGACTACAGTACATTTATTGGTGACAGTTACCACAAGCCTGTTAGGTGGGAGTTGGAGGGTCAGGGGAGTACTGTACCAGCGAATCGGGAGTGTATTTGTTGTTAAGGGGTGGGACAATGTTGGTGTGGCAGTTAAGAGTGAGACGTAGATGTTTTTCTTCACTAAAAATTACCTCAGAATATCAACTGATTTCAGTAAAAACTACAGTATATCCTACTCTTTCTCAATGTAAATTGCTTGTTTGTAATTTCTCTACATGAGAAACCAAAAATAAATCTCTCCTAGATAGTAAGCACATTGTTTTTATTTGTACAGGTATTACAATTTAACTAAAAACAAAACCACCTAGAAAAACTTCAGAAGGACTGCTGTTCTGTACATAGTTAATTTTGGATTCTCTTTCAGAACTGTACCACCATAAATTAAAATGTGCTCACTATATGTGTTTGCATTAGTTTGTAATTTTCGTGCTAGATTGAGGCTCCCGTTTCTTCGGGGGCATTGCACATCTATTTGATTACTCTTTTTTTTTTTTTTAATAGGTGGAGAAAAAAAAAACAAACAAAAAACAATCTTAACGTTTCTTTGATAGCAGCGTTTACTCGAGGGCGGCCTCTTATAAAACTGATATATGACTGTGGCATCAATACGAGGGCGGCGCCAAACTGAAGTAATACGGCATTTACATTCCAACGTTGCCATCGAAACAATGTATATATGTAAGCGCAAAAAAAATATTCCTGATCCTACACCATGACATTTGATAATATATTGTGATATTGGAAACTCTGGACTTTTTTATATTGTCAATAGTCCTAAAATAAACATAGCTAACAAAACTAAATACTTTACAAAATGTCCTTCATTCATACCATGCTGTGTTAAAACACTGTAGCGCCCCAGAGAACTCTGGAGATTTAGAACAAGATCGCTGTTCCTGGATGTTGTTTTTCCTGCTGCTGCAGTCAGCTGTATGAGCGCTTGTCTGTGACACTGGGGGAGGGCATGTCTTAGACTGGAAATGTTATCCACATTCTATGTGTTCGTTTGGATGCAACAAGCAGCAAAGGGAGTACGAGAAAGCTTGAATGTTGGTGGTTGCAGCTAGCATGAGTCCACTACTTAACAACCGATTAGTTTGTAAAAGATACTTAAGGCAGTGATGTTACACTGCTACTATTTTCTGCTGCAATTTTAAAGAGGCAGTATTGAGAACATACAATACATATTATATATACCGTGTTCGGATACAGCATTTTTTAATGAATAGTACAACAGAAAAAAAAAAAAAAAAAAAAAAAACACTAACCAAACTGTCTGTGGTTTCAAGTTGGTCCTCGGAACAAAACAAGGTATCAGGTGTTCATGGAGGCGTTTTTTTGTGTGATACAAATAAAAACGCTTTTGCAAAGGATTTTAGAAACAAACCATGAGCTGGACACATGTTCAAATATGAATAAAATTAGAATTACACGTACCTGTTCGTTTCACGTATGCAGTTCTCTGTCTATCTAATTTGTTAAATAATTAAAACGCAAATGAAAAAGCAAAAATGCCGAATTGAAGCTGAATTTTTATTCAAAATCAATCTGACATGAATCATTTCAAAATGCACCAAATCTTAATCCAACATGCAAGAATCCCAGATTGATTTTTTTATTCCAAATCAACCAAACACAAAAAGTGTGACATGAAAGAAGAGTAGTCAGATCCTTAAGTTTTTTTTTCTTTTTTTTTCTTTTTTTTTTTGCTGTCACGTGGTTGCTGAACAAGCGAAAAAACAAAGTGCTTTTTGACAACCTATATTCATGACAGAGCTATGCCTGCGTTACTCTCAACCATAAAAACCATCTTCTGTAACGTCATTGGCCCTACATAACAATTTCAGGGTCGACATTGGCCCGCATGTAAATCGAGTTTGAAACCACTGGTCTAAAGTGATGTCGGCATGGAACTCTGAGGGAAAGACAAAGCAAAGGGCAACAGTGGGCGGAAGCGCATACTCCAGCATCATGGTATATGTGCATTAATTCGAATTGCAAAGCAAAACAGGCGAGCCACTGCAGATCAAGTGACTGGAAATTTCAAACTGGAGTGTGAGCAGCCAGTTTCATCAAAAACTGGTCCGCCGTGAACTCCAGAGCGGGATACCAGTCAGGTTGCAGTGCACAAACCGCTCATCACATCTGGCAATGCACATTTGTGAGTCCAGTTGTGCAAAGAGCACAAGCAACGGACTGAGAAATGCGATATGGTCAGATGAATCATCCTTCACCATGTTCTCGACAAATGTACAAGTGCACGTGTGGCGTCAACCTAAAGAACTCTACAGCCTTGAGTGCTTGGTTCCAACAGTGAAGGGTTCTGGTGGTTCCATAATGTTGTGGGGTGCATTTTCCTGCATGGTTTGGGTGCAAGGTCAATGCTAATCGTTACTTAAATGGTACCGAGTGATCATCTTTACCCCATGTTGCAGTATTTCTTTCCTGCCGGGGGAGGGGTCTTCCAGAATGACAATGCCCCCATTCAGAGCACGTGTGGTCAGCCAATAGTTTAATGAGCATGACACCGATGTTATCCATATGTCATAGCCTTCTCAGTCACCAGATCTGAACCCATCTGAGTTTATGGGATATTCTGGAATGACGGCAGAGACGGCGTTTTCCACCTCCATCAACCAGGTGCGAGTTGAAGAATGGTGCCGCATCCCTCCTGCATTATTCCTGGCTGGTAGACTATGCCACGGCGCATACAGGCCACACATGGAGGCCCAACACCCTAATAAATGACTTTACATTGGTGTTTCCATTTTATTTGGCCACTACCTGCATCTGTGTTTATAAATATGATACCCAAATTTTTTATATATATATATATATATATATATATATATATATATATATATATATATATATATATATAATATATATATATATATATATATATATATTTCTCCCTCCCTGCAACAGGCGAGCAGCCCTGTACAGTGTTTATTTTAGAACGGGGTCCCCCCTCCGCCCCTGTGTTATTTTGTATTTGTTTATTGTTTTATATTTGTTTATAGATGTCGGCAAATGCCGTGTGTTATTGTTTTGTAGCGTGTATGGGAAGCCCAATCCACATTAAAAACACCGTGACCCTCAGGAAAAAGATTAAGTGCTTAAGGATAATGGATGGATGACTGTCTATATAAAAAAAAATAAAAACATACCAACTTATTTGGCATAGTAAAATACTAAATACCAAATGTTTAAATCCTTCCATGAAAGGAAGTTGATTTGTTGGTTTTATTTTGTGAATTACAGTAATTTAAGTGATTTCACTATTCAACACAATTTTTGTTCCTGGGTAGTAAGTGTTATTTCCTAATTGCTTATGCCTCAAAAGTATAGAAAATGGCTATTATTCCCCACAAACTTTGCTTTTGTGACCAGGACAGTGATATTTTGAAATTTACCTATTTCCAATGAGAAAACGGGCGAATGTGTGTCTTTTCGTTCACAAAGTCAGAAAAAAAAAAAACATATGAATCCAAATTAACATGTATTTATACTAAAGTAATACAAAAATGACTACAAAAGATTTATAAGCGAGTAGTTTTTTCGAGATTTACAATTATACTGTAAATCACTTTCACGAATCTGCCTCCAAATGTAGTCTCCCATCATGTTCTCGTTATACTGTCCTTGGTAGCGGTGTTCAAAGTCCAGTATATCCTGGTGGAAGCGCTCGCCTTGCTCCTCCGAGTACGCTCCCATGTTCTCCTTGAATTTATCAAGATGAGCATCAAGGATATGGACTTTGAGGGACATCCTACAGCCCATTGTGCCGTAGTTCTTCACCAGAGTCTCAACCAGCTCCACATAGTTTTCGGCCTTGTGATTGCCCAGGAAGTCCCGAACCACTGCGACAAAGCTGTTCCAAGCTGCTTTCTCCTTACTAGTGAGCTTCTTAGGGAATTCATTGCACTCCAGGATCTTCTTTGTCTGTGGTCCGACGAAGACACCGGCTTTGACCTTTGCCTCAGACAGCTTAGGGAAGAAGTCTTGAAGGTACCTGAAGGCTGCCGACTCCTTATCTAGAGCTCTGACAAATTGTTTCATAAGGCCCAATTTGATGTGCAGTGGTGGCATCAGCACCTTCCAGGGGTCCACCAGTGGCTCCCACTTGACGTTGTTCCTCTCCACAGAGAACTCTGTCCGCTGTGGCCAGTCCCGCCTGTGGTAGTGCGCCTTGGTGTCCCTGCTGTCCCAAAGGCAAAGATAGCAGGGAAACTTGGTAAAACCACCTTGGAGACCCATCAGGAATGCCACCATTTTGAAGTCTCCTATGACCTCCCAGCCATACTCATCATACTTCAAGGCGTCCAGCAAGGTCTTGATGCTGTTGTAATCCTCTTTGAGGTGCACCGAGTGAGCCAGGGGAAGAGATGGGTACTTGTTACCATTATGGAGCAGCACGGCTTTGAGGCTCCTGGGTGAGCTGTCAATGAAGAGGCGCCACTCGTTCTGGTTACAGGCGATTCCGATTGCCTCGAACAGACTGGTCACATTGTGACAGAAGCAGAGCCCATCTTGACAGGTGAAGAAGCTGGAAAAAGGTTGGTGACGCTTCCTCTGATCTGCGACTTGCACACTTTCATCCAACAAGTTCCACTGCTTGAGCCTAGACGTCAAAAGCTCGGCATTGGACTTGGTGAGACCAAGATCTCTAATCAAGTCGTTGAGGTCTTTTTGGTTGGGGTAGTATGGGTTTCTCTCCTCAGCTCCACCTCTGAAATTGTCATGTGGATCTACAACGTCTTCCTCGCTCTCTGACTTGCTGCTCTCTTCTAAAGATGGCTGCTCTCTCTCCGGAGGAGTTGGTACGGGGAGCTCATGGCAGTGTGGCACCGGGGCGATGGATGAAGGAAGGTCCGGATACATGATAGCAGGTGCATTCTTGCCAGTCCGACGTTTGGAAGGGTCCACCATGCAAAAGTAGCAGTTGCTTGAGTGGTCAGTGGGTTCCAGCCAAATTCTTGGGATAGCAAACTTCATGGCTCTCTTTTCCCCTCTGTACCATCCTACAAAAATACATTTATTTCACCCATGACTAATGTGTAAGAGATTCTCGCAACATTTTTCATATGATATTTTTTCAATAACATTGAAAATTGTAAAACATTTTAAAATTAAAAACTTTTACTAATTTTTAAAATTAACAAATTTTATAACATAAAATTCTGAGCAACAATTGTCCATCTTACCTTCCAGAGTTTTTTTGCAGCGTTCGCAGGTGAAATGAGGTGCCCAAGGTTTGTCTTGATCTCCGACAGGCATGCCGAAATATGCCTTGTAGGCCTCACACATCTTAGCAGATGCTTCCACGGAGTACTTTTTCGCTCTTGTCTTGATAAATTGTCCGCAGACATAGCAAAATGCGTCTGCCGGATGCTTGCAGCCTCCTGATGCCATCTCTTAGAAAAATGCAGATATTTATCCACTTAGGCAGCTGGAACTAAACTGAACCGGTGGGCTTAAGGCCCCTGTATTTATACTACTATTTGTATTACTGGAAAGTTCCAGAAGTTACTCCAAGTTTACTCAGCACTGAATCTATCTGGAATGTTCTGGAAAATAGGTAAATTTCAAAATATCACTGTCCTGATCACAAAAGCAAAGTTTGTGGGGAATAATAACCATTTTCTATACTTTTGAGGCATAAGCAATTAGGAAATAACATTTACTACCCAGGAACCAAAAAAAAAAAAAAAAAAAACATTTTGTTACACTGCGTTTCCACTAGTCTTTCTTCATTTAAGCCTTTATTTTAGAACGTTCATGATGTACTGTATACCGTGATTTTAAGGTTACCACATTTGTTTGTTTTTTAATGGTTATCATACCGTGCAAATTTTACACCGTCCCATCCCTAAGAGCCAGCTTCCTCTTCTACACCCTGGAACTCAAAAGCGTATGTCAGCGAGCTACCAACCTCTGCAGGTGTCCTCTCTGAGCACCTGGCCAACAGGGTTCTCTGCAGTGCGATGAGGAAAAACAGTCCCCGCCGTTTTTGCCTCCTAACCTACAGGTGCACCACAGCCAATGGAACACTTCCTCCAGAATCCTCAGTGAAAACACCTGCGCTCCCCTGACCATAGGGCTCTACCAGCACACTATGCAGCCATGCTTGTACCAAGGAAGACACTCGGGGACCCTTCCTAGTATTTGTATTGCAGCACTGCAGGGTGTTTAACTGATGATGATGACAGCGTGGGTCAGGGGCCTCCCTGGTTACTCACATCCACTACAGGGTTCTCCGGGGGTCGATCCAGCTTCTTCAGCTTCCCTTTCAGCTTCACCTTCTTCCCGGGGCGCCCATCCTCCCCCATCATCAGCTCTCTGCAGGGGGAGAGTGAAAAAGTTGGAAACCAAAATCAGTATTGCTACAGAGCGACTGCTCACTACAGGCTGGACCAAGACTCAGGAACACAAATAAACGATCCAATATTAGTGCTTGTTTGTAGGTGCCAAAACAACAACATTTCCAATGTTGCTTTGGGAGCACACCCTGAACTGAGGCTGCCTGTCCCCGAGAGAATGGGCTTACGGTTGATAGAGTTCACTTGCCTGTGGTGCCAGTAACTCTGCTTGAAGGAGTCGTACTCCGGGATTTCCATGTCCTCGGACTCCCAGGTTGCCTGGTCGTAGGCTAGATCCCTCCACTTGATCAGGTAGTGCACATTGTTCTTCTTATCGATGCTGAGAGAGATACACACAGATGCCTTATCACATGCAAGTCCTGTCCCTATTGGAAGCTATTAGCAGTAACTACACTTATAATAGTCGCAGAGTATAGATTTCACTCAATGTTAGTGTGTGCGAGTATGTGTGTCAGCTTGTAATATCAGCACGAGTAGAACTGAACAGAGCAAAACAAAGTCGAGACTGAGTGGTGATATAACCCAAGCAGAGACTCAGTCCCGTACATCTATTATATACCACTTTATTATTAATATACAAGTTACAAATCCAGCTACATTTGTTTTCTAATCATTACCATCCTTTCAGTCCATTGTCAATTTGATTTAAAGAAAAAAAAAAGGTTGATTAAGTCAATACTATTAAGTGGCTGAGGCACGTGGCCTATTATCAGTTTTGAATGGATGGCAGTTGAATGGACTTCCAAAAGATGTCTGGTCTGATTTTACACAAGCAGGTGACCTGGTCAGTCGTGCCGATATGAAACACACAGCACAATAAAAACTGGAAGCGGCACAGTGATGTCATAAATAGGGCTTCACTGCAATGTCTCGTGGAATACAGCAGGGTAATATTCGCTCTGAAAGTCGGGCTAATTTACCAGTCCCAATGAAACAGATGTTTGGGTTTGTGTGGACTGCTGTTCTCTACAGAGTCTAAGAAAAGCAGCAATGTCATTCTAAATAGTATATTAGCCCAGTCAACAGCATCAATCCTCACCTGCTTGTCAGCCCCAGATTTGTTTTATAGTGACGGATGGATTGGTACATGTATTGATTACTACTGCATGTACTGCTCTACTGCATGTCCAGTGTTTGTACACACAGCCCCGGTCCCTGTGCAGTGCCTGTGTCCCAGCCCAGCCCCTTACCTGTGGTTGAGCACCCTATGGATCATCATCCACTCAGGCTTGATACCGAAGCGGTAGAAGCGCTCTTCCATCTCCGCATACAGGGGGTCCTTGTTCTTGCGCTTGGTGCTCTTGTCCTCGTCCCCCTCGCATCCGAAGTCCACAGGGGGCGGCTCATCCATATCGTTCTTACGTTGGTAATTCCTGAACATCACCTGGCAGTGCAGCTCCAACTGAAGAGAGCACACGGAGGTGTGTCAGTGAAAACACAGCACACATTTAATAGAAAACTGGAACAACATACCATGTTTAACAGCAAAACCACTTTAATAGCAATTCATTTTTCAATGCATTATACTGTATAGACGTCTAAATCATGTACAATTTTTATTTTAAAACGAAAACCCAATAAATAACTTCCATTATTAAAGTGGTACAGCAATTAATAAAATCTTGACCATTAACAATTGACTAATTAACGAGTTAATTTAAAACCGGTCTCCGATTGATAAAAATCACCCTTGTGCCCCATTTGGCATCCTATCTACAGTACATGCTATATTACAAGCAGCACCATGTTTCATCACACCACATCCTCAAATTAACCCTTAATAATCCTCTGACAGTCCTGTGCTTGTACTGTTGGCCAGCCTGGCTGTTACCTCACCTGCAGCTCAGAGACCCACGAGCTGTGCCAGTAGGACATGTTGCTCCACTTGACGAAGAACTCCCTCTCAGGGCGCCCCTGCAGAGGCTTCGGATGGGATGCATCCAGTCCAGAGCCGGCAGGCCTGGGGACCGAGGTGGGGGAGGGGGGCTCCCCCCAGCGCCAGGTTAAGATCTTTTGCACCTTGCCCTTCATTGGGAGGCACTGAGCAAAATAAAAACGAGGAGGAGTGATTAGAGGGAGACTGGCACAAAAGACCCTGATGATACCAGCAAGGCACCTTCTACTGGAACTCAGCGATCTACACGAACGCTGCATTCAAGCGCTTTGTAGTTATTCTCACTAACACGGGACACTAGCCTGACAGTACATTTCATAATCTACATTTGACTACTGCAACGCAGTCAGTGCGTATCATTGTACAGCAAAACAGAAATTACAGGAGGGACATTTCACTTTTAGGGATTCATTGAGGGATCCATTGTATGCAATGTCAGGGGATCTTGACAGAAAAGAGGATTTGTGGAACCCTGGCTGAGCTGGAGATAGGGGGCTGGGCAGCCACTCCTCTCATACTCACAGTGCAGCGAGGACACACCCACTCCCCGTTGGGTATCTCCGGCAGGGGCGGGTTGAGGCAGTGAATGTGGTAGGAGGAGGGGCAGGTGTCGCAGCACAGCAACTCCCCCCCGTCCTTGCACACCCTGCAGAACTCCATATGGTGATCGTCTTCCTCCACGGCGGCTTCCTCCACATCCTCCTCCGCTTCCGACACGTCCTCTTTCGCCTCCCACTGCACCCCTTCCTTTTCCTGTGGAGGGACACAAGAGACCGAGTCAGACAGGCAAATTCTTAATAGATCACACTTGCACATTTTACTATATAATGTGCGTACATTTGTCATTTCATTTTTGTTATTTTTCAGCACCCATAGTGTTCAACATTTAACAGAGGGTATTAAGAAGTTTGGATCAGAGTCCAGTATCATTCCTTACAAAAAAGTAACATACTGCAAGTATACTTGTGCCAGAATTGTCTGGTTTTAGTATACTATTGGGACCATTAGTCTACCCTATTTTGGCACAAGTATACAACTTTGTATATTCTTTGTAAATAATGCAACGTAGTTCAAATATTGGACATTTCTTAGATTATATCATACTTCTCTTTTGCATACCTGCATTGCTTCTTGCTAGCTATGCACCACGAGATTCTGACAAATACTTCTAGAAAACCAGCAGCAGCTTTTGCTCTGGATCAAAAAAGCTATAATGCTCTGTGGCTGCCCGCTGTGTGGTCAACTATCAAAATACTAGTAGAAACTAACTAAAACAAGTCTGGTAAAAACAAATGGAAATCTGGAAAAAGTACAGAATTTTGATGTTGAAAAAGTATATGAACCCTGAGATACTGTAACTGTATTGAGTACAGTGTACTTTGTACAAATCACACTCCATAGGTCAATTATGGGCAGCCTGACTTTTCTGGACAACCAAATGTCGACAATGGACTGCCCGAAGGGCAAGTATCATTATCAAAATTTTGCAAGCCCTGAAGAGTGTGTAGCCCAGACGGTGGAGAGGGGTATTGACTCACACAGTGGGGGCAGCTCCACTTGCCCTCGGGGGCTTTCTCCATGTCGGGGTCCAGGCAGACCATGTGGTAGGCTCGAGGACAGGTGTCGCATAGGATGATCTCTCCGCCCTGCTGGCACACTTCACAGTAATCCTGGTGATCAGTCTCATAGCCATCAGCATCCTCATCTCCTATAGCACACAATAAAAGGGGTCTGAATCAATGACCAGCACAAAGGGTTACAAATACACAATACAGGGGGGCTGAATCACTGACCAGCACACAGGATTACAAACACAGGATACAGGGGTATGACTCACTGACCAAAACACAGGGTTAAAAACACACACCAGTCTTGCACACAATCCTGGATTTCCTAAGTTCCCTCAATTAGTGATAATATTGCAATGCACAGCCAAACCTGCTCTGAACTAATGGAGTCTCTCACACCCGAAAGCATACCTTTACTAATAGAAGGAGTTGTTCGTGCAGCTATAGAGAAGGGAGGAAAACACTACTAAACAAACAGAGGTCTGACTGCGCAAACCCCTGGCTCCTTATTTCAATAAGACCACTGAGGAGATCGGAACCCCAGGACTCTGTGCAGCGGGGCTAGTGTGAGTTTCTAACACTGCTAGAACAGAGAAAAACTCTGTTGTATAAAATACCAGTGAAGGACCAGAAGATGTTCAAAACTAAAAATGGTTATAATGTTGCAAATGCAATGAAAGGGTAAGAATTATTAAAAAAAAAAAAAAAAAAAAAAAAAAGCTTGGTTAGCGATGCTTTAAAAAAGGCAACGCAATGTTACACCCTCCAAGAAGGATGCATTTCTCTATACAGCTCTGTATAGTTTCCTATAGCAGCTCTGGAGTTTAAGCAGCAAAAGTTGGGGGGGGGGGGGGGGGGGGGGGGGGTGCAGTGATGATGTTCGATCATGATTAATCTCTACTCTTACCCGAAAATTCAAGTCACCCTGGTTAGCATTCCTTTATAAAACCAGTGCCGTTCGTAATGGACCCCCAACCTGGAGGTGACAAAACAGTCTTACCTTTCTTTTTCTTGCGCGTTGCCTTGGCTTTGCGGCGTCCCCTGCTGCTGCGGCTGGCGGATCCATCCGAGACAGAGTAGCTGTTCATGCTGCCGTCATCAAAGTCAGAGTCCACATCGAGATCATCCTCCTCGCTCTGAAACACGCAGGATAACAAAACTCATAAGAACCAGACTTCCACTGCACAGCACTTTAATACATTCCTGGTTTCACTAGGAGTTTAATAAGACACCTGTGCTTGTTACATATACACTGGGGCTAATCAACCTTTCAGTAAAACCTGGAATGGGTGAAACTCCTTTTTTTTTTTTTTCCCAGGAGTTAATATTTCCCACCCCTGTTGATTGTTACCATTACACAGGAAACAGTAAACTGCTGTCAATGATGCTGTCCATTTCCATCCCTGCAGACATTATTACACAGTCATCATCAGACACGCAACATTTTCTTCTGTATGTGCAGTAGCAGCAGACATCCACCAGGTGGCTTACAGACAAATAAGCTCTCCTGGAACCATTCACAGCTTAACATCTCTGCAAAAACTGCACATGTAAAATCTGAATTGTTAAGAAAACAAAAACCAACAACCTCCTCCACATCTGCCATACTGCATATTGCGTTCTATCAAGGGTGGCGCATTACTGAATTCTGATAAATCCAGTAAGTGGGATGGTTGGTTACAGGCCTTTCTACAGGTCTGCACTGTTGATCTCTGTCCTAATGTATCTCTCTCTGTATACAGCTCTGCAGTGTTGAGTGGAGCTCTTTCCTATAGACTTCTAGGCAGCTCCTTCCCCTTTCCTACTGAAGCAGCCCCAGTACTCACAGATGATCTCTTGCGCTTGCTTCCAAACCCTCCCAATTTTATTTTCAGGGGAGCCACCTTCTTGGCTTTGCTCTTCTTCTCGGGAGCTTTGGGGGCTGTTTTCGTCTTGCGCCGAGCATTTGGGCCTGGAGAGAGAGCAAGTGAGAGAGAAATGCAGGCATTAAAACAAGCATCCAAGTCACCATATCTACCGCCAATTGATTCTCTCTACAGAAATGATAAGTCATTTATTAAACAGCTTTGACAACCTACACTATACCAAAAAAAAAAAAAAAAAAAAAAAAAAAGGGTGGGAGGATTAATAAAGCTCACACGAGGCAATACAATTGACTTGCACTTCTTTAAAAAAGAGGCAGTCAAAGTTCCTAGTGCTATATAAAAAAAAAAAAAAAAAAAAAACAGAAACTGGACTTCAAACAAACCTTGGTTGAATCCATTTGTTAATATTCATAACCTCCTACTTCATGGAGTTCCTATTGCATAGCAGTTTCACTACTAACTTGATTAGCCACAGAGTATTGGTAACATGCTCAGGTGTGTCAAACTCATAGAAAAACCAGTAATTAATCAAACCACTACGCAATGGGAGTCTCACTGCCATCCCTGAAGAAATGTTCTTTCTGAATATGGCCACAGAATGCTTTTTAAATATGTTCCTACATGAAATGGAACCCATGGAAAGCTGGCATGTCGGGTGCTGCCCCTGCGCCTCACCTTTGCCCTCCTTGGTCTTCGCTTTGCGTACCGGCGGCAGTGCCTCAGCCGGAGCTGCAGGGGGCACTGTGCTGCTGGGGGCAGAAGCCCCAACCCCTCCCTCCTGATTTGCCACCATGCTCTCCACGACTGCAGCCACAGCAGCGGCTGCAGCAGCGGCCGAGGCTCCAGAGCTCCCCCTCAGGGGATTGTTGGTACTGAACTCACGCCACTTCGCACCCAAGACCATCATCATCTTCGACACGGCGATCTTCGGGTTCTTGGCAGCAATTAGAGGCCTGGGAACAGGGGAAGGAGGGCCGGGATTACAAAGGGGGGTGTGTGTCTGTGACTGTGGGGTGGGGCAGTGTAGAGCATGCGTGCGTGTCGGTGACTACGGATCGGTGCAGAGCGTGCCTGCCTGCATGCCTGTGGGGCGGTGCAGAGCGTGCCTGCCTGCATGCCTGCATGCGGGGGCTGTGCAGAGCATGCATGTGTTTGACTGTGGGGTGGTGCAGAGTCTGCCTGCGGCCTGTGGGGGCAGTGCACAGCGTGCGTGTCTGACCGCGGGGCAGTGCTGGAGCTTCTGCACGCTGTGGTGTGCGGGGTCTCACCTCACAAACTGGCTGAAGGCCTTGTAGTTGGTGAGGGTTCGATAGTCCTCCTCGGAGAAGACGTGGTCAATATCTTGCATCCCCCAGTCCTGCAGGAGCTGAGCGGAGGTCTTGGGCTCCTGAGACAAAGAATTAGACTGATACTATCCACTGCAAAATTTTTATATTAGAATATTATTTATATTAGCTGGCATCAATACATACTCTCCCTTTCCATTTAATTTAACAAAAGCCATTAAAATGATCATTTAATGTTATGCAACATACAAGTTGGCCATTAGTACCTAGGTTGGGCTCAATTTCTGTTCTTCAATTCCAATTCCTTTTCAACATCAATTTCATATTTTAGATAATAGCTATTGCAATTGTTCAACTGCTTTCATTTGAAGCCAATTTAATTGATCATCGACACCAACTTCAATTAAAGTAATTTGTTGCCATGGAGAAGCTCATTTTAACAGAACACTGCTGAATGCAATTTTGATCAATGATATGTTGGAATTGATTACAAGGGACTGGGAAATACATGAACAGAAATTGAAAATCAGGAACTGACCCCTACCCTGACGAGGACCATGACCTGTATGGTGAAGCAGATCGTATCACAGCCCGCATGTGGGGGATCGGTATTGTATCACCAGTATTTTGTTTCAGTCCCATTAGAAGAGAGTTGAAAATGACCTGACCTTTGAGTCGTCATCATCGTCTTCCTCCTCCTCTTCCTCCTCCTCCTCCTCCGGCTCCGGCTCCTTCCTCTTAGCCTTGCTGCTCCCGCTGCCCGCCAGCGTTGCCCCCAGCCCTCCTCCTCCTCCCGCCTTCTTCTCCTTCCTGGCGCTCAGTCGCTGCTTCTTCTTCTTCTTCCCAGGGGTGTAATCACTCCCTTCACTCTCCGATCGGGCCTCCTTGTCATCCTCCACCATAAAGTCACCCGCTTCGGGGGAGCTGGCGTCCATATCCTACAGGAAACAGGCAACACTGAGGAAAAACTTAAAAATCTAAAGTTTTCTAGCTAATAAAACCAAAAGATACTTGACTTAGAGTTTTGTAAGGGCAACACATGCAGCTTGTCTTTTGATTTTTATCTACTACAGATAGTCCAGCCAATCTAACTGAAAATCAAGAGAATTATGATTTACAAGAACGGCTACTACCAACAAGACTGAACGGAGACCAAGGATGTTGGATTCCATGTTATGAAAGTTTAAAAGTTAAGGATTACACGTTGAGCCAGTCTGAAAGCCACCATGGAAAAGCAGCCCTGAATCACTGCAGCGTTGCTGTGTACAGAACCATGTTCTCACAACACTGCTGTGCGCAAGCATGGAACACACTGAATAAATACACTGTCTCCTGGATTAACACTAAACCCATGCAGATATTTGACCTGCACATTTTTAACAAGTCTAGAAAAGCCGCTTTAAGAATTGTAATAACCACTACCTCCTTTTTCCCTCGTTTGGATTTGGGGGTCTTGCTCTGTTTCTTGGGTTTCTTTTTCTTCTTGGGTTTCGGGGTATCACTTTCAGAGAGGTCCTCATCTAAATCCTCGTCATTATCTGAGGGAGGGGAGACAGCGAGGGAAGTGTTCAATAAAACAGTCGGCATTCCAGGACACACACAAGCGCAAACCCCCATCGAATTCGGCACTGCAGCAAGAAGAGTCTACTGTTCCAAATGGAACAAGTGAAAACACTAGGGGTGTGCCGATAATCGGTAGCACATCAGAATCAGCACCGATAGAAGGTAAAATTACACAAATCAGCCGTCTGCTGTTCTAGCAGATTACGTACACAGATATTTACTGTATGCTTTAACTTCTCACCGCTTCAAACTCAATGCTTGGTTTGGTATGCGTATGCAGGAATACAGAGACAGGAATTGTCTTTGCAGTCATATGCAACACACATGTTGCCATTTCCCAAATTTGGCTGAAGCTGCAAGACAGTTCATTTGTGATCCGTGTAGCCATGCTGAAAGCATTGCATAAACGTAATACACACTTAACACGAATTAAATTTTGCATTTAGAAGTTGTCAAAGTGCATGTTACTGTAAATCATTTCATTTTTTTATTACAAGGAGTGTTTCCCAGCACTAATACACAATGCTACTGTATCTATGTGACCGTTATTTTATACAGCAGAAATCACTGTCAAGCAAGGAGCCGATTTCAATTCCACTATCCTTGATATTCCTTTTTAGAAATAAATGCAATGAACAATATCTGCGGATTTGTCATCTGCAATTAATTTTTAAATATATGCCTTGTTTCAGTAGTGTAAATTACAATACATGCACTGCTGTATCTATGCCTTATTAGCATCAGACGGTATTGGATGGGTAATCATCAGCTCTCAGCCAAGTAAATCTTAAATCAGCGTACCCCTAGAACACACAGCTGCTTGGATTGTGATTGCTGTTTTTCAGACTGTGGAGAACAGCGATCCACACAAACCCAAGCAGCAGTTTCTTCATGTTTCACTTAGAATGGTGAATTAACCTCTGGAGAGCCCGATCCTAATAATCAGTTCATACAGTGCTAGTGCCCATTTTAATGAATTTCATCCCAGGTTCTCCACAGTCGGCCGTGCATACATAATGAAACACACTCCAAAAATGGAGGAAAGCCTTACTGCACAGAGTGGTGCTGCACTTATAATTGCACTAAACCTTTGTAAAAGTGGAAAGTACAGGTGCAGTCGTGTGGATCCTAAAATCGGGAGGTGAGAGGAGCGGAACATAACCCTGTAAGTGCGCTAGGCTCAAGTTAGCGCAATTTTGTTCGCATGGATCCAGACTCTTTAGAGTTAGAGGCTTGTACACCACGAATAACAATGGCACTACACTGCATCAGAACACATAGCAATAAAACAACTGATTGTAGTAGGATTCCAAACCACATGATCTTCTGTAGAGGTCACCATCTTGCAAAGTCACATGATCGATTACTCATACTCATAGTATCTCCGATTGACTAGAGGCAAAATATTTCTCAAAGGAGAACCCCTGGTCTATGCCAAGAATCATGTGCCCTTGTTTCTGGAAACATCCAGCATACACAAGGAAACATGTGGTCTTGAAACATGTTTCCACATGTATGCAGGGCTTAAGAAAACCAGCAATGAACACAAATGAAGCAGATGTTTCTTCACTGGTTTCATTTTGAATTTTAAAGCGAGCCCAATCAACCAACTCTCACCCTATTGTCAGCTCCCAGTTTCTGTGAATAACCGGTTGGTGCAGCACAAACACCAACCAACCAGAGGAGAAGCCTCCCTTGGACCAGAACTTGCCATCCACGAGTTAACAGGATGGAACTGCACAATATCTGTCTGTAGGAAGCTAGGGGTCTTTGAAGAAGGACTGGTTTGGCAGTTATCAGACAGGAGGGAAAAATCATGCACAAGAGCACACAAATGATTTTTTTTTTTTTTTAATTGAGAAACAACGAATCTTTTATCAGATTTGACAATAAAACAACTCCGTTCCAGCAGCAGAAGTTGTTTTCGTGTGGATGAGTCACAAAATCAGTTTGAACTGTGTTAGCATTTTTACTTTGTCACCAGCAGGCCATTTTATATAACAAAGAGAATGCCGCTTGCGATCTGTCTGCCAATGACATGCACGTCCATTAACTTGCAATCAAACATCTAGTCATACAATCAACTAAAAATTACACATTTTTTAATGTACATGTTTGTAAAATACAAAACATTTTGCGCATTTTACATTAAATGTATGCAATATATGTTGGAATCACATTACACCATAATG
Organism: Polyodon spathula; assembly: GCF_017654505.1. Classification (NCBI taxonomy): domain Eukaryota; kingdom Metazoa; phylum Chordata; class Actinopteri; order Acipenseriformes; family Polyodontidae; genus Polyodon; species Polyodon spathula. The sequence continues at coordinate 26,568,668 of NC_054546.1, forward strand.
GCGGCGCGCCCGCGCCAGCCCCCGCTTCCCCCCCACCCCCAACTCTAAAAATTAAAAAATTACTATAACTTGCAGAAGTTCTACTTCTGTTACCGGGTGTTTTCATATCAACACCAGAATGTCATTCGATGCTTTTAAATACGTAACAACTTAATGACGATAATAAAAGTAGATTACATCAGATATTATTATATTAACAAAATTGCCATCATATTTAAATGTTAAAATGCTGCGAGGATGCACTATGTAATGCATAAGGAATGCATTAGATACTGTAAATGTAATGGGTTTTAAATTTAATTATGGCCTCAAAACTCAGCTACAACAGAAGAGACCAACTTTTTTTTTTTTTTTTTTTAATGAACCATTTCCGGTATTTAGTCCGCTACGCTACGAGAGTCACTGGATAAAAAAAAATCAAATTAGACTGTGCAGAAAAAAACAAATATTAACAGTCTACGTTTACTAAACTGGAGATGATGATAACTTAATTGTATGAGGTTGATGTCGGTGTCAACTACCAGTACACCGATGATAGGCCCAACCTTAAAACCGAACCACGAATAAACATTTAGGAACAAGGCTGCACAGAGTTGCAAGTTGCCTCATATTTAACACATTACATCTGACTGTTTCACTTCATAAAATGTGTATTTATATGGTTGTATTATTTACTTATCGTGCCGGCTACACAGGATCTATGTAGTACACTACCGGGGGTTGACATACCGCTTAAATTAAAGTCCCTTTACATCGTTTTTCAATATATTGAACACCCTCCTGATGGGGGGGGGGGACACAATAGTACACAATTACAGGTACTGGGAATATGGTATTGGTTTCATGTTAATTATAGTAAGACGCCGATTATACATATTTGCAGCATTTGCTGTATACAGTACTGTAGTCTAACCACAATATTCAACATACTTAGCAAACACGTAACATGCTAAAAAATCAGTTAAATTATTTAAAAAACTTTAATTTTAGCAGGAGACAGAGGGGCGGTAGGAGTGGTGTTAGGCCTCGTTTTAATTCGCCACACGCGCAACCGGCTTTCTACCATAACCCAAAATCCAAACACAAATAATGAAGTTCACCATTACAGTAGTAATCTGGTCAGATATTTTGTGAATTTTAGCCAACAAATGACAATGCTGTATTTTGCAAACTTTCAAGTCAAAATCCAATGGCGCGTTTTATCATCTAAAAAAAAAAAAAAAAAGTACTTCTGTTTCGACCATCACACATACGTAGAGACACGCATCAGCATGAGGGATATTTAACTACACACACACTCAACAAACCACTTAAAAATAATAAATAACAGGCAACCAGCGTCTTTGAATTTGGGTCATTGTTGACAGATCTGGATAAGATAAAACGCCGCGTAAAAAAATTAAACGTTGCCACTAGCAATGCAACTTTATATTTACATACAAAATAATGTGTTTTACCTTGAAGCAGAGAGCGGTCTTCGTTTTCACCAAACTCTGGCATATCATCTTCGCTGCCCGACATTTTCTATTTTTGTCAAGGGGTGTCCTTTGTCTGCTTCGGTCCGTACTCCACTATGCCGGTTCGAGAGGGAAGGATCAAGTGAAGCGTGGTTATAAGCAACACACACACATAAATACCGCCTTAAAAATCTTATTCTAAGCAAACTAATGCAAAATATATCCAAAGGTTGTTCTTAACAAAACTATTATTATCCAAATGTTTTGTATGTTCAGCGGCCTTGCATATATACATATATAGATATATATTTATATATAAGCCGGTTGCCGCAGTTCGCCGACTATGTCCTGTGTTTATTTTCGTTGGGTCGATCCTAATATCAGGTCAAATGTCGTTGTATTTGTACAGTATAGCTCCTCACAGCGTTATAAAATGGCTTCTCCGTTCTCAGTACCGAAGGATCAAGCACCCCCGCCAGACCCACACACAAAGAAAAGGGGATGAAAAAAGGGAGCAAGCATCCCATAATATCCCCGAGGTTGCCTTGACAACGGCCAGGCCATAATACCCCCCTCTTCCGGCCCTAGCAACTGCCGTTGTCAAGGAGACAGGTCGGGCCGACAGACCATAATAATCCACAGTCATGGTTCCCCATCCCATAATACTAACCTATATCAGTGGTCACGTGGAGTCAAATGTGCACGTTACCATCGAGACACCTACAGCCCATAATGATCCTGTATTATATAGCAGTGGTGTACAAGGTGTCAGGTATGTAATGTGTAACTGGTGTATATCCCATAATATTACTTCTATAAGGTGTTCTTGGGGTGTACCATTGACATGGGAGCTAGCAGCATAATATGCTACTGCCAAGATTGCATTTTTTTCTTATAGTTGCCATGGAGATTATGGGCAGCCCATAATGACCAATCAGTGGACAACTGTTACCATAGGTTGTCAAGGAAACTGTCTGGCAGCCCAAAATGATAAGAGTCATAAGCTACAATTACACCCAGACCATAATAACCATAAGGCCATTTCCATGGAGATAAGAAGACCCCTGTAGCCAATCCCTTTACAGTGTGGCTGCACCCATAGTATTGGTGAACACCATTGTGGGTTGTTATGGAAATGAACAGGCAGACCATAATAACCAGTATTATTAATATAACTCCATAGTGTTCAATAAAGATCAGCACTGAAGGTTTGCTGTTGGGTACACATCCCAATACTATCTGCTCCACTAAACAATACCAATCGAGTCTTAAACAAAATAACACTTAGTATAATGAATATTTCATATACTGTAGTACATTACCTCTGCCTGCTCCCCTGTGCTGTACCGTAGTCTCCTATATGCTGATAGTCCAGTTTGTTTATATTTTAGGTGGGTAGTCGTCCCCCCGTCGTCCCCTTAAAGCCTGTTTGCCACTACTTGTGTCTCACTCTATGAGCCCAATAGAACAAAACATAACACAACACAACACACCACAACACAATATAATATTATAGCATACAATGGACTACAACAGGATAGACATGCCCCTGCTTGTACTGTATAGGAGGTCTTATTATAGCTCTGGAAGAAAAATCTATAAACAAAAGCTACAACATGGTTCATCACCATTTTCTTTCTTTTTTCTTTTTTTTCACTTTCACATGAAAATCACTGACATAATTTATTCGGTAATTATTATTATTTTTTAATTATAATATATTATAATAAATCTGATCAGATAGGGGTACATATTCATAAAAGGCAAAATATATTAAAAAAACGATGACTGCCCCTCCCCCATATTAAAACTCGCAAAGCCCAGATCTCAAAAGGAGTTACCTAAGCAACCAGCCTATCCCATAATACCTTGACCTCTGACACTCCAGTATCAAGTGACATCCCATAATATCCCCCAACCCCCTTCCTGGGTCACCAGGGATAGACAGAGACAGACACAAAAGATGCAGGCCTTCTTAGTCCTCTCACATCCCATAATATTCATGAACACCAGCCCCGCCTAACTTTAGCAACATCCCATAATATTACACCCACACACCCCTCCCCCACTTGCATAGTGACATCCCATAATAGGCATACTAATCACACACAGCACATCCCATAATACACTCTCTGCCACTGTTCATATCCCATAATAGTCAGGCATGTCATTTTAATGACAGTATTTTGTGCGTTTTCACACATAGAAACCCCTCATTTGTAAGCTGTGAACTTGACTACTGGCCTACAATACTGCAGTGCCTCTATACACATGTAATCAATGTGTCCTGTATTACGGAGTACCATTGAAAGATACGCTTGTGGCGCTCACTTCTTCAGTATTCAGGGTTTCTGTTTTTTGTTTTGGAGATGACTACTCAATGTGGTCCCCCACACTGCCCTGGTTCAGGGTGCTATTCTGTGGTCATGGTGCAGTTTCCTGTATGTTGTGTTCCCGGCTCTTAGTGTATTTAACTGTATTTTATTGCAATAGAAGTACATTGCACACTGCACTACTGTTTGTTTTCAGCTCAACTGTCAGGATGCATCCCCTATAAAGTTTTCCCACAGAAAAGTTTAATAAACATATTGAAAGCATGGTAAAGCGTAATAAAGCACATTGAAAGCATGGTCAAGCATGCACAATGTAAAGCTGACAAAGGATGGTAAAGCATATATAAAACCTAGCAAATCATGGTACGCTATGAGAGATGCAGAGTTAACTATGGGAAAAGCACAGGGAAACTGCTAAATTGCTTTCAGACAATACCAGAAAGAAATAATTGGTCTATTCAGATTTCTGATGATATAATAACGATGAGATAACACCCACTATTGGCCTTCGACAAAAAGGCAGACAGACAGACAGACAGACATCCTGATACTCTGAATACCTTATATGAAAGAATGATCATACAAAGTTTAAATAAAACTGGACAAGCAATTCTCTTGACATAGTAAAACTGTAAAAGTGACCAATCTAACTGTGTACATACAGACAGACAGACAGACAGAAGGACAGTTTGTTTAGTGCTAATAAAAAAAGAAGTTCTGCCTCATTCCCTGTTGCCGTAACAACCCACATCCCATAATGGAAGTCAGCTGCTGCCACATATCAATCCCATAATACTGCCCTGCTGCAGCTATGTTACCAAGGCAACAGCCCACACAACCCCCCCCCCCCCCCCACACACACACATTCCATCCCAAAAAATGCCATCTCTGTTAAGAAACAAAGCGCATCCCATAATAGTTGGACTTCTGTAACATCCAATAATAATCTGCATGTTTTTTGCTTTTTTTTTCTATACGTTAGGGCGTTAAAGAAAAACAAAAAACAAACAAAAAAAAAGGATTTTCAAAATTGCCCGGAAACTTTGAACTAACTGGTTCAGTACTTTTGTTGCTGGGGTAACTCTCTCCATTTAACTGATTCAGAACAAATCGTTGTTGCTGGGGTAACTATCTCTGCATTTAATATTTGTAATTAAGTTTTGTTAACTGTGCTGGTCTGTGTTGAATTGTGAGGTCGATTAGAATATTGCATTCAGTAAATGGCTCTAGGCCTACAGGATAGTATAAATTAGCAAACAGTGTCTTACAACACCAGCCATTCTAAGTGCCAGTCAGTCGTAGGGCCATACGTCCAAGAGCAGTCTGAGCTGTGGCAGTATAAGGGCCACATGTCCAAGGGCAGTCTGAGCTGTGGCAGTCAGAGCAAGGATAGGTAGACTGAGGAGGACCTTTCCCAAACCTCTCCAAATGGCTGCTAGAGGCCTCATTCCTACTCTGACACCAAACATCTGGATTCCCTGGACAAAGTGTGCCTACTCTTTCACCACTCCTAGAATGAACACTGGTAAGTACGTGCTTCACATACCGCTAATAATTTCTTCTCTTCCTTTACTTGTCTGCTACAAATTGTAAATTCTCCTTCCCGAACTGTCGTTCTCTGACAAAAAAATCTCTGCTTCTCAGCAAAGTTATAACTGATACTAATCTTGATCTTCTCTGCCTAGTAGACCCGCCACTCTGTAAATGACAAGCACTTACTAAATCTATCCACCCCAAATGGCTACTCACTATTTGACAAGCCACACCTCACTGGCAGAGAGGTGGGGGCACTGCTGTTATCATTAACTATGTGCTTGCTACCACAACTTTCTCTTTGCCAACCTTCGTTTGAGCATCTCACTATTAAACTCCCCTCTCCCATGTCCCTCACCCTTGCTGTCATCTAACGTCCACCAAAGAACAACTCTGCTTTCATTGCAGTGTTCGTAGAATTCCTCACCCTAATTTGCACTTCAACTGACAAAATTCTACTCCTAGGTGACTTTCAACATTCATGTCAACTTGTCTTCTTCCCCTCTAGTGACCGACATTGCTATGCTCCTAGACTGTCTTGAGCTCTTTGAATCTGTCAACATCCCCACTCACACCCGTGCCAACACACCCTGGATCTGCTCATTACCAGGGGTCTTGACATCAGCAATCTCTCCATCTCAGATATCTCTCTCTCTGTGATGATTTCTTATCACTGCCAATATTAATATCCCTTCACCTTCAGATACTACTGATACTGTTATTTCATTCAGTCCCAAGAATCTGCTAAATCCTATAATACTGTGAGAGTGTAAGAATGTGTCTCTTCTTCCCCTCTGACTGCTACCCTCCCATCTTTGGTGGATGACGCCCTGACCCTTTACAACACCACCCTTAGCCAGATCATTGAAACAGTTGCTGTCATGATTTTCCCTCTTTCTTTCAGAACAAAATCTACACTCTCCTATCACAAACCCAGTATAGTACTCAACCACCTTGACTCCTCTTCGTTTGTAATTGCACTGGAGATGAGCAATCTTTAAACAGAGTAGTGTTGACAAATTTGTCAAATTGAAATAAAGCGAGATGCTATCTACACTTTTTTATTTTAGTTTATTCACAGTTATCTGTGTAAATATGCTGTTTAAAAAATATTTGCATTGCGTATTTTATGTAAATTATTTAACGAATAAGCGCAGCACGCACAATTACTGCCTGAGACTTGGCCTTATTAGAGTGAGCCAAGAATAACCCCACTGAAACCATATAGCGAGAAGGCACTGTGTAAGATAAGAACCTATGCAATAGTCAGCATGCCCGCAAATGTCCAATAAGATCAATTTATGCTCGTGCCAAAATTGCTTTGAGGACCACTGAATTAGACCCTAGATGTCCCTCTGCCATGGTCCAGTTTGAATGCAACACATCGAGGCCTGGATGTCTGCCAATTTCAGCTCAACACTAACAAATCTGAACTTCTTCTAGCAGGATAGAAAACACAACTCAAGAATCTCAATATTGCTGCCTTGAACCTTGGAAACTGTCTGATTCTTCCTTCTTCCACTTTACGAAGCCTTGGTGTACTTCTGGTTAGTAACCTCTCCCCTGATGTCCAAATCTGCTCTGTAGTCAAATCCTCCTTCTACCACCTCCAAAACATCTCAATGGTCTGTCCCTACCTTTCCTTCCCAGATGCAGTGATTCTCTGTCATACATTCATCTCCTCTATGGTGGTCTTATGTCATGCTCCATAAACCGGTTCAAAATGCCACTGCTAGGATCCTTACCAGAGGTAAAAAACATGATCACATTACCCCCTGTCTTGCCCAGCTGCACTGGCTACCTGTAAAGTTCAGGATTACTTTCAAAATTCTTCTGCTTGCCTACAAGGCACACAGCTGAGGTCCTCTGACTCTGGCTTGCTTGTTATACCCAAGCAAAAGTGCACCATACTCGGAGAGCACTCTTTTAGCTTCATGGCACTGACTCTGGAACTCTCCCAGCTTTACTGACTATAGCTCCCAGTCGCTCGCTTCAAATCAACTCTGAAGACCCACTTGTTCTCTCTTGCTTTCAATGCTCTTTAAGCCTGATATCTGTTATTAGCTGTTGTCTAAATTGCTATTCAGGTTTTTCACTCCATCTTATTCATATGATTCTGTATGTCACACACATCCTCAATGTTTAGAATTCACACCCTAGCCTTGTATTTAATGTATTTGTATTGTTTTTTACTGTTTGTATTTAATGTACTATGCCCTGTATTTCCACTGTATTTAATGTATTATGCATTGTTCCTCACTATCTTGTAAAGCGCTTTGTGATGGTGGTCCACTTTGAAAGGCACTACATATAATAAATTATAGCAATTGATTAATTGATTGATTGATTGATTTTACAGAAAGGGTGGGTGCATTAGATAGAGAATAGGGGTGTGGCATGGTGAGGGTCCCTGTCACGTGTGGTACAGGCAGGGGGAAGCCTGTGCCAAGCTCTCCACTCTTTATCTGTGCAAAATAAGTGCATTTCCAATAAGTGCAATAGATCACCTACTTGCACTTAATAATTAATAATACTTGCCTCTTGACTATGGAGCTTGCTGTAGTCCTATGGGAAGATGTTTGTCTTTGAACTTTTCATTCACACAATTGAATGGGCTGGGATTCATCACAACACTGCAGTATATTTGTTCCCAGTCCACTGTGAAGTTGTCATTGCTCGTGTTACTGTGGTCTGCTAATGGTTCTGCTGGCTCGGGGTTTTTACTGAGTAAAACTGTGGGATTCGAATAGGATCACACTGGGATATTTAAAAATCTCTCTGTGTTACCAGTGAGTATTGATCCTACTGGGCGTCACAAAATGAAAACATGAAAATCTTCACACTGTGGTCTCATTCTACCAATAGCAGCCTCACCCTGTTACAGCTGCTACCACTGACCTCAGTTATATACACAACTATTGTGGTGTCACTGTCTGTGTGTCTGCACTGCCATTGAAGATGACTCAGGAAGGGCACAGTTAGCATACCGGGATCCCATTTTACCAATGGCATCCCCACCCAATTGTAGCTGCTATAATTGTGCTACCACCGCTCTTCAGTATAATGCAGAACAATACATTGCTGTGCCACTGTCCTGAGAAACACTGCCATCGTGTGGACATTTCTGAAACTACACAGCATTTAATTACGGTCGTACAGTAGCACAGTATATCAGTATTTTAATGCAGTTGAAACACTTTTAGCGCACACACAGTAAGAGTAGGATGTAAGACTGTGCTGTCTGTCTGTTTGCAAGTATGTTCGTTTGTCACATGTACATTTTAAATATCTGGAGAACCGCTTTTCTAATTTTTGGGAATTGAGAGTACACGCAAACAAGTACAGACATTTAAAAGTTTTTTTTTTTAAGATGGAAGATGCAATAAACCAGAGAAACTAAACGACGTTTTTTTTTTTTTTTACAGGTTGCTAGGCGACACATTGACGCCATCATAAAGTCTGAAACAGATATTTACAAAAAAGTTTTTCTCTCGCTTTCATTCTTTCTTTCCTTTCTTTTCAACGGGGAACCCGCGCCTAGAGATGAAGCGTCGTTAAGGTGTTGCCGGGGGAAACCGGACGTAAAACGGCGACCTGTTCTCGTGGACACAATGGGATTCAGAAACGGTGACGTGGGTTTAAAATCGCTGACACTGGCGACAGACGAGTTATGTGCTCGTAAAATGTAAAACTCGAATTAGATGCACTGTTTGCTTTTCAGAGGCAAGCGGCCCCTCGGGTCCAGATTACTAAAATAGAATGGTTCCCTGGTTTAACCTTCCCTGTTTCAACCAACTTCGTCAAAAACAAGGCATGCATTGTTGGCACTCCAGTTTGTTTCCATTCCCTGAGGTAGTTTTACCTGCAGGTAGGCACACAAGCTTTCCGTCACTATCATGTGAACTAAACAGAGACATCATCCTGCTACAACAACCTGAAATGTCTTGAGAATATATAGTAGACCCTGATATTGATGGTAGACAGACATCTGAAATGTCTTTAGAGTAACTTACAATGTCTCACCCAAAAGATGGAGCACAGGGATGTTAAGTGACTTGCTCAGGCTCACACAAGGAGTTAGTGGCTGAGCTGGGATTTGAACCAAAGACCTCCTGGTTATAAACCCATTTCTTTAACCACTGGACCACACAGCCTCCTATGACCATAGTAGACACTGATATTGATGGGAGACAGCCTTCTGAAAATATACTTAACCCTATACCCTATACTTAATATAAGATACTTAATAAAAGACATGATAAATACAAGAATTTTATTAACATCGACCACTAATTAATAAAACAAAGACCAAAATGCATAATTTCGGGTAATTTAACAATGTTTATTACAAAAAAAAAAAAAAGCACTACTTTCACTTTTATTTTGATTTTCAGACGTTTATAATAATCCTAAACCAGTATGTTACTTGTTGTTTTGTGAAATCTAGGCCCATTTAATCTTGTGTATTTCCTTCAGTTGGATACACAGTACTTGACTACAACCTTTGTCAGTGCAGACCAGATCTGATGATTGGAAAAGCCATTCCAGAACTTTTATCTTCGTTTTTTTCAAGAATTCCAGAATTGACTTAGCCGTATGCTTTGGGTTGTTGTCGTGTTGGAAGATAAACTGTCAATCAGCCTACAAGCAGATGGTCTTATTATACTTTGTAGAATGTTTTTATACATAGTTGCATTCATTCGATCTTCAATCACATAAATGTCTCCAGTGCCAAAACTTCTAAAATGCCCCATATCATGATTGAATTAAGATTCAGGGTATGTGAAAAAGTAAGTGAACCCCTGGTTTTATCAGCTCAATTAAGGGGATAAGTAGAATCAGGAGTTTAAATAATTAGGTAAATCTTCAGGGGTGAATTTGGGAGGCCCCACCCTATATAAAGATCAAAAACTTTGTGAGTTTGGTCTTCACCATACAGGTGTGTGGAAACACGTCATGCAACGATCAAAAGAAATCTCCGAGGGCCGGAAAAACAGTTATTGATGCTCATCAGTCTAGAAAGGGTTACAAAACCATTTCTAAGGATTTGGGGCTCCACCAATCCACTGTCAGACAGATAGTCTACAAATGGAGAAAGTTCAAGACCACAATCATTCTACCCAGGAGTGGTTGTCCTACCAAAATCTCTCCAAGAACAAACCAGAAAATCGTCAAGGAGGTCACAAAGAACCCCAGAGTAACATCCAAGGATCTGCAGGCCACTCTCGCCTTGGCTAATGTGAGTGTTCATGACTCAATTATCAGAAAAAGACTGAACAACAAAGGTGTTCATGGAAGGATAGCAAGGAGGAAACCACTGCTCTCTAAAAACAACATTGCTGTCTGTCCAAAGTTCGCCAAAGAGCACATAGATGATCCACAAGACTTCTGGAACAATGTTCTCTGGACAGACGAGTCAAAGGTAGAACTTTTTGGCCTCAATGAGAAATGCTATGTTTGGCGAACCAAACCAAACACTTTGTTCCAACAGAAGAACCTCATCCCAACCGTCAAGCATGGTGGCGTACCAAGCATGCCATCATTGACACAACCATGAATTCTACATTTTACCAGAAGTTTCTAGAGGAGAATGTCAGGCCATCCGTCCATGAGCTGAAGATGAACCAAAAGTAGGTCATGCAGCAAGACAATGCTCCTAAACATACAAACAGGTCTACAAAAGAATAGCTGCAGAAGAAGAAATTCCACATTTTAGACAGGCTTAGACAAATTCTGGAAAAAAAACCCATCGAAATGTTGTGGCAGGACCTGAAGCGAGCTCTCCATGCAAGGAAGCCCTCAAATGTCAATGAGTTGAAGCAGTTCTATAAGGAGGAATGGACCAAAATTCCTCAAAACCGATGTGAGAGACTGACCAACAGTTACAGGAAATGCTTAGTTGAAGTCATTGCTGCTCAAAGGGATGCCACCAGTTACTGAATCTAAAGGTTCACATACTTTTTCACACATGGATATTGAATGTTGAATCATTTGTGGATAAATAAATGTTAAAAAAAAGCATCATGTTTTTGTGTCATTTGTTTAATCAAGCTATCTTTATATATTATTAGGACTTAGATTAAGATCAAATAACATTTTAGGTTCACAAACTTTTTCTCGGCACTATAAATGTCTGCTTATTGACTTTATAATGCAGGTTAGTTACTGTGTAATGATTTCAATCAATTAATATATTTTTTAATTAGTTATATTACATTTTTTACAGACTTAATGTAAAGATATCAATACTTTTGTCATGAACAAATATTTGAAATTGCTTTGGTGCTTTTTTAATATAAAGATTGTTTGTTAATACCAGAGATTGTGCAAATTGGTCTTTGTCATATTACTGGAGGCCAATGTTCACTAAATGCTTGTATTTAACATGTTTTCTTGATTGATCCTATATTAAGCATAGAGTGCCAATACTTTTGTCTGCGACTGTGATACAGCCATCTGAAATGTCTTTATAATATATAGACACTGATAATGATGTGATACAACCATCTCAAATGTTTTTGAATTAGATAGAAATTACATCACATTAAAATGAGCTATACTGTTGAAAATGAGCTATACATTTAACTAAATATTATCAAACATATAGTATGTCCTGTTGTGGAGTGCATATCAGACTGTATCACAACACCCTATAGGATATTCTATATTATAGTAAAAATGCAAGATCTCTGGTACTAAGGTAAGAAAGCCCTCACTCATGTTATTAATAACCAGTTGCGTCTCCTAATTATTAACAGACTTTGCAGCTAGACAGACAGTGACACTGAGTTAAAATGATCTAGGAGGCGCAAGTGTGACATTCTGTGAAATTTAAGGCACCCAAACTAAGACATTTTTGTAACTAAGTGTGGTACAAGTGGGATAGAATTTCTTAAAACATCTTTCTTTTTTCTTTCTTTCTTTCTTGACTGAAATGTATATCCTTCTATCTATCTCTATCATTCCATTCTTTTTTCAGTCTTTCTCCCCCTCTCTCTCCCTCATTAACATCCTTTCCTGTAGTTCACTTCAATTTATTGTCCCAAAATAAACATTCTAGGAGCGGCGCAGTTTTTTTTTTGTTTTTTTTTTATCTGTATGTCAACTTGCTGAATGAGTGGGGAACTGACGTTTTAGAAATACGACGGGGAAGATATTTGGGAAAAACAAACAAACTCTAAAGAAGAAAAGAAAATGAGAAAAAGAGAGGAAGGGATGGGGGTGGGAGGGCTGATAGCAAATGAAGCTTGATTCCTTTGGGACATCCCTCGTGCAATTATTCTTTGAAAACGGGGTCTCCCTGAGCTAGACCAGCGATTGGGTTAGGGTCCACATTTGAACTATGTGTCCACCTATCCTGCTTATTCAATGAGGTCCAGTCTACCATCACGCAGTGATGTCAACAATCAGATTCCTTAAAGAGGATGAGCGCCCCCTATGGGTAGAGATTGTTATTGCAGTCCATGCTTGCTTTCTTTTCTCTCTCTCTCTCTCTCTCTCTCTCTCTCTCTCTCTCTCTCTCTCTCTCTCTCTGACAGTACACTTCACACTGGCTAGCTATATACAGCAAATTACTATATGTCAGTTCTGTATTAATATATATTTACAAATACATATTACATATGTGATGTTTGTATTGTTACAATAATAATTCAGAACAGGCATGTTTTTAACATTGTTTTAAAAAAACATTATTTGGATTTGAAATGGAGAAGGGAGAAAATGAGAGAGAGAGAGAGAGAGAGAGAGAGAGAGAGAGAGAGAGAGAGAGAGAGAGAGAGAGAGAGAGAGAGAGAGAGAGAGAGAGCGAGAGAGAGAATACGTAATGCTTTGATTTGCATTTCAGTCCAGTCCGCTATGATTAAGAGGAACTCTCGTCTAAAACAGCCAAAGCGAGTCCAGGACGAGCAGCGCAACCCTGTCCGGACACAGTCCAGCTTTGAGTTTCTATAAAAACTGCACAGCGAAACGACAAATTGGGTTCACCTTGGAAAATAAACAGAAACAGCACATGGATATATACTATTTCAAAACGTAGAAGAAAACTACCGTTTTTTTTCTTTATCTTTTTTTTTGTATTAGTCATTGAGGCTATTTTATTTAAAACAGAAATTTGGGATTATCAAAGTGTTCTTTTTTGTTTTTATTTTAGTATTTTTAAAACGAAAAAAGAAGATACATCTTGATATGTATTTTGTTCAATGCGAAGCTATATTTATAGATCTCGTTCGAATTCTGAAATATATTCGCAGTTTTCGCATTGAAAGAAATTCACCAAACCGCCGTGCACTACCGACTCTGCAACATCGTACTGCAGACTTACGAAATAACTGCTAAAACGATTAACATCTAAATCAGTATTTCCGTTTCCATAGCCTACAGACCTGATAGGCCTATACAAGGCATTGTTTGTATAGTATACAGTTATTCTTAGTTTGTGCGTGTGTAATCTGGTACTTCTTTTTCATATGCGTAATATACAATATTAAAGCACGTGTAACAGAGATGACCAGTATAATATCTGGTTTACACATGTCACCTAGTAAATATAATATTTAAGTTATCATACATGTCATAATAACTGAAGCGAGTCTATCAATATTGTATATTCATTAACATATATTTTCAAACCAAGTATTATTATTATTATTATTATTATTATTATTATTATTATTATTATTATTATTGTTGTGTTGTATTTGTTTTATAAAGGCTATGTCAATTTTTAAACGCGCTTCAGTTATTTTTTTAACAAACAACAAATACAATAACATGTACTTGTTTGAAAATGCCCAGCAGCTCACACGCTCAGTGTCTCAGTGATATTGCATTCAGCGTGGTTCAGGTGCACAGGCTTCCTTCTTTCTTTGAGAAAGATATATTGTGAGGCACTTCAGAGACAAATAGGTTGTTTAGCAAAGCGACTAATAATATTATAAACCTTACTGCTTCACAGCCTGAAATACAGAAACACGTATTTCGTCGTTTCGATCGACACTCCCTCCCCCCTCACAGTACATTTAAAAAATCATAAATGTGATTATAGATCAATAAACCAACTGACTATTGGATATCAATTAGTGATCGATATACCTAACGTTCACGTTTCACTGACTGTATTAGTTAACGATAAACGAATACAAGAAAAAAAATAATTGTCTATTGATTTAAGTAATCGACATTAAGGATAGGCTATTCAAATAAGACACAATCGTTTTTTTTTATTTTTTATTTTATTTTATTTTAACTTTGTAAATCGCTTATTGTTCAACAGAGCTCTGTGTAAACACTTGTCTTCTGTGATGTAATGGATGGGCTCGAGTCGCGCGTTTCACTTCAATGCAATGCCTTTAGAAACGCCACTGATACCGGTCACACGTGTAGAAAATATCAACTCTCACAATAGTTTGGGTAGATATAGGCTATTAAACAGTCCAATACAATTCAACGTTATTTATACTTTGTGGAGATTTGGGATCGATTTGTGAAACTCTTGAGTCTTATAGGCGATTTCATAAATCTATCGCGTTGTTTTCATTTTCTTCTTCTGTGGAACACTTTTTTTACAGCAGTTTACACAGGACTTTAGCATTATTAAACTTTTCTTTAAAATTTTAACATATCGTAGAGAACTGATCTCAGAATTTTGGTGGAGATATAAACGGTGACTGTTGTCGACAATATTCTTCGCTTCATTATCCCTGTGTGCTTGTGAAGATTCTCTCATCCCTGTAAAGACAAAAAGCGCACCTGCAGCAACATCACTGGATTTGAACGCATTTAATTGTATAAGCAACTTTTAAACTGCAGAATTCCAGAGCTGTCAGCATTAAACAGGAACCAATGTTGGTGCTGGAAGTTTTAATGAAATTAAACTTGTTTGCGATAATAAACTGACTATTTATTTATTTATTTTACATATTTACCAGCATTTGAAGGTGGACCTTTTCCGACACCATTTAAAACACGTTTAATTAAATCTGGAGCGGTGATGTTTGACTGGACCAGCTGCAGTCACTCTTTGAAGACTGAAAAGAAAAAAAAAATGAACATTGTTTAATTAAACAAAAACAGACGTCACTCGTTGGTTTGTTTGTATATCTGTGATTTGTTTTCTTTACTTTTTTTACTTTGATCACCTTTGCAAAAATCATTCTTATACTGGCATAACTTAGGGGCCTATTAAAAATAGAGTGAAAATAAATTATTGAACTTCAAAGTTTGGAAAGAAAACACGCTTTGTATTCTGCTGCTGGTGTTATTTCTTTTCAAGGGGTTAGACCTTGTTTGTGTTTTAATTCTTCAATCGCCGCAGAGCCCGTGGCCCGCTGCTGAGCTATGCGGGCAGGAAGCCGCGTGCTGTGAAACTCCTTTCAGCTTGTCCCAATGCGCAGCCTCGCCAGCACCATTCTCAGCGTTCTGTTTGCGTTGCTCCTGGTGACCCCAGATGCGCGAGCAACATTGTGGCTGTAAGTATACAATATATATCTAGTGTAAAGGTATACGGAGATATCTGAATTTATATCATAACAACTAATTACCCCAAAGCACTGGATAATGTAGTAAACTAACATAGACAGCAAGAAGTGAGTCTATTGTTTTGTCAAACTGAACATGAGTGTGGGATGCTGTCTGTCTGCAGCTTTAATGAAACTAAACTCTGGAAGAATGTCCTGTTGATTTTGCCCCTACCCAATTTCCTTTATCCCCTCTCTAGTGGCGGCTCTGGGCCCCCTCAACTGGTGTTCTTTTTTGAGTGCCACCTCACGAGGGAGAGGTTATTGAAAAAAATTGTGTAAAATGTACATAAAAGTGGTGAGATCTGGTCCATTCCTGGAGACAGTTACAATAAGCGTGGGTTGTGGGCAATTTGTATACATACAAATACAAACTAGTTTCCAAGTGAAGTGTTTATGCTATATAAATTAACTAAACAGCTGTCCCAGTCCTGCCTCTTAACCTGTATCAACTCAAAAGGTGTAACACTGCAATTTTATTACCATCCTCACTGCTCACCTTATATCTACCCAGTTGAACTTTTAATTTTGAATATTCTTCACAAATGTGAAAAACTCTTAGTTCACCACACACACTTATCCTGGTGCAGCACTGTAACCCCTGACCCCGGTTTGTGCTACAGTAGTTAGGACTGTTTTTTTTTGTTATGTAAATAAGAAACTGTACGAAATTGACAACAATTATATGAATCCGTTTAACATAGAATGTATATAAATTGAAGTTGTTGTTGAAAGTTGGAGGACTTAAGAAAAACATGTTAAATTGGTTTAGTTTGTACGCGGTCGTTTGGTTATCGATCAACTCCTGATAATGTCAACGACGCTTAATATCACTTCAAAGGGGCTGCACATACATTGTGACAGTAAGTGGGGTTGACTGTTTCATTTATTGCAGCAAGCAGTATCAGGAAACCGATAAACAAGGAATTTTTTTTTTTTTTTTTTTTTTTTTACATTATACTTTAAAGTTGCAAAACGGCAAACCACAAACCACTTGATTCTCGATTTATTTATCTTTTCAAGATTAGAAAGTGAAAAAAAGCGAGTCAATTTATGTTGTGTTTGTTTTGAAAAAGAAAAACGAGTGAACAGAATATACACGAAGCTATTCCATACTTCCTTAGACTAGTATACAGTTTTTGTTTGCTGCTGTGTCACGTTTTCCTACTTTATCACTGCCCAGGTAAACATGAAAAGGCTCAAATGACCGTTAAAAAAAAAAAAAAAAAAAAAAAAAAAAAAAAATCATATTATGTTAAACTTACCTAGGTATGCTAGTATTGATAAGTTATACTATCTTGAAGACACTTCATTGTTTTACATTTATTAATTGAAATCATGCGTCGTATTCAGCTCTATTTCAGAGTCTCTGGGTTAATTGACACAGCTCGAGGAGGGTTGAGGCGGGCAGTGTCCGCCAGAAAAGTTAGCTCGTGCCTGAAAACAAAACAGCGGTCTGTGGTCTCGTCAGACCGCTGTTGTGTTGTCATGCACGAGCTAAGTGTCATTGCCAGCATTGATAGGACATAAAAGTAACCGCCGTGAATACCGACTTTAATATCACATTTAATCTAAATTATTCTAGCAATTTTGAGTTCAGTTATAAAATCTCAAATATACACATTATTAACAGAATACATAACTTTACTAGATTCAGCTATCACATTATTGAACATCGTGTAATCAATGTATCTTTTCCCCCTAAGTAGCCTACAAAAAGCAGTAAATTAGCTGGACTAGAGAAATAGGAAATACAATCATTTAAATTCACATTGGTTGTTCCTAAACTTGTTCTTAAGTAAAAAGTTACATTTAAAATAAAAACGGGGTTTTGTGAAAATGTTTTAACATCGTTTAAAATGATTTCTAATGTTATATGTACAGTTGAGCCTGTATCGCATTGTCTCGTTTGCACACTCTCACTATCTCTCTCTCAGGTCTCTAGTGCGGCAGCCCCTGTCCCGTGGATCCTGCTCTGAGCTTGAGGGCCTGTCGGGAGGGCAGGTTGTGCTGTGCCAGCGGCAGTGGGGCGCGATGGAGTCGGTGCGGCGGGGGGCGGAGCTCTCCATCGAGGAGTGTCAGTACCAGTTCAGAGCGCGCCGCTGGAACTGCTCCACGGGGTCAGGGGTCAACGTGTTCGGGAAGGTCGTGTTGCAAGGTCAGAGGGGTTATGTGGAGGTCATGGACGAGAGTAAGTGACTGTGAGAGTTGAGGGCAGTTCTAATATTGATTCACTTTATTCTCCTCTCTCAGGTACCCGTGAGGCTGCCTTCATTCATGCTCTTTCAGCAGCGGCGGTGGCTTTTGCGGTGACTCGGGCGTGCAGCCGCGGGGAGCTGGAGAAGTGCGGCTGCGACCGCAAGGTCAGAGGGGTCAGCCCTGAAGGTGAGAGCAAAAAAAAAAAACAATGGAGAGCTTTACTGGAGAGTTCACAACATTCAGGAATCTGAATACTGTCCCCTGTCCCTTCTGCCTGTGTGTGTCATAGGGTTCCAGTGGTCAGGCTGCTCTGATAATCTCTCGTTTGGGGTCGCATTCTCTCAGTCCTTTGTGGATGATCCTGAGAGGAGTCGGGGCCTATCCTCAAGCCGGGCACTCATGAACCTGCACAACAACGAGGCGGGTCGCAAGGTGATGGGGGGGGGGAGCAAGATGAAGTGGGAGGAGGGTGAGTGGTTGGGATGAAGGGGTGGCAGCGGGTGCATTTCCCTGCAACGAGACAAGGTACAAGATGATGTTGTTTGGAATATTTTTAAAACTGATTAACCGATTTGTTCAAATCCTTATTTACCCTTTAACAGCAGTCTCCTCCCTTGCTGTCAGTGCTGTTTCAAGGTGATTCTTCACAACTCTCTCAAGCGCTTCTCTCTCATCCTGTCCCCTCCCACCTGTCTCTTGCCCCCAGGCGATCGTGCACAGCATGCGTGTGGAGTGCAAGTGTCATGGTGTGTCGGGGTCCTGCGAGGTGCGCACGTGCTGGAAGGTGATGCCGCCGCTCCGCCGGGTGGGGAACATGCTGAAGGAGAAGTTCGATGGGGCGACAGAAGTACAGCTGCGAAAGGTGGGGTCCCGCAAGGTGCTGCTGCCCCGGGACCCCCACTTCAAACCACACTCACCTCAGGACCTGGTCTACCTGTCCCCCAGCCCAGACTTCTGCCAACTGGACCCACGAGGGGGGATCCCCGGTACAGAGGGGCGGCAGTGCAATGCCACATCTCGGCTGGCTGTGGATGGCTGCGAGCTCATGTGCTGTGGGCGTGGATTCCACACAGCGCGCGCTGAGGTCGTGGAGCGCTGCAGCTGCAAGTTCCGCTGGTGTTGCTCGGTGCAGTGCAAGCAGTGCCGCAATGTGCTGCAGGTGCACACCTGTCGCTAACCAGGGGGGTGGGGGTGGTAAAGCGATGCTGACGTCACGATACAGGTGATGGTCCTGATGGGCTGCTTGTATTGATGCATAAGATCAAATTAGCATTTAACAATGGACTGTTTTGTTAATTTTAATGAGATAGGGAGAGTATGTATTGATACCAGCTATATAACACACTAATCTCTTCATTCAAGAACCACTTGCTGGGATTTTGGTCTTGTATCACGATACAAATGATACGATGTAGCATGCTATGAAAGTATCCGGATTCATCGATACACAGTGAATCATTCCACCTCTAGAGGGCAGGTTAGCAGGTACGCTCTGGTGAACACGACATGGGGGTCAGACATGATTCTGAGAGCTCTTGTTAAGTCTGCAGGGCTTAAACTTTTAAAAATGCATCAGGATGCAACAACTAAACTAGAAAATGATACAAAGGGAATCTGAAGATGATTGCAGGATGTTAGATGGGATAACTGATATGTCACGCCCAGAAAAGAATGCTCTTTGAATGGCTGCTCTCTCTCATCTCAGTGTTTGTAGAGTTTCATTGTTTATCTGTTTGATATGCTGTTAATGTGTCCTGTCTATAACCCCACCGTCAGTCTGGGGAAGAAGCTGTTCTTTTTGGAAGCTCCTCTCCTTGGTAACTAATACACTGAGCAGAAACAGGGCATAACTGAGGCATACAGAGAATGCAAAGTTAGCTTGAATAATGAACTCCATATATTAGTATTTTGACAAGCAGCAGACTTGCTGGGCTGTTCCTGTAAATATCATCTTGTAGAAACACGAGCAAGGCTTCAGAGAGAAGTCCTTCATCAGGGGCTGCATGCAGGGCTGCTCCAACATTGTACTGAGCTGCATTTCACAATGTGTTAAACGTGGATGAAATAACATTCATATTCTCAAACGGTAGGTGACTTCAAATGCTGTAAACATGCCACTGCATAATGAAAAACAATTGCGTGTATGGCTGAAATTTGACGTGTACATATATTTAGCCTAATATTATAATTATTATCCACGCAGTGGTATCAATACTGATTATCACCACTGAGTATTACAAACTAAATAAAACAACGTGGTTGTTGTTGTTATGCCTTTCTGTCGTGCACTGTGAATTGCAAAATAACATCCCATTCCTGCATATACAAGTCCTGTCTACTCTTGGCTTAGTGTTGTTACTAATGGTTTTGGACTCCATCATTGCCCCTTTGTCCTCAGTACATTCAGTTTCCTTATACTGACAGACAGCAGATTGAAATAAAAAAGGGATTTTCATTTGACTACTGGGTTGTCCAATACCGTTGGTGCTAGACTACACTCACGTAGCAATTAAAGCACCAACATTGAATGCATTTCATTTTGTGAAGAGGAGACAGTACCTCTCCATTAATGTGCTGGTTATAAGTGATGCCCGACTCCATCTATGAAATGCTGTGGCTAAATGGCCAGGTGGAACCCACGATTCATTTATTTGTCAGAACAGCAGTGTGGGCTGAGCAAACTGAGCCATGACAGACTGCTACATTTAGCACACAAGGCTATACACAGGCGTTTTAAATGCAAATTTCCATGTGCAAACAATTTTAGTGACATTGAGATTTACTAACATATTTTTTAGAAATTGCACACAGGTGCCTTACGCAAGATTAATAAACCAGAATTTAATTGTGGGTGCAAACATTCTAAACTCTGTGTGTACGAACAATTTAAGCAATGTTTTTAGGAACAGCCCCTGGGGAGGAAACAAGTCTAATCCATCACTAAGACCCACACTGGACTCTGTTTAGACAATAGCACACTATGTTTAATGTTTTGATGGGTTGTGTTTTGAAGGGCAGAGTAGTTGTGTAGAAATGCTTGAGAGGCATCAGCTGCAATGTGGCCGAGTTGTGAAAGCTGTGAGTGAACCAAGACAAGCAGCCCCAGCACTGCAGTGGACTGGAATCAACAGTATAAAAGGCCACTCCTGTTTATGTGCTGTATACATTTTCAGATTTATTTTAATTGTAAAAATATATACATAGAAATGACCAACACTGTACTGTGACAATGAAAAATAAACTTTTAAACTACTCTTTAAAAAAAAAAAAAAAAAAGTCTAACAGTGTGTTTTATTATTTCAAAGCACAACATTAATATCGTAGAATTCCAACCGAGCCCCTTTCCCTGTCTCTTATACAGGACTGCAGTCCGTCTTCTCGATATTATAAACTAATAGAAGTGAAAACTGTCCAGTCAACCCCCTTGCCTTCTAACTTTTTAGAAGAAATCCCAGAACAGTGTTTTTTTTTTTTTTTTTTTTTTTTTTTAAAGTGCATTTATTTTAAAGTTTTGAAAATGTTCCCAGTGCTCCCACACCAGAAGTTTACTTTTTATATATATATCTATATATTATATATATATATATATATATATATTATATATATATATATAAATATAAACCGACAGTGATATTTAATGTGGTTGCAAACTATAAATGGTAATGGTTATGATAATTATTTAAATACATACAAAAAATTTAAAGATGAACGGTCTTGTAAATTACTTCTTAAAACAGATATTCTTTTGAATAAATGTAAATGGATAAAGCCCACTACTGGCTTATAATTATTATTTAAATTTTTTTTTTGAATACTTTAAATATTTCAATTGATTGACAGCTGGCAATGAACCTCTTCAGTGAAGACACTGATGTGCTGCTTCCTGTGCAACTCCATCCTTACAGCCTGGCTTTAACATTGGGGTCTGAGGACTCTGCAATACAATTTCTTCCTGGCCTGTCAGTTTACTACATCTTCCAGAGTTAACCCAAACATGTGCAGAAAAAAGGAAACAAACTTTTAGGGAGACAAACTTCCTCCCCCTTGAGGCCACAAGCCATGACATGCGAGTCACTCTGTGAACCCAACAGTACAGAACAGGATAGCATTCCTACCTGCAGCAGTATAGCGGAGATTAGAATAACATCTTCAGCCTTTTATAGCTAAGGCAGAAAAGCATAACAACCTGTTACTCTCTATAAATAAAATATAAACAAGGCTTGTTTAAAATCCACATCTATTAGCACTGGAAACTGTAGAGGCCACTGCCAATACTGCTGGTCAGTGTGAAAGGTAAGGGGTTAGAATTAGCCTTGGTAGCACACCTTTCATTTGTGAACTACTTTATGATGCATTTGTCCACCTCTGCTTCTCCAGGATTAGTTACTGTTTTTTCTATTTATTTTTTTGTTATAGCTATGGACCCTATTCAGAAGCACAACATAAAGGAAGGCAATAATACAGGAACAATAATAAAAACAAAACAAAACAAAAAAATACCAGGAAGCAACTAAGACTGCAGGTGGTTAGGAAACTGGCTCCATTTCGACTCCATCGTGGACCTGGTCTGTATTCTATAGACAAGAAGGATCCAAGATTCAGACACTAACCTGGTCTGTATTCTATAGACAAGAAGGATCCAAGATTCAGACACTAACCTGGTTGTATTCTATAGACAAGAAGGATCCAAGATTCAGACACTAGGACACAGTTTCCCTCCCTAAACAGAGATTGGGCCAGTCCATGAAGGTAACTAGTTTGTTGCACTGATAAGCAGATATCAGAAAGCTCATTTTTCTGATGGGTCTGTTCTTACCCAAAGCAAGAGAAGTTACATTTTCATGAACTGACCCTTCTGTATACAGGGTTGAGGAAACTCGAGCCAGTCTGACCCCGCTGAGGGGCTTACTTGTATGTCAGCTGTAAAAAAATTGGAACCAGTATGGTGGTTACAGGGACTCAGTTTTCAACGCTATATTTATAAAAAAAAAAAAAAAAAGAAAAATCCTTTCAGGAAGTGTTTGTATGCCTTTGCGTTGGCTCCCGATCAAGACCCTGTATAAGAGTTTATTTCCGTGTTTTGCCCCACTCCCCCTCTCACTCACAACAGGTTGCACTTTCTTTTCTGTTTGATCTCGGGAGGCTCCAGCGCTGCAAGAATTGCCTCGTCGAAAACGTTCTTCAAACCGCGCTGCAACGAGACACAATAGGAGACACAGTCAGCAACGAGACAGAACACAGAGATACAGTCAGCAACCAGACAGAACACAGAGGCAAAGTCAGAAATGAGATAGAACAAAGACACAGTCAGCACAGACTGCAAGACACAGAAAGAGATAAAGAGTGTTCCAGAGCAAGGATCTCACAGATTCTGTGCAGGTAAATCACTTATGGTTTCAACTGCTATGCAGTGAGAGTCGGGGATTATGCCCAGCACAGTCCTGTGTGACAGCCCGTCATGGGCTGGACAACTCCCTGACACAGAGGGACAGACAGACAGATAGAGACAGGTATCTCTTATTTACTGGAGTGCTCCACCCATTTAACTACTCTCCAATGCAGACAGGAGTGTTCTTTACCTGTGTGAGGGCAGAGCACTCCACATATTTGACAGCCCTCAGGTCCCGCGCTAGCTTCTCAGCGGTCTCGGGTGCAAGGGGTCTCTGCTTGTTCTTCGCCAGCTTCTCCACAGTGTTGGGGTCGTCGCGAAGGTCAACCTGCGTGCCCACCAGCAGGAAGGGGGTGCGGGGGCAGTGATGAGAGATCTCAGGAATCCACTGGAGGGGGAGGGAGGAGCAGGGTGAGCACAACACACAAAGAGAGAAAGCTGTATCTTCCCTGTGATGTTCTCAAAGTTGGGTTAGGAGAGATGAGGAGAGGGAGGGAGGGAGGAGCGCTGTACCTTCTCTGATGTTCTCGAAGGAGGGGGGGTTAGGAGAGATGGGAAGAGGGAGGGAGGGAGGAGCGCTGTACCTTCTCTCGTACGTTCTCGAAGGAGGAGGGTGAGACGACAGAGAAGCAGACCAGGAAGACGTCAGTCTGAGGGTAGCTGAGCGGACGCAGACGGTCATAATCCTCCTGACCTGCAGAGAAACCACAGAGAAATCAAGATTAAAATCAGCAGGTTAAATCAATATGAAAATTATCGTAATCGTGAAACTTTAAAAATAAATCTAGTTTGAAAACAAGGAGTGAAAACGACTCCCACTTTGTCCCATGCCTTAACAGCAGGGCACAGCACCCCCGTGAGGTTCGTGGTGGGACCCCAGCCCCTCTGCCTCACTTACCCGCGGTGTCGAACAGCCCCAGAGTGTAGGGCTCTCCCCCAATCATCACCGTCACCGCGTAGTTATCAAAAACCTGCAGAGAAACAGCCGGTCAGAGACATGACGCCACTGAACAAGACTAGAGACAACAGGGCTGGGAATGAGACTCCCACTGCAGGAGGGTTTACTAAGAGTTTAATAACACACACCTGAGCTTGTTACCTATACACTGTGGCTAGTCAAGCAATCTGGAATGGGTGAAACAATCGGTGTACAATACGAGTCTCATTGCCATCCCTGGAAATGTGCAAGCAATTAAAATGACATGAAAGGTCTGTCTCGGCTGCAAGTGTGCTGATACTCACTGTTGGCACGTACTCCGAGGGGAACTTGTTTGTGGTGTAGGATATGAGGAGGCAGGTTTTACCCACTGCTCCGTCCCCCACTACAACACACTTTATCGTCTGCATCTCGAGACAGGTGGGCAGTCACGCTCCAGATAATAATCTCTTTGGAACTCTATCTAAAGGGACGTAGTACGATACACACACAACTTTAAAAGCTGTCTGTACTCCGACTGTGCATTTATAAAAATCAGTACCTGCTGTCAGTTGATTGAGCTATGAGCTTGTACCTGTTACAGTAGAAAAGTCAAGTCGTGTCAGATAACATTCGTCAGTCAGTCGGTATAAATACGCTGTGCATCTACGTCAGTTACAACCAGTTAGAATATTGCCTAGAAATCTGCAAACTCAATGAGGATTACGTCATAAAAAGAAACTCTTTCAGCAAAATGTCAGTTTAGTTTGCTTTGAAAGTGCAGTTTTCTCTTCGGTTTCAGAATCAAGGAAGACCAGTTCAAGAGCAAGGATCCTCGGTGTGTCTGCAGCTCGTCTTCCAGAGGAAAGACTTGTGTGTAACTGTGAAAGAAAAGACAAGCAAACGTTAATGCAGGCGCTTTAAATCACAAGCTTTGCAGGCTTCAATTATTACTTTACCATCAATCTAGAGTCATTTTTTCTCTGAAAAAAGGGCGTATCTCATAGTCCCATGCACTATGAAGATAACACGGACATAACAAAGGAGGTAGCTGCATCTGCATCCAGGGTTCAAAGAATATCACAGACATTTGTAGAACTTTTTGAGATGTTATAGTAATAAAATAATGACTTGGATCGCATTATTGAAGAGTTTGGCGATAAAACAAGTAATCAGGAAAGGATTTACCAGTATGCATGTTTATAAAGAGGTATGTGAAAAATACTGCGAACAAGGGGTGGGGCTGAGTTTACTTTTGCGATTCAATGCCTTTTAAACCTGTTTTACTATGAAAAAATATATTTTAAAACAGCGCGTGTAAAATAAACTGGAACTGACAAGCACTGAATAAATGGACTGCAAAGAGTTAAAGTAGATGAACCTACGAAATACAACACAGTTCCGTATGCTCATTAATAAAAGTAAGATGGCTTTAACTTCTCTTCATACAGGATCATCAGTTTCATACAATAATATACATAAATAAACTAGGTGTTAACAATTTTATTTAAAAGCATAAACATTCAATATACCCATTGCCGCATTATGTGTTTTTTCTTTCCCCAAAGTAGTCTAGGTTGACACATTTGGGGCAATCCTAAGAATAGTTCCAATTTAAATTGGTAATTCAAAGTAGTAGGAATTAATTTATTTATCTGTTTGTTAATATTGTGTGAAACTGAAAACGATCCTGTATGTCTACAATTCTACCCTATGTTCACTCAGTTTTCATCCCTTCATGTAAAAGCGAGACGAGCTGGAATTATTCTTCAGGGTAGCCCCGATTGCGTCACACTATTTGAAACAAAAAAATAATACAATCAAGAAAACGTTAATGTGGTAGTCTGTAACTACATTACCGACCTAAGCTTTTAAATAACATTATCAAACCATCCCATTTATTTACATTTCAACAATACAAAAGGAAATGATCTTCATCAGATCGGCTTCAGGTAAAAGTGAATTCTCTACCACACCCTCATCACTAACAAGGGAAGGAAAAATAAATAAAGAAGACGCCTGCAGGCAGTGATCGGAGAGGACACACCTCTGATCTCAAACCCAAGTGTGTAACGATCACTCTGCACAACTGAGAAGCAGTTGTACTGTCCTCCCTAAAGAGATACTACTGGCCCAATATCTATAACTAAGTCAGCAAGAGTGACAGACAGCAAAAGCAGGGACGTCAGAGGTGTCAATTTCATGAACAAACAGTTTATTGTTGTGAACTATAATGTAATAAATGAAATAAGAACAACTTATTGCAGAGAACATTTAGTGGAAGGTACAGGTGAGTAAGAAAGTAAAGTGAACTAAACAAACATCCAAACAAACTAACACTAAAGCGAAATAAATGTGGTGTCCGGTGGGCCTCCAATAACCCCCCCCCCCCCCCCCCACACACACACACACACACACACACACACACACACACACACACACACACAAACACCATACCAACACAAAACCAACACACCGACAGGCAAAGACAAAGGTGAATGAATAATTATATGGGGAAAACAATTACAAAGACAGTCTTGATGGCAATGGATGATAAATGAAATTTAGGCATTAAACAAGTCCAGTGAAGCAATGCACATGTAATCCAAAGTAACAAAAGAACAAAACCAAAATTACAGGAACCAAAGTATCAAAGTAAAGTAGAAAACCTGGCCAGGCTACTGACCCTAATTAAAGGGGCAGGTGGGTGAAACTTACACCCACTTTATGAAGCAAGTGAATTGCTACATGTGCACTAGGCAGCAATCTTCAAAACACCTTTGAGGCAGAATTAAAATGTTTAAAAGTCTAAAAACTTGTCAGGATGTTAACGAAAATAACAAATGCCAGGTACATTATTTAAATAGCTGTAGCAACACGTGGGGACGTGCAACGCTATCTTTCTTAGAACCTCGCAACTTATCTTTAAGGATATACTTCAGTTTGGAAGAGGCAGCTACAGATGTAAAGTGGCTGTTGTTTCCTGGTACCTGCTTGCTTCCTGTTGTGCTGTTGTTCAGAATCACTCCAATGGCTGAGCTGCAATCCGACAATGTGACCTACAGCACAGGTACCAGGATGCAGCAGTTTATCCACAGTGTTGCATTTTGAAACTTCAGTACATCCCATAAAGAACCAACTAGATGAAACATGATGAAGTTAACAAAGCTGTAAAGAGGCAAGGGAACCACAAGCACACACACCAATAAACAGCGGTTTAAAACAGTATTACGACATTATCTTCTTTAAGGAATGATATGTGGCCAAAAACTAAAAAGACAACCAAATAAATAAAAAGGATATAAAAACTTAGCAAGTGGATTGTAAAGAACTAACGTACTTACCAGAGTAACTAACTTGCTTTTCAAAAGCCTGACCTATTCCTAGTTTTACTATACGTCTAATAAGACATAACTAAGTGTGTTGACTATACACTGTTGTTAAATCGAGCCTGTAATAAAAGCTGGAGTGAGTGATACTGCTATTCTATAGGAGTTGTATTGTCACCACCCCCCCCCGCATTGTCAAGGAAATTCATGGTTAAATTAATTTTAATATAAATATTTCCCAGATATTTAATTTACACTGTGTGACATGCTGTGGTGATTGGGTTGTTAACATCGATTCCTGAATATTCTTAGCCAGATCTACTTCAAAGCTTGTTGATTAGACCAAGGCACAGGCCAAACATAGTGTGAACTCTTTGAAGCTCGCCTTCCAAAATGCTATCTGGATTGTCTGGCCTCCTAAGGTCTCATAAAACTTACCAAGTCAAGCCACAGTGCAGTTGTACCATTACCGTGTTAAAATTTAGCTAAAATGCTTTAAGAATCATTTTTAATTACATAACTTGTAGACACAAGTGTAATAGTTATTTTAAGTAAGTTTCCCAAAAAACATGGAGGGTTTATTGTGCTTTACATGAATATTATCATCTAATAACTTTTTTAATATTATCCTTTGATTGTATTATGATGTGTTTTATAAGCTTGCAATTGTAATTTTGTATAGAGAATGAAACTGAAATTAGTATGCTTCTCTATGAATGTAGCTAAAGCTATATTGAATAGGAGATTTAAATGATAAATGTAAAATCCTTTGATAACGAAATAGGTGGATACATTCCATTTCTAACATCCCTTTTTGTGTGACACGCAACTGTCTATCAAATACTGTGAACCAATGTACATACCTGTTTCTTTTGAAATGTTTATTTTATTATATTTTTTCACTTTGTAGTCATACTGTATATGCTCTCATTATAAAAATAAAACATTTTATGTTGAATTTTCCATTTAAATACAGTGTTTCTGCAATGAAAATGTTAGATGCGATGTTCATGAATACTGCTGTAATTTTCAGTTATATCCATTAGTATGTCTTTCATTTTCATAACGAAGCAGTTTAAAAATGTATGGGTCAAAGTGACCCATGTGGCGGTTCTAGTGTTAACAAGTTGTTATATTTATATGCAGCTGAATAATGGAGAAACCAACTTGCTCCAAAACTGGCAACCAGCAAAAGTTTTTTTTTTTTTTTTTTTTTTTTCTTCTGGAGCCCTGTCTAGGCTGCGGATTGGCAAAAAAAGCCACAGCATTTTCTTAGTAAATAAATAGTTAAGTTAAACTGTGGACTTTCTTTCTGTAGCCAATAACTAGCTTTACATGTGAATTATAAGCAAAATTACACAACATACTACACTTTGGCCTGGACTTAAATTTAGCGGCCTCTGTGCCCTCTACAAACATACTGAACTGAAGGCCAATTTAGAGCCTTGCTGTTCACAGGCCTGTGTTCCAATATTCTCTTATTTTAAACAGCTGAATAAAATGTATAATTGGTACCATATATTCCAATAAATAAACTCCCTCTAAACAAAGAGAAACATTCATGTGCAGTGGAATGGAGGGGCTATTTATTTCAGATCTCACTGACATAACGATATCCTGCAAAGGAAACCATTTTGATTCAGTCCTTTTATAAATTAAACTGTTACAGGAACCAATACAAAAGTGGGCATGTTTGCCTCTGAATTGATTGTAAACAGCGACTGTTCTCTATACAACAATTCTTTCAATGTGGTTTTCAATCAACCCATAATATAGAACCCTGTGTTGCTCAGGGAAAGTACAAAAACAAATGACACAGCGTAAAGCATATACACTGCACTGCGGTCAATACAAAACCACAACTACTGGTATCTTACAGAAAGCTTCTCATCACCTCCACTACAGCAAACAGACTAAATTTCAAACTACATAATCGTGTGGTTTATTCATTAAATTGACTTTAAAATGCATTTAGTGACTCGTTGAGATTATCTAGGAGGTTCTGTTTTAGGGTTTAACACGATAAAATGCCAAAAAAAAATTTACAAGAACAAAAAAAATCACTTTTCAAGTTAAATATCACTATTGTAAAACCTGTCAATTGTTCCTCTCGTTTCCAGTGCTTGCAATGCAAAGTCACTCGCAATGCAAAGCACAACGGACCCGCTGCACTAGGCCTCGCTGTAGAATCAGATTATTATTTAACACGGAACCGCCTGTTTGTCCTGTATGGGGACTAACACAATACAAAGCAATGGGAAAAACAACGTGCTGTATTGTGTCAAAGTACTTTCAGTTATTTCAAGAAATTGTTTAAGCACAAGACGACATGCCCCGCGTTAGGCTCACATGGAACTCCTGGCCTGCTGGCCTCATGTTTAAAATGAACAGCCCAAGGGCTACCATTCAGAACGTTGCAATGTTAAGAGTCAGGTTTTTACCAGCACTAAGACGGTTGGTTTCACTGATGCCGGTGTCACACAAAACAAACTGGCAGTGAAACTACTAATTTCCAGTTCTCTAAACTGAATGACAGCTAATATAACCATGTCTCTTTCTTCAGCTCTGGTGGTGATACACTCCTGGTAGGCATTGTTTGTGGTGGATTCTCATTATGCTGGTCAGTAGTACTGGCATCAAAACCCCAGAGGCTGCTGCCAGTGGACTTTCTAGAGTCACTTTTTTTTATTTGTGTCAGTCACGTTCAACTTGTGATTTTGCCCGCATACAGTACTGTGGCAGAAGAGGGCACCAGTATATCAACAACTGATTTGGCCTTAACATTTGTGTTTAACCTTAATGCTAGCAATTGGCTAACATGCAATAAACACACACACACACACTGATGCTGTGATTAATGATCAAGTTAGAAATTAATTAAGTTTGGATCTAGTTTACAACTCTCCATTTCCTGAAAGATGCTATAAAAAAAAAAAAAAGTCAGCCTTAACCAATGAAGTAAAACCGATAGACTGCGTTAAATGTAAATTCCAAGCACTGTACTTATGCTCATAAGTCATAGTGTAGATATAATTTATCTCACATTCAACTTCTTTTCGCCGCCTCTCCCACAAAAAGATAAATCATGTTCAAGACAAGCATGAGAAGTATACTCTGTTTTTATGCAAATTATACATTATTTTTATTCATTTACTGTAACTAAATACAATCGAACCGAAGTTTTTTTTTTTTTTTTTATAATTCTGCTTGTCAAAATCCACTTCCTTAAAACACACACAGACACTTGCCGTCACCGGTACGCCTTAGTAACTTACTTATTTCCTAACTGTGGAACTCCATTTGTCTTTATATGTACACATTCAACGTGGATTATATATCAATTACTTAAACTACAGACAGAACGAATTTACTAGATTTTGTATTCGTATTTCCTAACCATCCCATCCCCCATAATACTTGAAGGCTATCCCAACCCGAATTGTATGGAACTCCGATAAAATAATCACATACACGAATATTAAGCCCTTAACATCTCATTATTACACTCACCACGTTACTACTTTCAATAGCGAGAGTAAATGTATTATTTTATATGTTTTAGAAACTCTATTTCTAACACTCACCTTCTCTTCCTGGGTTCATACGCTAGGCGTTGGTTCCATCCGGGTTTAGTTCTGTGCTTAAATTACGGGAGGTTCTATTTCTATGACAATATATCCCCGCCCCATTTAGATTTTCCTTAGAGGGGAGGTAAGCAGTTTTTTCTATTTTTTTATTTTAAGCAATTCATTTTAATTGTATTGTGTGCACTACCATTATGTTATCTTTGCATGCTATAAACAAACATCCATAAAGTACTGGCAAAAATAATCGATTCAAGCAAACGGCCTGAATTCAGAAGGCTAGGGAAATTTTGCCCACAATTCAAAATATCATTAATTGCACAAAAACTTACAAGAAGCTTATTTCATAACATAACAATAATAAACTTAACGAAAGGGGATACAGAACACAATATGAAACTAAATATGTATGGTTGAATAAAGAAATTAAAACACACACACACACACATATATATATACTGTATTTGTATTGGAAACTGATAAACATATATTTTTATTACTGACGCCATTTCTGGAAGCACGTTTTTGTTTGTGTTTCAACAAACAGTTTCCTTTTCTAAAAATAATACACCAACACGCACTCGTTTAAGCCCCATAAGTATGTCTTGTGTTTTAAAATGTGAAAAAATGAAATCACCGTATAACTAATTCCATTTATTTGACTCTTTCGTATTCCATTGTGACCCAACTTCCGGTTTTGTTGCTGTGGACGGTCGGTGAAGGAAAGTCAAGAAAGGAAGATAAAAACAAAACAGCAAGAGAAAGAAAAGAAGGAAGCGATTCAAAATAACAATTAAATAAGTTACATACCGCAGGAAACGCAATTTTATAGCGATTTAGCAACATTATATTGGTGTTTGCATTTATTTATTTTAAGAAAAGCTAGGTAGACAAGGTGTGTATATATTAAAGGCATTATACCCGAACAGAGGATGTTTCGCTATTTACGCGACATGGATGAAAACCCTTATATGTTGTGAGTATAATTGTAATGTATATAAATGTATCGCGCATTAAAACACAGAAATTGCATGATTCCTACTCATTTGTTTTGCCGTTGTGAAGCGAGGTACCTCCTGCCTCAGAATTATTTATGTGACACTGTCTCGTGTGAAAAAATAAGTAATGTGCTTCGTGTTCATTGTTATGTTGATAGTATATAGGTATGATTCATTTTCATGTATGATATTGTGTATATATTCTTGTGTACAATATAATTTTGTGTGGCTAAATGCGGGTGCATGTTTTTTGCCAGTACTGTCATTGGCTAGTGTGGCATCTTTCTAATTAGCAATACATGGAAATACGACTCGTATTGCACAACAGTTGGATCCATTCCTGGTTTCACTGAAAGTTTAATAAGACACACCTGAGCTTGTTATATTTATACACTGGGCCTAATCAAGCTCATAATAAAAATGGAATTAGAGAAACTGCTGTGCAATTTGAGTCTTATTTCCAGGCAGTGTGTAATAGTGTTAATTATGTTTGTAGTGGATACAATTTGCAGTGTATGCTTGTGTAAAAATGCAAGAAAGATGTGTCATTTCCACTAGTAAATGCACGTTTAGGAAAAAAAAATATATATTCATTTTTAGATTCTTTACCAGCTGAAAACTGCTACTAAATAATAATAAAAACTGTTTTAATCCTGTAATTCTTATTGATGTTGCAGATATATATGCTTTTCCCAATGCAGGAACACATAGTCATTACAGGGTTACAAATGTCATCCTATGTATTTATTGCAACTTGTGTATTGATGCAAGTTAGGATGTGCAGTAACATGTTGCCGGTGTGATCTCATACGTGAATCGACATTCAGCCTCCTGTTGAAACAGCCAGTGCTCACTGTGAAAGAACATCAAGTTGAGACGCTGAAGTTGTTTTGCCTTTGAGTTCTGCCTGTGCAGTCTTAGTTTAGTTTCTTGCATGGTTCATTGTGTGATTACAAGCATGTTTCCAGTGCCGCTCGCTAGTGCTGCAGGAACCCATTATTTGGATCAAGCGCTCCACAAATGAGGGTCATTGGTGCAGATTGGGCTAATTTACCATTTCAAGTGAAGAAACAGTTGCTTGTGTTTGTGTGGATTGCAGTTCTCCACAGTCTAAGAAAAGCAGCAATCATCATCACAACACAAGCTGCTGTTTCTTCACTTGTTGCACAGCAATGACCCTCCAATGATTTTCAACACTTGATTTCTGTGGTGAGCTCATCCCAATATCCGATAATGAGTTTGTATAGTTCTACGATACCCCCCCTCCAGAACCAGGGCTGGGGCTGCAGAGCAGGCCACGGTTCAGAGTGTAAATATACTGATAAACATTCAAACGTTTTTTATAAATGTATGTTTGCAATTTAAACTTAATTAAAAAGTAGACTTTAGTATTCAGTCTTGTTTTATGACACTTGTATACATTTAAAATGTCCCATTGATTTTCACCCACATAATTCCATTGCTGTAGTTTACCATATAAATTACTATAAATTATGAAAAAAATAACCAATTTAAAAACCAATGCCAGATCCTGAGACAGGGCTCTTTCAGGCTTAATAAAAACAAGCTGTCACTGGGGTTGCACCAGTTCAGGTTAATAGAAACTTCAGAGCTCTCACTGTGGTTGCACCAGTTCAGGTTAATAGAAACCAGAGCTGTCACTGGGGTTACCCCAGTTCAGGTTAATAGAAACTTCAGAGCTCTCACTGGGGTTGCACCAGTTCAGGTTAATAGAAACTTCATAGCTCTCACTGAGGTTGCACCAGTTTAGGTTAATAGAAACTTCATAGCTCTCACTGAGGTTGCACCAGTTTAGGTTAATAGAAACTTCATAGCTCTCACTGAGGTTGCACCAGTTTAGGTTAATAGAAACTTCATAGCTCTCACTGAGGTTGCACCAGTTTAGGTTAATAGAAACTTCATAGCTCTCACTGAGGTTGCACCAGTTTAGGTTAATAGAAACTTCATAGCTCTCACTGAGGTTGCACCAGTTTAGGTTAATAGAAACTTCATAGCTCTCACTGGGGTTGCACCAGTTCAGGTTAATAGAAACTTCATAGCTCTCACTGGGGTTGCACCAGTTTAGGTTAATAGAAACTTCAGAGCTGTCACTGGGGTTACCCCAGTTCAGGTTAATAGAAACTTCATAGCTCTCACTGTGGTTACATCAGTTCAGGTTAATAGAAACTTCAGAGCTCTCCTGGGGTTGCACCAGTTTAGGTTAATAGAAACTTCAGAGATGTCACTGGGGTTGCACCAGTTCAGGTTAATAGAAACTTCAGAGCTCTCCTGGGGTTGCACCAGTTCAGGTTAATAGAAACTTCAGAGCTCTCCTGAGGTTGCACCAGTTTAGGTTAATAGAAACTTCAGAGATGTCACTGGGTTTGCACCAGTTCAGGTTAATAAACTTCAGAGCTCTCACTGGGGTTGCACCAGTTCAGGTTAGTAGAAACCAGAGTTGTGACTGAGGTTACCCCAGTTCAGTTTAATAGAAACCAGAGCTGTCACAGGGGTTACCAGTTCAGGTTAATAGAAACTAGGGATGCACCGAGTTCGGTTTCGGATTTGGTCCGAATACGTATTTTTTTTTGAGCAGGGTTCGGATTTGGTCGAATACTATATCCCTCCAATGTGTGCAGTTCTTCTTTTAAATAAGACGCAAATCCGGTATTGAACGTAACAGTTGTATTTAATAACAGGTATTCAGGAATAAGAACCCTTTTGATGAACTCTGTCGCAGCACTCAACTCCTTGAACTACTGCCGGCGCACGCACTAAACACGTCACGCAACTGCTAAATGAATAAACAGAGATATTCAGGTTGCTCACGGTATTTTTTTCCTCATAGCTCTGATCAGGTGACACAGGTTGAAACGTCATAAAAGAAAATAGTGTGTTATGGCAAACATGCAGCTCTCCTTTCTTTTTACTTTTCTGTTGTGGGTGGGAGGGGACTAGTAGTGAATTGTGTATGTTTCAAAGTAAAATCTTTGGTATTCGGTTAGGTATCCGGCCAAATTTTTTGAGATGGTTTCTGTATTCAGACGAATCCCAAAAACTTGGATTTGGTGCATCCCTAATAGAAACATCAGAGCTCTCACTGGGGTTACACCAAGTCCCTTATTCTACAAACTGTGAGACAGGTTGTCATACATCTTTAACCACAGAGTCACTGAAACATTCATTGTTATAAGATGTGTTAATGTTTGACTTTGTCCTGATTAACCTATTTGGATTGCTTTACTCTCTGCTGACCCCAGCTGCTCAGATTGCTTCTGTTCAGTCCCGGTGAGCCGCTGATCAGCACTGCTGGTGTGATTGTGCCAGTCTGTGTCGGCTCAGACCCGGTGATCTGCTGATCAGACCTGATGGTGTGATTAAGAACATAAGAACATAAGAAAGTTTACAAACGAGAGGAGGCCATTCGGCCCATCTTGCTCGTTTGGTTGTTAGTAGCTTATTGATCCCAAAATCTCATCAAGCAGTTTCTTGAAGGATCCCAGGGTGTCAGCTTCAACAACATTACTCGGGAGTTGATTCCAGACCCTTACAATTCTCTGTGTAAAAAAAAGTGCCTCCTATTTTCTGTGCTGAATGCCCCTTTGTCTAATCTCCATTTGTGACCCCTGGTCCTTGTTTCTTTTTTCAGGCTGAAAAAGTCCCTTGGGTCGACACTGTCAATACCTTTTAGAATTTTGAATGCTTGAATTAGGTTGCCACGTAGTCTTCTTTGTTCAAGACTGAACAGATTCAATTCTTTTAGCCTGTCTGCATATGACATGCCTTTTAAGCCCGGAATAATTCTGGTCGCTCTTCTTTGCACTCTTTTTAGTGCAGCAATATCTTTTTTACAGCGAGGTGACCAGAACTGAACACAATATTCAAGATGAGGTCTTACTAGTGCATTGTACAGTTTTAAAATTACTTCCCTTGATTTAAATTCAACACTTTTCACAATGTATCCGAGCATCTTGTTAGCCTTTTTTATAGCTTCCCCACATTGTCTAGATGAAGACATTTCTAAGTCAACAAAAACTCCTAGGTCTTTTTCATAGATTCCTTCTCCAATTTCAGTATCTCCCATATGATATTTATAATGTACATTTTTATTTCCTGCGTGCAGTACCTTACACTTTTCTCTATTAAATGTCATTTGCCATGTGTCTGCCCAGTTCTGAATCTTGTCTAGATCATTTTGAATGACCTTTGCTGCTGCAACAGTGTTTGCCACTCCTCCTATTTTTGTGTCGTCTGCAAATTTAACAAGTTTGCTTACTATACCAGAATCTAAATCATTAATGTAGATTAGGAATAGCAGAGGACCTAATACTGATCCCTGTGGTACACCACTGGTTACCACACTCCATTCTGAGGTTTTTCCTCTAATCAGTACTTTCTGTTTTCTACATGTTAACCACTCCCTAATCCATGTACATGTGTTTCCTTGAATCCCAACTGCGTTCAGTTTGAGAATTACTCTTTTGTGCGGGACTTTGTCAAAAGCTTTCTGGAAATCTAAATAAACCATGTCATATGCTTTGCAATTATCCATTATCAATGTTGCATCCTCAAAAAAATCAAGCAAGTTAGTTAAACACGATCTCCCTTTCCTAAAACCATGTTGGATGTCTCCCAGGACCTTGTTACCGTATAGGTAATTTTCCATTTTGGATCTTATTATAGTTTCCATAAGTTTGCATATAATAGAAGTCAGGCTTACTGGTCTGTAGTTACCTGGTTCAGTTTTGTTTCCCTTTTTGTGGATCGGTATTACGTTTGCAATTTTCCAGTCTGTCGGTACCACCCCTGTGTCAAGAGACTGCTGCATGATCTTGGTTAGCGGTTTGTAAATTACTTCTTTCATTTCTTTGAGTACTACTGGGAGGATCTCATCCGGCCCAGGGGATTTGTTTATTTTAAGAGCTCCTAGTCCCTTTAACACTTCTGCCTCAGTTATGCTAAAGTTATTTAAAACTGGATAGGAACTGGATGACATGTGGGGCATGTTGTCAGTATCTTCCTTTGTAAAAACTTGTGAAAAGTAATCATTTAATATATTTGCTATTTTTTTTTCTTCATCTACGATTTTGCCATTTGTATCTCTTAAACATTTAATCTCCTCTTTGAATGTTCGCTTGCTGTTGTAATATTGGAAAAACATTTTGGAATTGGTTTTAGCTCCTTTAGCAATGTTCATTTCTATTTTTCTCTTGGCCTTTCTAACTTCCTTTTTGACTTGCGTTTGCAGTTCTGTGTACTCTTTCTGCGTACTTTCTTTTTGGTCCTTTTTTAAAGCTCTGTAAAGTGCCTTTTTTCGCTGAATATTTTTTTTAATTGATCTATTAAACCATTTTGGCAATTTAGTCTTACGTTTAGATTTGTCTACTTTAGGGATGTAATTGTTTTGCGCCTCTAGTACTACATTTTTGAAGAACAACCATCCTTCTTCTGTGGGTGTTTTCTCTATTTTACTCCAATCTACTTCTGTTAGTCTCTGTTTCATACCTCATAGTTTGCTTTTCTAAAATTGTAAACCTTAGCTTTAGTCATTACTTTTGGGGTTTTTAAAAGTAATGTAATGGGGTTTTAAAAGTAATGACCCAAACGGGGTTGTTACAGTGAGGGTGTACTGTACTGTACTTAGTACTTGACTTGTATGTGCCAGTCTGTGTGAAGAAGGCATGTTTTGTTCATTAACAGAATGCGGTGAACAGCACATTTAAAACATGTAACTGCAAAAACAGTTGCAGAATTAATACGTTATGAAAATGTAAATCAACATGTTTCATACAATATTATTGTATTATTATTACATTGCTGCCTACCTGTAATTAAGCAGTGATATCAATTAAGCAAAAGTGTATGCCTTAATTAATTTTAATTTAGGGGCAAATAAAAAAAAATCTGCCCTTTCTCAAAGTGTTTCTCATTATGAGCAGGTGTGAGTGAGGCACTCCCTGAAATATGAACAGGTGTGGGTGAGGCAGTCCCTGAATTATGGACAGGTGTGAGCAGCATTCCCTCAAAGGCTAAAATATGTGCATTTTTCGTAATAATGGGCAGGTATTCTAACTGATTCTAACTTCTGCAAGTTTCTCTTCAGTTGGAAACAAGTATGATTTCACCTTATTTTAACTATGCTGACATTATTCTCCATTCTGCTGCTTTTTTTTTTTTTTTTTTTTGGCCAAACTTAGTTTAGTGACTGGTCTCCATAGGGATTCTTCACGACATTGTAACGTGCTGTTGTTGTGGCACAATTGCATGCTGGCATCGAAGAAAAATAAAATACCAAGTCACAAGCCAGTGCATTTAAAAGAATCGCTCAGTCAGCTCTTTCAACACTACAGATCTGTGTAGAGGTCTATAGGAAAGAGAATTCCACTCAACACTGCAGATCTGTATAGAGGTCTATAGGAAAGAGAACTCCACTCAACACTGCAGAGCTGTATAGCGGTCTATAGGAAAGAGAACGTCATCTAATTTTGATTGATACGAGTAATTATTCCTGGTTTATTTACTAAACGCAGTAAGACCCAGGCAGTGTGTGTGTCTCTGTTAACCCCCACTCTTTCTGACTCTTGCAGGGATCCCTTTGCGACACACAGGCAGCAGATGAGAAGCATGTTTGGGGCATTTGGGTTTGACCCATTCCTGGGGATCACAGATGGAAGGACTGTGAGCGCTCCAATTCAGCCAGCCAGAAGACCCCAAATCCAGGTACGAGAAAGCTCACAATCACCCAAGCGGGGAGAGGAGGGGTGGGGCCAGCATTCATTCATTCATTCAGAACAGAAACAGAGTTGAAATAAGTCTTACGTTACTGGTTTTACTGTAGTTTTTTAAGACACACTTGAGCTTGTAACCTATACACACTGTAGCTAATCAAGCACATATTAAAACTTGGAATGCTTGAAACTATGCAGTAGGAGTCTTATTGCCATACCTGCAGAAACCGTGTGTAGCAAATGTAAAGCTGTGAATTATCTTTGTATAAGTTCTTTTTACATGCTGGGACAACATTTAAGGGTGAAAAACAAACAAAAGATGACCTGCATCTTTTGGAAAATAAAATTAGTAGATTTCAGGAAACTGCATTACTGCTGGTCAAACTCACTTCACTTGTATATTTTGGTTTTAGGCTGGAGCTCTCTCACCTTTTGGAATGATGGGAATGGTAAATATGTTGTTGTTTTTGTTATTGTAATAATTGCAGGTAATCGCATCCAATCAGAGTGGCTATTATGCCGCAGGCAGATGTCCTAGCTAACAGGCTATCCAGTCCAAATGTTAATTACATATTGGTTCAAAATAGCAAGAATCCTCTCCACAGCATCCATTCCCTGCAGATCCCTGCCCTTGTCTTTGCTGTCTCCGTGGTCAGTTATATTACTTTTTTGTAAAGGATGGTATTGGATTCTTTATACCCTCTGTTAAATGTTTAACAGAATGGTGGTGAAAACTAACAAAAATGAAATAACAAATGTGCACGCATTATATATTAAAATGTGCAAGTGTCGTGTATTAAGCATATAAGTCAAGTACTAAGTACAGTACACCCTCACTGTAACAACCCCGTTTGGGTCCAAAGCCTTTTGTTCGCTATAGTAAAAGGACAATCCAAAATGAACAATATAAGCTGCTGGAGTAAGTTAAGGAAGTCTCCTTGGATAAAGGCATTAGCTAAGTTATTAATAATGTTAGTATTGTTTTATTCTTTGATTTTCTTTATTATTATAGTATTTGTCACTACTAGCAATAATAATAATAATAATAATAATAATAATAATAATAGCATTGAGATTGTGAATAAAAGTAGAATTACAAGTACAGTACCTATGTGGCTGTGGCATGCAGCTGCATCCAGTATTCTGGCTATATCCTACTCATTGAAGGGTGTCACAGTAACCACCACCACCCCCCCACCCCCCCCCCCCCCAAAAAAAAAAAAAAACATCAAAGAAGTTTCTTCAAACAAAACAAAGCTAACGTGAAGTTAATTGAAATCTTGGTTCCTTGTTTAAAAAAATATATAAAATGTTGCTTTGCCGTGCCGGTTGCATAGAGCTGTACCAGTCAACATCAGCAATAGTTTTATTTTTTTTTAAATCAGTATTTTATCGTATAAGTAAGGACATATAGCGAGGATGTAAATAGTATACAGTACCGTGAAAAAGTATTTGCCCCACTGTATGATTTTCAGCATTTTTGCACATTTTTCACATTGAATTTAGTCAGACCTTTTTGTGGGTTATAGTAGTATATAAAGGGAGTGAGAGAAAAAATGACACCAAAGTTTGGTGCTTCTTTCATTTGTGTGGTGTGCAAGGTAATCAAACATGCAATCTTCAGGTGTGAAAGTTATTGCTCCCCTCCTCAGTTAACTCAACCCAATTAAAGGAATAATTAGGGTCAGCTGTTTGAATATGTTGGTTAACAATCAGGCCTGATTTGGGCCAGCCCTGCCCAATATAAATCTGACTAGCTTTGGCCCTTACCGTCAGTGTGAAGTTGTCAACACACAGGTTCTAGAGGCACATCATACCACAATCAAAATAAATTCCTGAAGACCACCGGGAAAGAAAAGTTGTTGATGCCTATCAGTCTGGAAAGGGTTACACAGCCATTTCTAAGGCTCTGAGGCTCCACCAAACCACAGTCAGAGCCATATTGTCCAAATGGAGAAAGTTTGGGACAGTAGTGAATCTTCCCAGGAGTGGTCGTCCTGCCAAAATCTCTCCAAGAGCAAGGTGTAAAATTGTCCAGGAAGTCACAAAGAACCCTAGAACAACATCCAGGGATCTGCAGGCCTCTCTCGCCTCAGCTAAGGACAGTGTTCATGTCTCCACCATCAGAAAGACACTGGGCAAAAATGGGATTCATGGCAAGTAGGCAGAAACCGCTGCTCGCTAAGAAGAACATAAATGCTCGTCTCAGGTTTGCCAAAAACCACTAGGATGAACCTCAAGAGTTCTGGAACAATGTTCTATTGACAGATGAGTCAAAAGTAGAACTTTTTGGCCAACATGGGCCCCGTTATGTCTGGAGAAAACCAAACACTGCATGCACAGTAAGAACTTACCAAGGGTCAAGCTTGGTGGTGGTAGTATCATGATTTGGGGATGCTTTGCTGCATCAGGACCTGGACAACCTGCCATCATAGAAGGAACCATGAATTCTGCTGTGTATCAGAGAATTCTACAGGGTCAGGCCCCTGTCCATGAGCTGAAGCTGAAGTGCAGCTTGGTCATGCAGCAAGACAATGATCCGAAACACACAAGCAAGTCTACATCAGAGTGGTTGAAGAACAAGAAATGTAAAGTTTTGGAATGGCCTCATCAAAGTCCAGTCCTAAACCCCCTTGAGGTGTTGTGGCAGGACCTGAAACGAGCAGTTTATGATCAAAAACCCACAAATGTCACTGAGTTGAAGCAGTTCTGCATGAAGGAGTAGGCCAAAATTCCTTCACTATGCTGTGAGAGACTGATCAATAAGCGTTTGTTGCAGTTATTGTTGCTGAAGGTGGCGTAACCAGTTATTGAGTCTAAGGGGGCGATTCATTTTTCCCACAGGGGCATTGGGGGTTGTATAACTTTCTTTAATAAATAAATACAATAAGTAATAATACAATTGTGTGCTATTTGTTCACTCAGGGTCCCTTTTATCTAATACTAGATTTTGGTTGAAGATCTGATAACATTCCATGTCAAAAATATTAAAAAATGCAGAAAATTAGACAGGGGGCAAATACTTTTTCACGGTACTGTGTCTACATGCGGCTGACGGTTTGGACCCTAGGCTGTTGCTGCACTCGGTACAATAAGTTATAAGCAAGCACCATACATTTAAAATAAAATTACCAGTACAATTTATTAATCGCATTA
This sequence comes from Polyodon spathula, assembly GCF_017654505.1. Classification (NCBI taxonomy): domain Eukaryota; kingdom Metazoa; phylum Chordata; class Actinopteri; order Acipenseriformes; family Polyodontidae; genus Polyodon; species Polyodon spathula. Next base: position 26,610,807 of record NC_054546.1, read on the forward strand.
AAGAAATGAAAAAAAGTGATGTCAACATGCTAGGTGCTAAATCTGTGTCAATGATAATAACTATCATATTCGATTATTTTATTTAATTATTTATTTTCCTGGGTTGGGAGATAACGTTAATGATTTATTAAAGGTAACAACAAGATAACAAAATGTGAATCTTGGTGAGCAGAGTACAGTAGCTTGTAATTCCAGTCTGTAACTTCTTTTAAAAAATCATAGCGTTCAGTATATACTTTGGGTGTCGTAGTATCCGTTTTACCCTTAGCTTCACTGGAGAAGACACAGTCATGTGACATATACCAGTCCGTTGGCTAGATAGGGTTGCTTGAGTTTTCAGGGGTGTTACATGGGGAAATTCTCGCGGGATTTGGTTACAAGCAATGTTTACGTGTACGTCACCCCAGAAATCACTCAAGCATTACCAATGAAAAACATTGATTCCTCTAAACATGTTTTACCGGGGTGATCTGTGAGCAGACTCCCGTTTGATTAAAGCGCAGAACATTATCTTGCTATAGAGTAAAAAAATCGGATTGCCCGATAAAAAAAAAAAAAAAAAAAAAAAAAAAAAAGACATCGTCCAATAGATTTTTTTGGTTGTCCCGGAACGTCGGGCAAGCGATTTTACGAGCCCTGGAATGTGAACTTACACAGCTGAGACCTGTAAAGCATTTATTGTCCAACACTACTGTGTATGTTTAATGTATACAATGTGTATGTTTGTATTTAAAACATGATTACTGTTCTATATAACTTATGGTTAAACTACATGTTAATGTTTTATTCCATTTTTATATGGATTACCTGTATGATAATAGGATTTTCAATCAAATATAAACTATGGTGCTGTCACCAGTAAATTATCGCTAATGTGTTCCGAACCTTCAAAGGTCAAAATGTACCCTTTGTCACAGCCCTAATGATCATGATTGCTGTGTGCTGTGTTTCCTTGTATGTTTGCAGGGCGGGGGTGGCGGGTTCATGGACATGTTTGGGATGATGAGCAGCATGATGGAAAACATGGTAAGAAACAATGATACTGCTTACAATTTACAAGAATCTCTCAATCACCTCTTGACACTGCTGTGCTGTAGGGCTCTACCAAATTCACAGTATTTAAATCTTGAATTTCATGGTCTCAGCTATTTAAATTTTGAATTTCATGATGGTGTAACCCTTTGCAGTCAGTTTATTCAGCGCTTGTCAGGGGCGTCAGGTCCAATTTATTTTTACACGTGCTGTTGAAAATATATATTTTTTCCAGAGTAAAACAGGTGTAAAAGGTGGATGGTAAAAGGACATCAGTACTGTATCTCCAGCCAAGCCCCACCCCTTGTTAGCTATATTTTTCACTTATCTCTTTATAGATGTGCATACTGATAAATCCTCTCCTGATCACTCGTTTTGTAACCAAACTCCTCAATAATGCGATCTAAGTCATTATTTTATTACTATAACATCTCAAAAAGCTCTGCAAATATGTTATATTCTTTGAACCCTATCTCCTTTGTTTGTGGCCGTGTTATCTGTGTGGTGTATGGGGCTACTGTATTGCTCAGATACGGCCCTTTTTTTTTTTTTTTGGCTCCTATCGGTCTCACTCGGCCATTGAAAGGTTTTCTCTGCTTTTTCTGGAGAAAAAAACAAACAACTAGAGACCTCTGCTTTACGTATTTTTGATGTCGGACAGGAAAGGGGAAATTATAGTGTCAGACTTGGTCCGACACAGGACCGCAAAGGGTTGAAAACAGCCCTGATGTTAACGAGCAGGTGACTGAGCAGCTTACTGAAGACAGGTTGAATGTGAGCATGGAGCACCCTACAGCTGTTTCTTTATTCATTCCCTGTCTCTGCAGTGACTTTGTCTTTTGGTGGCTCTAGTCTGAGTCTAAATGGTGCTGGGTTGTTGCTCGACACTCCAGCTAAACATTGCAGGTGGTGTAATATAGTTTGCCACATCACTTCCAAATTCTTTTGCACAATCTGCTGCAGTAATTATTGTAGAATATTTAGATTTTACTTGCTAACGGCACCTGTTGAGATCTCTAGGATAATAAACCCGCCCCGGCCACCCATATCTACCAATCAGAGCGTAGAGCCCAGAGTGGTTATTTGCCGCTGTCAAGTGTCAATCAATAAATCCTGTCCAATTCATGAGCTATGTTTTTTAAATTAAAACAAGCTAATAATCACATCAGGAACCTATAACAGTATACATAACTTAATTGGAGTTTAGTATTTTGTAAAAGTGCACCAAACAGACCTATATAGGAAAGAGTACTCAACACTGCAGAGCTGTATAGAGGTCTGTAGGAAAGAGAACTCCACTCAACACTGCAGGGAGCTCTAATAGTACAGGAGAGATCACTCCACTTAATCTATTTTTAACACTCACCTGTATTCACAGATTATGGATGATGTAATCATGTGTTTAACAAAATTCCCCAAGGTTTTTAACCTTGGCTCTAATCTCTTATCTTCCTTGAAGTACCACCTCCCCACAGCAGATAGCAGTGTAAGTATTTTTTTATATTTCTATAATTCTGATGGTCAGTTATTAAGGAGCGGAAACCCAGGCGATACAACAATGCTTCCATGTCATTAGCATAGCGGCTTCCTTACCAGAGTTGTAGGTTATCCATAGAACCACTTTTTTGATGGAGCGTGGTATGGACCAGGGTCAGGTAAACTCATGGTTTTCAATTTCAGTCCCTTTTTAAAATCAATTTCCAATTGCAATTCCCATTCTCTTTTAATCAATTGCAACACATCACTGATCAAAATTGCAATCGGCAGTATTCTGTTCAATGAGCTTCTTACAGTGGCTCAATGAAATTGGCTTCAAATGAAAGCAGTTGAACAATCGCAACAATTATTACGTCTCTCAAATATCAACCAATTCCCATTCCTTAAGGAGGTTTCAAGGGGTCCTCCAAAAATAAAACAAGTATGTGTTATTTTCCCTGCATTCTTATAACACGCTGAAACCTATTGGCTTCAGAATGCGCAGAAATGAACATGTTCTCAGGTTACATAACACATTCTCTGTGTAATAGAGCTATTTCAGTGGAAGCACGACAAATTCCAAAGCAGAGGAAACATTTTTGGAAACAGACAATAAATACCAGATATACAGTGCCTATTGTAAGTATTCACCCCCCTTGGATGTTTTTACAATTGTGTTACAACCTGAAATCTTGATGCATTTAAATGGGATTTTTTCCCTTTGATTTACACAACTTACTCAACACTTTCAATGTGTGAAAAAATGAGGGGGTGAAAAAAATTTAAAAATAAAAACCTGAAAAGTCTTCATTAGATAAGTGTTCACCCCCTTTGCTGTGACACTCCTAAATAAGCTCAGGTGCTACCAAGTGCCTTCAGAATTCACACAATAAGTTAAATGGAGTCCATCTGTGTGCAATAAAAGCGGTTCACATGATTTCAGATTAAATACACCTGTCTCTAAGGGTCCAATGTTGGGTAGTGCATTCAAAGCAAAGGTACTACCATGAAGACCAAGGAGCTTTCAGAACAAATCTGGGATAAAGTTGTGGAAAGACACAGATCAGGGGAGGGGTATAAAAAGATTTCAAAGTCATTGAACATCCCTTGGAGTATAGTCAAGTCGATCATTAAGAAAAGGTATAGGGCACCATCCTGAATCTGCTTAAAGCAGGCCATCCTCCCAAACTGAGCTGCCGGGTAAGAAGGGAGTTGGCCAGAGAAGCCACCAAGAGGCCAATGAAAACTGTGAAAGACCTACAGCATTCCATGGCTGAGATGGGAGAAATGGTCCATGTGTCAACAGTAGCCGAGGTACTCCACAAATCTGGTCTGTATGGAAGAGTGGAAGAAGGATGCCATTTTTGAAAAAAGCCCATGTAAAATCCCACTTGGAATTTGCAAAAAAGGCATGTGGGAAATGTGGCAAAAAATTCTGTGGTCCAATGAAACAAAAATTGAACTATTTGGCTTAAATGCAAAGCGTTATGTCTGACGCAAACCCAACACAGCACATCACCCAGGTAACCCCATCCCTACTGTGAAGCATGGTGGTAGCAGCATCATGCTATGGGGATGCTTTTCATCGGCAGGGACTGGGAGGCTTGTCAGGTTAGAGGACAAAATGGATGGATCTAAATACAGGCAAATCCTTGAGGAAAACCTGCTTCAGTCTGCAAAAGAGCTGAGACTGGGATGGAGATTCACTTTTCAACAGGACAATGACCCCAAGCACACACCCAAAGCGACACTTGAGTGGCTTAAAAACAAGAAAGTGAATGTCCTAGAGTGGCCCAGTCAAAGTCTGGACTTGAATCTGATTGAAAATCTATGGCAAGACTTGAAGATTGCTGTCCAGCAACGATCCCCATCCAACGTGACAGAGCTTTAACAATTTTGCTAAGAATAATGGGCGAATACTGCACGATCCGTATGTGCAAACCTGGTAGAGACTTACCCCAAAAGACTTGCAGCTGTAATTGCTGCCAAAGGTGGTTATACCAAGTATTGACTCGGGGTGAATACTTATCTAACACAGACATTTCAGTTTTTTTTTTTTCATTAACTGTTGTTTCACAATAAAAAATTATCTTGCCCCTTCAAACTGTTGAGTAGGTTATGTAAATCAAAGGAAAAAAAATGCCATTTAAGTGCATCAAGATTTCAGGTTGTAACAAAACAAACTGAAAACATCAAAGGGGAGTGAATACGTACTATAGGCACTATAGATACATTTTTTTTATTTGGCAATCTGCATAAAAAAAAAAAAAAACCCACAGAATGATGATACAGAACTTCCTTCAACACGTTCAACCGTAAGGGCTGAATTACAGCGAGGAGGTGGTGTTGAGTAAAAAACATAAAGCTGTTATTAACCCTGCAAAATTAAGGAAATATGAAGACAGCTACTTGAATTTAGGTTTTATTTCTACTGGAGGTGGAGATATACCTCAATTGCAGTGTGTAGTTTGTGCACAAGTACTGTCCAATGAGTGTTTGAAACCTTCCAAATTACAAAGACATTTAATTATCATGAAATATATAAAAACAAGCAACATTCATTTTTTGAGCAAAAATCTAAGGAACTGCTTCGTAATGAAGCCGAAATAAAATCCACAAATACCATAATAAAAAGTTTGTAAAGGAAATGTTTGGAGAGCAGAAGGCCAATGAACTGGCAAAAATACCAGTCAAATGGCACAGTCAAACAACGGATCGCTTTTATGTCAGAAGACATAGTTTCGCAGTGCGGCTGTGTGACAATGATTTTTGGTCAAAACTCAGAATCCACAGACATTTCTAAAATGTCCCATTTACTCACCTGTGTTCGGTATGTGTGGATTAAGGGAATAAAGAAAGACTTTTGAAACTGTTAGATGAAATCAGCTGGACTAATTGCATTGGGGTCTGCACTGATGGAGCTGCAGCTACAGTGGCTCTCAAAAGTATTCACTCCCCTGGGACTTTTCCACATTTTTTTGTGTAACAACATGGAATCAAAATGGATTTAATTAGGAGTTTTTGCCACTGAGCAACACAAAAAACTCTTTCCACTTATTCTCAATTGGATTGAGGTCCGGGCTTTGACTGGGCAACTCCAGTACATTGACCTTTTTGTTTTTAAGCCACTCCAGTGTGGCTTTGGCTGTATGTTTGGGGTCATTGCCCTGCTGGAAGATTAATCTTCTCCCAAGTCCCAAGTCTCTTGCAGACTTCAGCAGGTTTTCTTCCAGGATTTTTTTGTACTTTGCTGCATCCATTTTGCCCTCTATCTTCACAAGCTTTCCAGGCCCTGACGCAGAGAAGCATCCCCATAGCATAATGTTGCCACCACCATGCTTCATGGTAGGGATAGTGTTCTCAGGATGATGTGCGGTGTTAGGTTTGCGCCAAACATAGCGCTTAGCGTTGAGGCCAAAAAGCTCTATTTTGGTCTCATCAGAACATAGAATCTTCTTCTACTTGGTCTCAGTCTCCCACATGCCTTCTGGCAAACTCTAGCCGAGATCTGATGTGAGGTTTTTTCAACAATGGCTTTCTTTTTGCCACTCTCCCATAAAGGCCAGTTTTGTGAAGCACCCGTGCTATTGTTGCCATATGCACAGTGTCTCCCAGCTCAGCCGTGGAAGACTGTAACTCCTTTAGAGTTGCCATAGGCCTCTTGGTGGCCTCCCTGACTAGTGCCCTTCTCGCTCGGACACTCAGTTTTTGAGGACGGTCTGTTCTAGACAGATTCACAGTTGTGCCGTATTCTCTCCATTTCTTAATAATGGACTTTACTGTGCTCTGGGGGATATTTAATGCCTTGGAAATGTTCTTATATCCTACCCCTGATTTGGTGCTTTTGAAGAACCTTATTCCTGATTTGCTTTGAACGTTCCTTCGTCTTCATGATGTAGTTTTTGTTAGGAAGTGTACTAACCAACTGTGGGACCTCCCAGAGACAGGTGTATTTAAACTGAAAGCATGTGAAACACCTTAATTGCACGCAGGTGGACTCCATTCAACTAATTATGTGACTTCTAAAGACAATTGGTTGCACCAGAGCTTATTTAGGTGTGTCTTAGCAAAAGGGGTGAATACTTATGAAATCAATTCTTTTCTGTTTTATATTTGTAATTAATTTAGAACAATTTGTAAATTTTATTTTTCATTTTGACATTATGGACTTTTTTGTGTTGATCAGTGGCAAAAACTCCTAATTAAATTGATTCCATGTTGTAACACAATAAAATGTGGAAAAGTCCAAGGTGGGTGAATACTTTTGAGAGCCACTGTATGACCAGAAAACATTCTGGTGTTATGCAAAAAAGCTGTTGCAACTTGCACTTTTTTGGACATATTGCTTTTTACACCGAGAGGCGCTTGCTGCGAAAGTTGTTCAACCAGGTCTTCACAGTGTTCAAAACACAGTGGTAACACTTGTTAATTTTATTAAATCCAGAGCAACAAACTCCAGGTGTTTTGCTGCACTTTGTGAGGAAGTGGGCGCAGAGCACCATTCCTGCTCATGCATACAGAGGTGAGATGGCTATCTCAAGGCAGAATGCTTACCCGTATATTTAATCTCAAGGAAGAGTTACGTACTTTCTTAGCTGATAAGAAAACTGAACTTGCCAAAGTGCTGAAAGATGACGTGTGGCTGGCAAAAGTGGGTTACCTCGCAGACATATTCAGTGAAATGAATAAGCTGAATAAAATTATGCAAGATGGGAGCACTCATTTTATTGCCCAGCATTCAAAAAGAAACTAGTACTCTGGAAAGTTCGTGGCTGTGGTGGGAGGACTACTGATCTGTTTGAGTTCTTACATTCATTCAGGAACGAAACATTGACTTTGACGTAATCAAAACACAGTTTGCAGTGCATGTATCTGGTCTACTCAACAAATGTAATACTTAATATCTGAACTCATGACGGAACAAGCCGCTACACGCCTGTGGGCTACAATCCCTATTACTGAGAATATTGAAGCTAAACTGTCACCTCTGTCTCTTCAAAGCTGTTAGAACTCATTGAAATTTCATCAGAGAGCTCCCTCAGAAGCAAGTTCAGTGAAATGCAGCTGGAGACATTTTGGAGTGAGCACTGAAAGTGTTGATCCCACACAGTACAACCTACCTATGTGTAACCGTTTTTTCAGCCATGACATCGATAAACAAAGAACATTGACCATGACATGCGTGTGCGCTTGGCGAAGATACCTCCACATCTTCACAGAATTGTTGCTCAGTACTAGCAACAAGTTTCACATTGAGTAAATAAAAATTTTAAAGTAAATAAAAATTTTAAAAAAATAATATATATATATATATATATATATATATATATATATATATATATATATATATATATATATATATAATATGTATATATATATATATATATATATATATATATATATATATATGTATATATATATATATATATATATATATATATATATATGTGTGTGTGTATCACAGCCTGAAACATTTCTAAAGGGGTTTGCTGGGTCCCCCTTTGGAAATGTTTCAGGCTGTGTAGAGGATTGAAACAAAGCTATCTGTGGCTGATACAGCGTTTTTTTTATTAGAAAAAAGACACTTCTGTGCACTTGTTGCAATGAAAACAAGTTTGATAACACACAGTAGTAAAAGTTTAATATTAGACTAGTCCTTGGTGTTAACACTTACAGGATAACGTAGCTTCTAATGGACTTTATTTCTGTTCAGGAGTTTAAAATGACAGGAGCGGAGCCTACTGTGCTTTGTTCAATAACATTGTAAGAGCGAAATGTATAGTTTATTTTCAGGTTTCTAAATCAGAAAATTATATTCCCCACTATGTGCTAAAATAAACATGTAATTCCTGTTGCCATCAAAATGAAAAATTGTAATAGATGTTCCCAAAACAACATTGTATTATAGCGACTTCTCTTATAAATATTACTTCCCAAGACTCTTCCTTGCTTGTCTCTGCTCGTCCTTTGTTCAGAAACACGGTCGGGTGCTTCTTTCTAGGTGTTGAAGTAAAGCAGTGGTGTTGTGATGATATTTTATTTTGCCTTTAGACTCTACAATGAACATGTGATTCTTCTCCAAGCGCTGCAGATACATTGCCATGTACACCGTCATATTGGAATGCATGCATAGAGTACTCAAGTACTAAAAAGATTGTCGCTATATTAAAATAATTGCAAGTAGTCAAGTAACTCGATTAATTTTCCCAACACTAGTATGTATGAAAAAAAAAAAAAAAAAAAAAAAAATATATATATATATATATATATATATATATATATATATATATATATATATATATATATATATATATATATGGAGTGTTTTTAGGGGGTGGGGGGCTCAGAAGCAAAAAAGGTTGAGAACCCCTCTTCTAAACTGTCTTTTTTTTGTTTCACAGCATTACCACATCCCAACAGCAGATGGCAGTGTAAGTATATCCGTACTTAAACTATGTTATGTCCAATTCTGTTTAATTTCGAACAGAGGCAGCAGCTCCAAATTACTTTTTACCATAATGTGTTGTTTTTTTTTTCTAACTTGCTCCTTACCATTTTATATCACACTGACATGTGTAACACAGGCTAGATCAGCCATATTCATTATGGAAGAAAGAGCCATGGCCATCTAGTGCACAGCTACTATAACTTGCCTGCTGTGCAAAAGCAAGCTTTATTCAAAGTAGATGTGCACAACCTCTTCCTGTTATCTAGACCAGTGGTCCTCAAAGTGGTGCCCGCGAAGCCAGGCTATTGTGCCCACGGCAACTGTTATTAAATTATATGGGTCGTGAACATATTTCTGGCGGGTCGTAGCATGGGAAAATAAGTAAAGTTTTAAACACGTTTTCCAACAAAAGTGTCACAGCAGTGTTTTGACAGTGCTGCTCGCTTGTGCTGTGCTTGTATACATACTAGACATTTTTATTTTTATTTTTTTATTTTTTTCCCTAAAGGGCCTCTGCGATACAGTCAACAAATTGAATACCTGCATTTTCTCTGTGGTAGCCTAATCATAAGTTAGCTGGGTGGGACATAAACTGTGTCTGTTTCAGTTGCAGTTACTGACAGTAAGTTTAACCAATAGAAGAGTCAAATATCTGCAAAGTTTTACGCAGCTGTCCAATCATAAGCAAGCAGATGCCGTTCACGGCATTCTGCATGAAAATTGAAGACGATTGAGAAGCCAGTTGGAAAGTGAAAGATCTGAATTTCACCATCTTCTCTCTCTCTGTGTATATATTACAATTTTGTCAGAAAAGGGAAACGCCATAGTAGAAGATTTAGTTACGAATCCACTTTCTCTGAATAACTGTACTGGAGATGAAATATCTTTAAAACAGTAGTGTTGACAAATTTGCCCAATTTAAACAAAGTGAGATGCTATTTACCCTCTTAGTTTATTTATAGTTATCTGTTTAAACATACTACTTAAAAATATTTGCATTGTGTATTTTATATAAATTATTTAAAGAAAAAGCGCAGCACGCACAATTACTGCCTAGGAGACTTGGCCTTATGAGAGTGAGCAAAGAGTAACTCCCACTAAAACTCTTAATATATATTACACTGTATTCACACCCCTGCAAAGTTTTCACATTTTGTTGGCTTTTCTAGACTTTACATGTAGAATCTACACAATCTACTCCACATTGATAAAGTTAAAACATGCATATAGAATATACATATAACTAAGATTTACAGAGAAAAAACGATTAATCTCAGTTGTATCAGTATTCAACTGCACCCCTCAATGAGCTCAGGAGCAAATGAATTATTTGAAAGGTCACAAAATTGGTGAAATGGTTTCAGCCTGTGTCTACTCAAAGTGGTTTAACTTGTAGATCATTTCCCTCAGGTATGTAAAGACTTTCAAGCTGCAACTTACATAGTGAACCAACAAAGCAGCCATGAAGACCAAGGACATTTGGAAACAAGTCATGGGTAGAGTGGCACAGAGCAGGAAAAGGGTACAAGAAAATTTCAGAGCTGCTGCTTATCCCTCAGCACAGTGAAGTCCATCATTAAGAAGTGGAAGATGCATCATACCACCCAGACACCACACAGATAAGGTCGCTGTCCCAAACTGAGCAGCCGGGCAAGCAGGAAACTGGTTCAGGATGTCACTCTGAAGCCAACAATGACCTTGAGAGATCTGCAAAGTTCTGTGCCTGATATGGGAGTCAGTGTTCACACATCAGCAATAAGCCGGTTCCTAAACAAAGCTGGCCTGTATGGACAGGTGGAAAAAAAGAAGCCATTACTCAAAAAGCCTCATTTTAAAGCATGTATGGAGTTTGCAAAAAGCATGTAGATGATACTGCCGACATGTGGAAAAAGACTTTATGGTCAGACGAGACAAAAATTGAACTTTTCGGTCTAAATTCCAACGTTACGTCTGACGCAAGCCCAACACTGCACATCACCCAGTCAACACCATCCCAACTGTCAAACATGGCAGCATCATGTTATGGAGATGCTTCTCTTCAGCCGGGACTGGGAAGCTTGTCAGGATAGAGGGGAGAATAGATGGTGCAAAGTACAGGCGAATCCTTGAGGAAAACCTGTCTGAGTCATCCAAGCCTCTGAAACTGGGGAGGAAATTCACATTTCAGCAGGACAGTAACCCAAATCATAAAGCCAAAGTCACACTGGAGTGGTTGAACAAGAAGATAATTAATGTTCTTGAGTGGCCCAGTCAAAGTCCTGACTTGAATCCAATCGAAAATTTATGGCGAGACTTGAACATTGCAGTCCATCAACGATCCCCAACAAACTTATCAGAACTGGAGCAATTTTCCTGTGAAGAATAGGCAAACATGTCAGTGTCCTACTGTGGAAAGCTACTAGAGACGTAGACAAAAAGATGACCGCAGATAGCAGTAAATGATGCAAAAAGGTGCTTCTAAAGTACAGACTTAAGGGGCTGAATACTTATGCAACCAGTAAATTTCATTTTGTACATTTTCTTTGCAAGTTTTACTGACATTTAACCTCCACCACCTCCTCCTCATCATTTAAGTGTTCAGTTCAACCACTACAGATTTGAATAAAAAAAAGTTTGTTTGAAAAACTGTGCATAAATTATTTGTAATTCAACAAAATGTGACGTTATTGGTAGGGGGTGACTTTCTGCAAACCACTATATATATGTGTGTGTGTGTGTGTGTGTGTGTGTGTGTATATGTATATATATATATACACACACACACACACACGCACTGTATATGTCGCAGGAAGGCAGTGTTTAAGATAAGAACCTATGTAACAGTAAGCGCGCCTGCAAACAGCCATATACAGTACCGTGAAAAAGTATTTGCCCCCTGTCTGATTTTCTATATTTTTGCATATTTGTCACTGAATGTTATCAGATCTTCAACCATAATCTAATATTAGATAAAAGGGACCCTGAATGAACAAATAACACCAAATTTTGATACTTGTTTCATTTATTTATTAAAGAAAGTTATACAACACCCAATGCCCCCAAGTGAAAAATTAATCGCCCCCTTAGACTCGCTGGTTATGCCACCTTTAGCAGCAATAACTGCAACCAAACGCTTCCTGTAATTATTGATCAGTCTCTCATGGCGCTGTGGAGGAATTTTGGCCCACTCCTTCATGCAGAATTGCTTAAACTCAGTGACATTTGGGGGTTTTTGAGCATAAACTGCTCGTTTCAGGTCCTACCACAACATTTAGGTGGTTTCAGGTCTTTGACTAGGCCATACCAAAACTTTAAATTTCTTGTTCTTAAGCCATTCTGATGTAGACTTGCTTGTGTGTTTCGGATCATTGTCTTGCTGCGTGACCCAGCTGCACTTCAGCTTCAGCTCATGGATGGATTGCCTGACATTCTCCTGTAGAATTCTCTGATACAGAGCAGAATTCATGGTTCCTTCAATGATGGCAAGTCGTCCAGGTCCTAATGCAGCAAAGCATCCCCAAATCGTGACACTACCACCACCATGCTTGACCGTTGTTATGAGGTTCTTACTGTGGAATGCAGTGTTTGGTTTTCACCAGACATAACAGGGCCCATGTTGGCCAAAATGCTCTACTTCTGACTCATCTGTCCATAGAACATTGTTCTGGAACTCTTGAGGATCATCCAGGTGCTTTTTGGCAAACTTGAGACAAGCACTCATGTTCTTCTTAGTGAGCAGTGTTTTCCACCTTGCTACTCTGCCTTGAATCCCATTTTTGCCTATAGTCTTTCAGATGGTTGAGTCATGAACACTGACCTTAGCCGAGACGAGAGAGGCCTGCAGATCCCTGGATGTTGTTCTAGGATTCTTTGTGACTTCCTGGACAATTTTACACCTTGCTCTTGGAGAAATTTTGGCAGTACTACCACTCCTGGGAAGATTCACTACTGTCCCAAACTTTCTCCATTAGGACAATATGGCTCTGACTGTGGTTTGGTCCCAGAGCTTTAGAAATGGCTTATAACCCTTTCCAGACTGATAGGCATCAACAATTCTTTTTCTGGAGGTCTTCAGGAATTTCTTTTGATCGTGGCATGATGTGCCTCTAGAACCTGTGTGCTGACAACTTCACTCTGATGGTAAAGGCCAAAGTTAGTCAGATTTATATCGGGCAGGGCTGGCCAAAATCAGGCCTGATTGTTAACCAAAGTATTCAAACAGCTGACCCTAACTATCCTTTTAATTCGGTTGAGTTAACTAGGGGGGCAATAACTTTTTCACACCTGAAGATTGCATGTTTAATTTACCTTGCACACCAAACAAATGAAAGAAGCACCAAACTTTGGTGACATTTTTTCTCTCAGACTCCGTCTATATACTACTACAACCCACAATAAGATCTGACCAAATTCAACGTGAAAAATGTGCAAAAATGCAGAAAGTCAGACTTGGGGCAAATACTTTTTGACTGCACTGTAAGATCAATTTATGCCCATACCCAAATTACTTTGAGAACCACTGATCTAGACTGATGAACTTGCAGTGAGAACCAGTGCAGACACACAGAGTCCTCATAGTCCTGTGGTAACACACAGCTTCTGCACACGCACATTAGGCTGAAACGGCGTGTAGGGATGATGTAATGCTTTAGGTAAGAGTGAATGAGTGCATGTTCAGGGGTAAAATATTCATATCAAGTCAAAGGTTTATGGGATTATATCCCAATGCAATCCGAAATGTCTGTAGGAGGCTAGGCTTGTGTCATAAATGTTTGGTGAAGACTGGTGCAAAATGAAGGCAGTTACCGTGTTCAACCTATGAAAAAATGTTGAGCGAATTAAGGACATACCAAGGGGCTGATTTGATCAATCTAAACCCCACCTGGATCAGCCACAGCTGGATTGTATTGGAGCATTTTACAGCCTCGGTTATTGTGGTCTTGCCCCCAAGTCAGTGGTCGATGCAGTCCAGGGACACTCCCGAGTGCTGTGAAAAGCTCTAGTTCAGCCTGTGTTTGTCAGGGTCTGTACTGATAGAATCAGCCTGTGCTGAGGACGGTCTAATGGTCTTTCTCACGTGTCTGCTTTTCTCATCCTTCTGTGTTTCAGGAGAGGATGGCTGGCTCTCCGAACTGCCAGACCTTCTCCTCCTCGACGATGATCTCCTACTCCAGCAGTGGCAGCGGCGCGCCAAAAGTGTACCAGCAGACCTCCGAGATCCGATCAGCACCCGGGGGGGTCAGTGTTTTGTGTGTGTGTGCATGCGTGCGTGTGAGAGAGTGACCACAATTTAGCAATTAAAAGGAAAGGAGAGTGTGTGAGCACTGTGAGCCAGGGCAGATAGAGGTAGAGCTCCACTTCCCACTGCAGAGAGAGGAGACTGTGAGCACTGTGAGCCAGGCCTGATAGAGACAGAGCTCCACTTCCTACTGCACTGCCCCAGATACAAGCTGGCCAGGGACACATTCTTTCCCAAATTCATAAGTCACATAATGACTTCACCCACCTTACAGAAACAGAAAAATTACAAATTTTTAAGAGAGGTGGGGACAACATATCAACTAACTGCAGAATATGTGATTGTCTGCCACAGTCTGAGAGACAAAAACTAACCTGCACTGAATTTATATCTATACATTTTGTCTGTTTGTACGTTTGTTGTTTCTGTGTTTTCATACAATGTAATTGCTTCGGCAAAACTTGTTTATTCTTGTCATGCCAATAAAGCTTTTTCAATTGAAATTGAATTGAATTGAGAGAGCTCTGTGTATCAGCAGACCTCCCAGATCCGATCAGCACCCAGGGAGTCAGTGCTGTGTGAGACTGTGTGTTTAACTGTCTGTGTGTGTGACCTCTTGAGATCTGATTGGCACCCAGGGGGTCAGTACATTGTTTATCTGTCTGTTAGTCTGTCTGTCTGTCTATTTCAACTCGATCTGCATCTCCAGTGTCGGTATACTGTGTACCTGTCTGTCCTGACCTTGCTGTGCTACTTTGACTGTAAGTTTTTAGGTTTAAGTTTTGCACTTGTCTTTGATAACTTGGTTGTTGTGATTCATTATGATTCTTTATTTGGTTACTTTTAATGTTTTTTTTCTACATTTAGTTTTTTACATTGTTCCTTTGTTTCTATTCCATTTTGCTTTGTACATACCGCTCTTCTCTCTCCTCTCTGCCATGCTGTCACCTCTTTTATCTTCTCTGTGTCACGTTGTCACCTCTCTTCTTTGCTACATTGTTGAGTCTTCTCTCGCTGCCACGTTGTCACCTCTTCTCTTCCATGTTGTCACCTATTCTCTCTTCTCTTCCATTTTGTCACCTCTCCCCTCTCTGCCACGCTATCACCTCTTCTCTGCCACCTTGTCACCTGTTCTCTCTCTCTACTCTCTCTGCCACCTTGTCACCTCTTCTTTCTCCTCTCCCTGTTCAGATCCGCGAAACCAGACAGACGATGCGAGACTCAGAGAGCGGTCTGGAGCGCATGTCCATCGGGCACCACATCCGAGAGAGGGGCCACGTGATGGAACGATCGAGGAACAGGAAGACTGGGGACCGTGAAGAGAGGCAGGACTTCATTAACCTGGAGGAGAGTAAGTGAGGCGAGGAGTAGTGAAAGAGGGAGGACAGGAGAGACAGCAGTGGGAGCGAGAAGGGGGACAGGGGGTTAGACCTCATTAACCTCAAGGGGAGAGGAAAGGGTACTTTGAGCTTCTTTTGTACTGGGGGGGGGGATAAAGCCGTCCCCCATTTTCCTGTCCGTGTGTCACAGGCGAAGCAGCTGCGTTTGATGAAGAGTGGAGGGGTGCAGCCTCGCGCTACCCCCCCCCTGGGGCCCGCTCCCTGGACTACCAGCGGGAGCGCAGTGCGGGGGGAGGGGGGCGCCTGGCCCTCACTGCCCTCCCCAGCCAGCAGGATGATGACAGACAGCCCTCCTCCCGCCGCTATGACTGGTGAGATGCGTGCAGCACACACAACCCCACGGTGAGCGCTGTTTTCCTGTCACAATTTCTGTGTGCATATTCAGAGAGTCACTTGTTTAGTTGTGATGAAACTGGGTCAGAACATTCTTTAGCACAAGCATATTCCAAATTTTACAAGCATTTTCCAAAGTACAAGAAAATAACTATACAAAAAGGGGGATGGGATGCCAATAATAATGCTGCTGGTGCTAATAAGAGGTGTGTGATGGTGTGTGTGTTCCATCATGTCTTTTTTATTTGCAGGTACACAGAATTGAGCCCCTTCCTCCCTCCTCTCTGACAGTGTTGAGAGTGAATTTGCTGAGGACTAAGAGATCAGATGCTGCATTGTTGTTTGGAAACCATTCATCTGATACATGAATCAGTTTGCAGTCACCAACATGATTTATTATTGATATTAATAGTACTAAAACATTTTTCCTTCTACTATTGCATTTATATTTTGTGCCTTTTTTTTTTTCTTTTTGCTGTTTTTTCAGACAGCCTTTTCAAGAAAAGTCCAATCTGTCTTTCTCCAGGATTCAACTGGTTATATTGTCTTACTTCAGCTCATGTTTCATTTCTTGCTTGTTTATTATTATTCTTCATGTACTGTCTGATCTAGGTTTATGCTCAGGTCATTCTTTTCCAAATTTACTAACAATTCCAGTTTTGTGGGGAAGCATATAGGCGTTGGACAGGCTTAGTGTGCAGCGCAACACTGAAATACTTCCCCTGACTTTCTCTGCAGCCCTGGCGAGTCTCTTCAGAAGCATTTAGCTGGAATAGATAGTAAGCCTAGCTACTAACTATCTGAGTAGAAACAGCATCAGAGAATCAAAGAGAACAGACAGGGCCCACACAGCAGGATATTACAGGGATTTACTTAACATAAAGACATTAATTTAAATTTAATTTTTAAAGGGCAGAGTAGTTGTGTAGAAGTGCTAGAGAGACATCAACTGCAATGTGGCAGAGTTGTGAAAGCTGTGAGTGAACCTGGACATACAGCTCCAGCACAGCAGGGGATTGTGATGTCACAGTGCTGTGAGTGAACCTGGACATGCAGCTCCAGCACTGCAGGGGATTGTGATGTCACAGTGCTGTGAGTGAACCTGGGGTGCGTTCAACTAGACGAACGTTTGCAAACTTGTTTGTGTTTGTGGTCTGTTCATCGGAAACGTTTGACAACGGTGGCGAACACTCTAAAGAGGCAGTTTAATGTGAACAAAAATAGCTACTGGATGAGAGAACATTTCTTTGACTCTGCGATGGACAAGTTTTGTCAATGTATGACAAAGCAAGAAGCAGAAAGAGTTACATCAGATATTGTAACGTTTTCTGGGTCGGGTTCTTTGTAAGGCAAGGTTTACACATAAAGCCACACAACACAAGTCCAAGTAAAGGTTTTAAAACCTGTTTATTATTTTCAGGCTTTGACAGCGTTCTTGATAAATAAAAATCAAAACAACCAAAGTAAATAATCCGCTGCCAGTGGGAGGTCCTTCAAGCGTTGTCTTTTCAAGCCGGGGTTTGTTACCGAAGGTCGTTTTCATACAGAAGGTGGGTCCAAGTGCCGTTCGAGTTCTCCAGTCCAGTCCTAGTTTGTCGTTGAGTGTTCAAATCCTTGTTGTAATTATCTCTGTAAAACCTCAAAGAGGTCATCATTGTTGAAAAAGGAAAGTTTTAGAAACTCATGTAAAACCTCCATTCTGGAGGAGACACTAACTCATTTCTTTGAGTGCACCGCTTTCTTTCTTTCTTTCTTTCTTTCTTTCTTTCTCTCTCTCTCTCTCTCTCTCTCTCTCTCTCTCTCTAAACACCACCTACTCCTTCACCTGCCAGGGTCAAAAAGACAAAGAAAGAAATCCAGGGTGCGGTTAAATAGAGCAACTGATTAGTATCACCTGTCTGCAGTTTGGCTCTGATTACAACTGGAGACAGGTGTGGCTGTTCTGCTGCAGTCTAGAAGTTTCCACTGAGCTGTCTGTGGTCCTGCCTCTGTGGAATACTTCACATTGCTGTCCGTGGTCCTGGCAGCCAAAAAACAAAGAAACCTCGCAGGCACATAACATCCATCCATAACACAACCCTTGAAACCGCTACAATATGTTTATATTATATGTTATGTTTATAATATAATGTGTATTAAAAACATGTTTTTTTTTAAATATAAAATTGGTAAAATATGTTTAAAAATGGTAAAATATATAGTCCTATGTATATTGCTGATGATAAATATTAACTAATTAGGCTAAGTGCGCTAATATCTAATTTGTATAAGGGTCCGTTTACATAATTTAAAAAGAAAGAAAAGAGAAAGCCAAATTTCTCAGCATCCAGTCAAATAAAAGAATAACAATACAAAAAAATAATAATCTGACATACTTTCCCCATAACTTTTAAATGAAGTGACTAAGGATGATTTAAATAGGCTACTCAAAACACATCCTTGAACTGAACTGGCATTAAATGGCAGAATATGTGTAGCACCGCTACTGCTGAGCCGTCATGTATTGCGTTGTAGGTTTCGCTATTGAATTATACGATTATTAAACTATTTCAAAAGTCATGTAGAGTTTCTCATGTTTTATTAGGCTACTCAATATAAAACATTGTATCAACGGAGGAACTGGAGAGCCAATCCTGTCTGGGGAGGCCAGCAGCACTCTCCCAAATAGGGGGTCACACAGTAAAAGAGCAGAAGGGTTTGGAGGGGTGCTAGAAAAGAGGAGTCAGGTTTTCTTATTGAAAAATGGGAGGTATCCTCTCGGCGTGTAACCTCGACTAGAGACAAACGGACCGGTGCTGAGAAATAGAGAACTGGATTAGAGAGCGTGGCTGCAGCTGATAGCAACCGGAGAGTCATATAACAGCGCAACTTGATCAGTTCTGTGTTGGCAAATAAAAATTGAGTTAGCTCTGAATCCCTGTCTCGCTTTGCTCATTTCGTAGATCGCTACAAAATTTATTAGGTGGATGCTTTTATAAGTGACGTTATGTTAAAAATTTCAACCAACAACGCTACTAAGGATGCTATCATGCATAAATTCGTCTAATATGACTAATGAAGCCATTAGTGAAGCTAAATCTGAAATTGATCTAAGAGCCATTTTTAAATATTTGTGTTCAGTAAACTGTTCAACTAGCCTAACACAGTTTGCTGTGAATGCTCGCCTAGTTGAACGAACCCCTGGACATGCAGCTGCAGCACTGCAGGGGATTGTGTCATTGAGAACATAGACAACACAGTGGACCGCAGTAAAAAGCCCTTTTATTTTTTGCTTTATTTATACAGATTTCTTTTGTTTAAAAATTATTATACTTTTTGGTTCGCACATGACATAAAAATAGCACATTTTAAATACTATTATTATTACAGACCTGTGTCAGCAACTGCTAACTTTTTCTGTATAAAGAACTATAGCTCCTATCACCCCTTGCGGTTACTGCTACTGCAGCATGGGCAGTGCTGTATTTCTGCTGTGAAATGTCTTTGATTGATAGGTGTTGCAGGCTTCACTGTAATAAGTAAAAGTGCATGTCATGGTGAAAAGCAAAAACATAATAACTAAGAAAATCATGATTTCCATATACAAGCACTTCCAATTGTAATATCGAAAGCTTAAATCACCCAGCTTATATTTAATTTAGCTCTGGTCTTACACTCTACTAATGATTTATTAATATTATTGTTGTTATTATTATTACTAATGTTATGGCCAACAACAAAACATAATTATTAATATTGCATAACAATGATATGATTAATATAATATAAATTGTTATTCTAATATATTCAGTAGGTCCTTTTCTTGATTTTCTCTTCCCAGTAATTGATTGAAACAGCGTGTTTAATAATTCCAACATGCCTACGTTCCCTGCTGAAATCCTGGCTGCTGAAACTCCTTGTGCCTACGCTGTGATACACGCTGTCCTCGTAGTCGCTCCACTGTGCTCTGAGACATGGAGTGAAGCGGTCCACCGTTCGGGCTAGTGTAACTCATGAGAGAGGAAGGAATTAAACACTAAGCTGTTTTGTAACCAAGATTTGAGCTTTAGAATCGGCTGGAATTCGTTGAATGAATAAGACATTTGAGTCGGTTTTCCTCTACAGAAGTTGCGTGGTGTTGTAAAGAGCTGTGCCATTCGTTAGCTATTTAAGAAAAGTAGTGAAATGTAACATTTTGTAAAAGCATTACTTTTTATTTTTTTTGGAATGGCTATTTTATAATTTGTAGATTTCAAGTGGTGGATTTTTATTTTTTGTATAATTTGGGGGAGGGGGGCAGGGTGAGTTATTTATTTAGGGGGGCCGAGGGGAGGAGTCTTTTAATTAGAAAGTAATGGAATAGGGCTTTTGTTATTGTAACCATAAACAGTTGGAATTTATTAATCTATGTTGAAGTAATAAATTATAATAAAAACAAACTAGAAAATTCTGTGATACACACAAACTTTGTAATAAATTCAATTTGAGAACGGTGTCTGCTTTTTCCTTGTCTGTTTGTTCTTTGTGTTTGATTAAAGTGATTTTACTGAAGAGGTACTTTATATCTTCTCCATTTCTTACCTGTTAGATACCCTGTTATGCTTGTTCTGTGTGATTGTATATTGCTGTAGCTGCTCAAATCATTGTCCAGGTTTGCTGCTATTCCAGGAATAAACTGCTTCTGAAAATTGGTAAGGGGAATCCTATTCATATTGCACTGTGCATTTAAGCCCATAACTAAAGCATTATGTACTGAAACTTCTATGCAGGCTATTTACACGTGAAATGGCGACGTGCGTGCACGTTTGGGAGAATTACTCGTGTAAATCAGGTTTGTGGCAGAAAACACTGTCAAAAGAGAGGTATTGGGTATATCTCATTTGTGTAAATGACGAAAAACCATGGCCAGTTTCACATGGAAACCCGCATTTCACATGTAAATGTTAATGAGCTTATTTATCTTTAAAGCGGAACTACTCAAATTAACAAGGCTCTGTATACATAACAAGTGCGTCTTGCTGTGCTGATTTTGTTAAAAAGTCAAGCGTTTGGCCAGTATTTATTTATTTTTTGTCAGCTTTCTGGGTCAGCTGGAAATGCAGGCCGTCACCGTATTGGAACCTTTCTGGCGCCGTTGTTACTTCATCGTTGACTGCCACCCACACCAGTGAACGCCGGCGGGGTGAATTATGTCGGAATGCAAAACACGAAGAGCAGGTGAGCTGCTTACTAAATGTAACTAAATTTCCTTGCTTTTGATCCCAGATATGTTCAAAGACAACACGTGTGCCCTCCATTCAAAATCACTGGAGCGAGGGGGAAACCCAGAGCAGTAATAACTACAGTTAGTGACTTGAATGTGTTGAGCCAGCTCAGAATAGAGTGCACAGGCCCACAAGCTAGGGACAAATAAAAAAAATAATAATTAAACAGTCCTACCTGCAGGAACGAGCAAGGAGGTGCCATTCGGGAGAAGCAGGACAGTCCCGCAGAACAATGCTTTTTACTTCAGTTACATCTGGCATAGCTATGTGTGTGTTGCAGTGCCTCTGAACAAGGGAGTTGACAAAATTAAAAATGCAGCGATGAACTGGTTTTATGCACCCCAAACGCATTGTCAACTACCCTGTACTCAGCTGAGGATGCCAGCCTATACACAGCAATTGCCACTCTTTCTTCCACTGGCACAGGAGGCCGTATATTATTGAATTTCTATTTGGCAACATATCTTCCTTTACCAGTTCCATTAGAATGCTAAATGTTGCCCTGGTGACACAAAATGACTCTTATCCACTGCAGATCTGTGAAAGATGTGATGCAGCACAACCTCTTCCCATCAGCAAGATGGACGGGTATGTGTCCAAACCGTCCTTTCGCAAGCCATTGGCGTTAGATAACAAGGCATAAGGATTTGCTGGTAGAAGGTGTTTGGAGGTTCTAGCTCCCGAAATAAAGGGAAAACATCAATTTTCCAAATCCGGACAGTCTTGGCAGCATACTTGGAAGATGTGTGGCACAGAGCTTTTTCAGCCAGTTTTCAGCCATGGTGATCTACAATACCTGTAATTGGTCAGTTTAATTTTATACATCCCAGTTAATTTTTAATAAATGAATCATAAGTTAAATTAGTTGAATGGATCCAATACTAATGACATGCCACCCTGCCAATGACATTTAAAAAACAATTTGGGCAAGAACAGTGTGACAGGCTGACCAGTGGTGACGTCAGGCCAGATGCAGGAAGAATAATAGAGCACTGCAGGTACGGTGCAATGGTGCTTGCGCTGTTTTATTTTCAAATAACAAAAATAACTAAAAGGTTTTAACAAAAAAGACTTGCTCATAGAGCACAAAAATAAAACAGGTAAACAAAAACAAATTACGAACACACAAGCAAACAGGTCATGCTGGGCAGATTGCTTTCACTGATCCTGTTTGGTATTTAAAATTTCTCGCTCCTATGAACACCCATCTCGAACAGGGGAAACAGCAGGCTTTTTTTATCTAGGTGGTCATCTCCCAATTAACAACTTAACCAATTAATCAACCTAGGGAGATGACCACCTTCTGCACGAGGATGGTGCCACCCAACCACGCTGCAAACAAAACAAACTCACGGCTTCTCGCCATCATAAAAATACGTATAAAAACACTGCTCTCGCCGTCATATTTAAATGACAGGGTGGAGGGGAAGACCCAGTTCTAAAAATAAACAATACATTTAAACCACAGGGCTTCCCTACCGCCCTGTTACAAGCAGTAAGACACATTATTAACCAACCAGGCACAAAGTATTTTGCTTTATTACAGCAGCTTAGGTTCACTCGTGTACCACTTCTCTGCGTGGAAACCATATTTTCACAAAATTTCACTAGTAATCTTCAAAAACAGCATGATTATTTTAAGCATAGCTAATTTACATATAAACCCCCACCTTTCCCCTTTATTTGCATGACATCGGGTGAAAAGCGAATGGTAAACAAAAAAAGCATTTCTCTCAAGCTAAAAAAAAACACGCATGGAAACTCCACCAATGATGTTTTTCTATGCCTCACTTCACCAAAAGCAGCCTTCAGGAGTCTTTCCAGCATCACAGTTATTAATCCTTGCAAATAATGAACTGAGCTGAAATCACACATGGGATATTAAACAGAAAAGAAAATAACTATTAGGAAATCTTAGATGAGATAAAAGCATGAAGTGCAATATAAGACTTTGACATTTCAATTAATTCTCTATGCCTCAAGCCTGCCCTGGACTCGAAGGATTACCCTTGCTCTTCAGTTTTTTCCAGGTAAGTTTGGTACTGACATTTATTAATAAGACTGTTCATGTTCATAAAATTGTTTATGTTTACTTTTAAAGAATGGGGAGGGGGTCAATTAAGAAAAAGTCGTTTCTGGAAAACGAAATAGTAATGATAATTGATGGCTGACCAATATTGGAAGTTGTGTGGCGTTTTGACTATTAACTAATACAAGGAGCTGCCAAGACTAGTATGAATATATCCAGGAAGGATTAATAATGAATGGTCTGACACACCACTGTATCACTTTTCAAACTTGTACCTGTTTATCAATAAGGGGAAGGTACAAGACATGATTTTTGTTTTTCAAATAGTACAGGTGGGGTAACTGGAAACATTCCCTTTGAAATAGCCCTACTTGTTATTATTGATTGAATTAATTAAACTACGGAATTTGTGGGGCCAAGGTGGTAACAATAGGGTGCCTAAATCAATAAATAAAGAATCCTGAATAACTGGATTCTATAATACAAGTATTATTCAAATAACATTTTAGAATAGAAGGTAAATCCAGTTTTTCTTGATTCAAAATCAGTGATATCAATGATAAAGTGAACTCTGTAAAAAATAATGTGTTTGCTGATAGAAAAGGGAAAATGATTGAAATGTATTATTTACCCTTTAGAAAATGGGCCTTTTATTTCCTGGCATCTCGATGGCTAATACTCTTAGCTAATACAGTAACTGTGTGATTTTCAAAGCTTTTTGCTCCTGATTTTTTGTAATTGTAAAAGTTTAAAGGTGCAAATTTAGTACCGTAAGAGACAACATAGAACAGAGGAATGCAATTCATTTTTTTCACTTAAAAATTGGGAAAATTAGCTGGAGTTTATTTGTAGTTATAAAAAGTAAAGTAAATTTTGCACTCGAGCAAAAAGCTTTGAAAGTTGTCCTATAAAAGTTTTTTTTTTTTACTTCATAACATAATTCTGTTCAGAGTAGGGTTGCCTGTGCTCTACCTCCAGAGCCCGGCACCAGCTTCAAGACCCGGAGCCAGAGCGGAGCTGTCCAGTTTTTTTTAGTTGTGCTCCAGAGCTGAAGTGCTGTAGTGCTGGAGCCGGAGCTGAGCTGGAGTGCTGTAGTGCTGGAGCTGGAGCTGGAGCAGAGCTGGATTCAGGATCATTAGAGTACTCAGGAACCTGGAGCTGCATCTGAGGTCCTGGAGCTGCTTCACTCTCTCCTACCTTACATTAAACACTCTGATATATTAAGTCCAGTTTACTTGAATTAACAGAATATGCAACTTCATAGGTATGGTTATGTGTTGGGGGTGATTAAATAAATGCAGTTCTCTCACCAGCTATTAGTAAATCACACATTAATTTTATTTATTTTAATCCTATGACACCTTCCCTTTCTTAGTTCCAGAACTGATTCTATCATCACAGTGCACAGCTCTTGTAAAACACTTGCAAAAGGCGGCAAGCCTATTTTCACTCTACACTCTTGAAGGTATTTTCAAATTATGTCATTTTAACCAAACTCTTACTCTGCCTAAGTGCACCTTATTTTACAGCACACATTTTTCAGAAATGATGTCCTGACTTTTGATTGGCCAAAATTTGGTTGCCAGGGAGTTAAGGTCACATGCTGGAGTCATGGAGCCCCCTGCACCTGAATTGTCCATTCAGCATGGAGAATCCACTTAAATGAATGCCACTAAATGAATGATGATAGTGATTGCAATTGCAGATGATTTATGGTGTAAAGGGTACACAGGGCCTGTTGACTGTGGGGGCACTCAAGGCCCGAGTGAAATATAAATTTGGCTGTAGGTCTTGGCCTCAGGTGTCCGACGGCTACCTGCACGAGGCTGGCTGGAAATACATGAACAGTTACATGCATCCCAGTGCCGCAGATAAGAAGTGGCTGTAGCCACCTCTCCCCAAAAAGACAAGGCCGCCAAACCATGAATTAATAATAATAATTAATTAATACTCTCCACGGAGGCACCCTGCCACCTCACCCCCAAATATTGAATTTAATGAAAATCATCAGCTGACACATGGCCCGTCCCCCAGAGCACGACTGAGCTGAGGGAGAGAGCCCAGCCTCTCAAACCACAGAGAACTATTAAATACGAACTGCTCAGCACTCAAATAAGGAAAAACCCCCTACTCACATATTTTTTTTATTTTTTTAGGGGTTTAAACCTCAGGAAATCTGTGTCTGAGGGCAACGCTTCCTCCAGGCTCTAAGCGGTCATCTCCCGTTTCGGCTTCCCAGCGCTTGACTGAGCAGCCAAAACAAAAAGAAGCGACAAGAATGAATAATACACACAGCTTTTATGCGCTTGCTGATGATGTATTGGTTATGGGCAGATTCTCCTTCCAGAAAAAAAAAAAACAAGTTTACAAGGAAATAAAGACAAGGTCTCTTTCTGGCCAACCCAAAAATCACCTGACTCCACTACTTGTTTACTTGTTTTTCAACTTTTGAGAGACAATCGCATTAGCCCCACCCCCAGATGCTCCAGTTTAACATATTGCATCAGTACCACTTCAGTATTATCCATATCAACATAGCTGAGGCACAGGGAGAGCATACTGAGAAATGTTATAAAGATGTCGCCAGTTGCTTTCAACAATTAGAGCAGGGCAAAACACAAAGCAAGCTGTGCCATGAGAATCCGAGTGAGAAGTCTTTCTATCAGAAAAGGCATCTGGAAAGACATCACTCAAACATTTCCAAAAAAATTCTTCAGGAGCAAGAAAAAAACAAAAAAAAAACAACCTCAACTAAATACTTTTTTTGGAATGCCATCTGGGAGTTTGTAAATTTCATCAGAAAAACAACGAGATGTTGAAAAAGCGATACTGGCGTGGATTGCTCTTCATCTGCAACCATTTTGTGCTTAACACCTTTATTAAGGTAAGAAACTGTAAATCATCTCGCTTTATTATGTTAAAGACTTTTTAATGTAGTAAATATGCCCAGTTTGGAGAAATATATATTGTTATATAGAAAGAAATATTAATTATTATATTAAGAATATAAGAACATAAGAAAGTTTACAAACGAGAGGAGGCCATTTGGCCCATCTTGCTCGTTTGGTTGTTAGTAGCTTATTGATCCCAAAATCTCATCAAGCAGCTTCTTGAAGGATCCCAGGTTGTCAGCTTCAACAATATTACTGGGGAGTTGATTCCAGACCCTCACAATTCTCTGTGTAAAAAAGTGCCTCCTATTTTCTGTTCTGAATGCCCCTTTGTCTAAACTCCATTTGTGACCCCTGGTCCTTGTTTCTTTTATCAGGCAGAAAAAGTCCCTTGGGTCGACACTGTCAATACCTTTTAGAATTTTGAATGCTTGAATTAGGTCGCCACGTAGTCTTCTTTGTTCAAGACTGAACAGATTCAATTCTTTTAGCCTGTCTGCATATGACATACCTTTTAAGCCCGGAATAATTCTGGTCGCTCTTATTTGCACTCTTTCTAGAGCAGCAATATCTTTTTTATAGCGAGGTGACCAGAACTGCACACAATATTCAAGATGAGGTCTTACTAGTGCATTGTACAGTTTTAACATTACTTCCCTTGAGTTTCAGTGTTTAAAAATAAAATATCAAACAGAACGAAATTTCAATGTACCATTTGTAATTCGGTAATATGAGAGAATTGGTCAGGGGTCTGAATACTTTTGCAAGCCACTACTTCTTTTCACACTGTAGACTTACCGTGCAGCCACCTCAGAGCTATAGCATCGGAGGACAATGCAGCTCTGGCCAGCTTACAGACAAGCACTTGACCAGACTACAGGGGTCGCTGGTGTGCAGTGAGCTGAGGACACCCTGGCCGACCTAAGCCCTTCCCCCCGGGTGGTGCTCAGCCAATTGTGTGCCGCTCGCTGGGAGCTCCCATCCACGGTCGGCAGTGGAATAGCCTGGACTCAAACCAGCGATGTCCAGACTATAGGGTGCATCCTGCACTCCACATGGAGCGTCTTTCCTGGATGCCCTACTCGGGAGCCCCCCCGAAATGAAGATATTTTTTAAAGTTTATTATTTCTTTTTCGTTTACTTTAGAAGGATATAACTACACTTATTGACTATTTTCTCATCACATTTAACCTTTTTTAAATAAAATTTCCAAAACTTTTCAATAGTAATTACAGTATTGTTAAGCCTAGTTATATTGCATAAAACAATTCTATCAACTTCATATTTAATGTATTACTGTTACTTATGAAAGCATTGTTTTTATAAGAGATTTTGTAGAAAGTGTTTGATTAAACCTTTAATCTTCTCAGAAAGATCCTGAACCTGCCTTGTCCATTATACCAACCACCCTCAAGAAAAACAGTTTCCGTAACACTGTTGAGCAGTGTATACTCTGCATGCATTGTGGGTACTTTAAAACAAGAACTAATATCTACATTGCATGCTGCCATCACTTTTGATCTGTGGACCTGTACTAAAAATCAAAAGCTGTTTCTTGCAATGACATGCCACTTTGTTGACCAGGAGTGGAATTTAACTGTAAAATGCATTGGCTGGGGAGAGCACTCCTTCCTCTCTGCAAAATGTGCTGGCTTTAACTTAAAGCAAATGGTATGTGCTGTCACTGACAGTGGAGCCAATGTTGTACATGCCTGCAGTCTCTTGACCTTCAAATGGTTCTCTTGTTTTGCACACTGTTTACACCTCTGCCTACAGCAAATTATTTTTCCTAGGGAAGGAAAGCAAGTTTCAGTAAAAGAAATATGTTGAGAGGGGGGGCTCCCGAGTGGTGCATCCAGCAAACGCGCTCCACGTGGATGTGCCCTATAGTCTGGGGATCGCAGTGTAGTGTAGTGTATTGTAATCACCAATGATCCATTTCAAAAAGTGGCTGCTGACATTCTAGAGCTTCCCATCACCAATCATGGAAACTGATATGTCCTGGTAGTACAAGATTATTTCACAAAATATTGAATCTCTTTGCTCTCCCAGACCAATGAGCTATGACGGTAGCAAATTGCTTGTTTGAGAACTACATTAGGGAGCCTGGTATTCCTGAAAGTCTGCACACAGACCAGGGATGTCAGACTTTGTTCACCATCTATGTCAGTTGCTTAGTGTCAAGAAGACCAGAATAAGCCCATATCATCCACAAGGGGATGGCTTAGTTGAATGTTTTAACAAAACTCTTATTGATCCGCTAGCAAAGACACTGTTAGAACATTCTGCTGAATGGAGTGACTATTTAAACCCAGTTGCTCTAGCTTATAACACCAGCACTCACTCAAGCACTGGATTTACTCCTTTTTTCTGACACATGGGAGAGAAGTGAGGTTGCCTGCTGATGTGATGTTCCGCTCTGAGCCACATGTAGCCAAGTCTACCCCGATATTGGCAGAACACTAATCTATCCCTAAAGAGACGCCACAGTTAACAACTTTGTCAGGAGCCTTGCCTTTTAGATGTCCAAAACAACTGTCTGTGAGCAGTGTCCCTGAGAAACCTAGGATCCAGCCAAACCCATCAGTGAGGGACCCCTGCCCAATTGTTTCATCAGAGCAGACTACTCACTCACCACCAGGGACTAAATTGAATTGTTTCCCAGTTACAGGTAGAGGACTGTAGTAGGGACAAAATCTCCTGTTGTATGAAATGACTGGATCGGTAGCAGTTCAAGAAGTTTATTACAATGCCCGCAAAGGAAGATAGGCAATTACATGAACACACCACAGCAGTAACACGAACAACTCTCTCTTAGTTTTAAGACGAGGTGACCCAATACTTATACATGTTTAGCAGAGCAACATTGAGCATACTAATACGTCACTACACTCTTACACGAATACAGCAACCTTGAGCATGTTCTTTTCTTAATCTTTTGCAAGCGCAACGGCATCAAAAGTAAAACAAAGTCACTCTGCACTAGAACATTTTGAGCAATAGCAAAGCAGTCAAAACAGTAGCAAAAGCAATCATCTTTCACTAGAACATTCTGCCTCGAAAACATCACGCGATCCTCCTTAAACCTGCAAATGCCAACCTTGGGTATTGGCTGCCTCTTCATTCCCTCCTTTGGACCTTCGAATAGCCCAAAACAGAGACGGTCCACGGCATGAGGCAGAGGTTACCAGCACTTCACCCTATGCGTCTGTATCAGTAACAAATATATGTAGCATTCTGCAAGCAGCCGTGTTCGCAATAACACTATTAACAGTTTGCATCAGTAACCTTGAACATTCTCCACAGGGGTTGCATCACTCAATGCCAGCACTTCATCTATGTATCTTTTATTTAACCATAACAGTTTTGCACACATCCCACACTTTATAATCTTCCATTGTTCTTGCACTCTTTGTACAAGTCAAATACAAGTCAATTGCTGGCATTTTTCCATCCTCTGTTCTTAATCTCTTCGTTGCGCATGTGCAGTGAGCCAGAAAAGCAAATTGGCTGTACAATTTGTTCTCCATCTTCTGTACCTCAAGGCAGAGGTCACCAGTACTTGCCTTGAGGTATCCTCTTCTTTAAAATCATTAATGCCGACCTTACTCCTTGAGCAATACGGCATTCACATCGTTCGCACCTCGTGGCACATTTCATATTGCAAAACATAAACAGAATCATTATCAACTCCAAACCAAAACTCCACTCACGAATCCAGCTCCAGGTTTTGACAATCTTTGGAAGCCATAATGGGTGTATTATTCTGGACCCCAGTGTGACTGTGTGGTTCACTAATATACAATAAGAGACATTTGTTTCACATGTTCTTGCTCCTACAGATGTGTGTGTACAGTCAGAGGTGATGTACCAATGTGTCATTGGTTCAAAGCCTTTAAGTGGTTAAGTACTATCTATATAGGTGGGATGGACTGCACTTAAATAAAAAGGGAACCAATCTAATTGGAGAAAAGATTCTCATGGAGGTTCAGAAGCATTTAAACTAGAAAGAATGAGGGAGAAATCAACTAAAAAACAGAAGGGAGACCACATCAAAACAAGGACTCAGGTAAGACAGCAATTAAATGTATTTATCTAAATGCTAGAAGTATCAGAAACAAAATGTTAGAACTTGAAGCTGCTGCACTAACAAGTAACTAGGATGTGATAGGTGTTACAGAAACTTGGTTGTCTGAGAGTGATGGGGACGAATATAATATTTGTGGGTATACACTGTATAGGAAAGACAGGCAGGACAGAAGAGGAGGAGGGGTAGCGCTATATATAAGAAACAGTCTTGAAGCCCATTTGTTAAACCTGGACAAAGAAAACAAAGCCGAATCAATATGGGTCAGAATAACGGACAAAAATTCAAAGGGCATAATAATAGGAGCATGCTATAGACCGCCAGATTTAGACGGTGAGCAAAATAATCTGTTATACAATGAGATTAGAAATGCGTGTAGCAAAGGAGAAACCATGTTAATGGGGGATTTCAACTTCCCCCATATAAAATGAGAAAACCTGATGGGTAGCATGGCGGATGAAATTGAAATGGTGGAAATGACAAATGACTGCTTCCTAACACAATTTGTCAAGGCACCGACTAGAGGGAAGGAATGCTTTGATTTAGTCTTTTCAAATAATGAAGACAGAATAAGTAAAACAGAGGTCAGAGAACCACTAGAAAACTCAGACCACAACATGGTCTCATTTGAAGTGCTTTTTAAAACCCCAAAAGTAATGACAAAGCTAAGGTTTACAATTTTAGAAAAGCAAACTATGAAGGTATGAAACAGAGACTAACAGAAGTAGACTGGAGTAAAATAGAGAAAACACCCACAGAAGAAGGATGGTTGTTCTTCAAAAATGTAGTACTAGAGGCGCAAAACAATTACATCCCTAAAGTAGACAAATCTAAATGTAAAACAAAATTGACAAAATGGTTTAATAGATCAATTAAAAAAAAAATTCAGCGAAAAAAGGCACTTTACAGAGCTTAAAAAGGGACCAAAAACAAAGTACACAGAAAGAGTACGAAAGGCCAAGAGAGAAATAGAAATGAACATTGCTAAGGGGGTTAAAACCAATTCCAAAATGTTTTTCCAATATTACAACAGCAAGAGAACATTCAAAGAAGAGGTTAAATGTCTAAGAGATACAAATGGCAAAATCGTAGATGAAGAAAGAAAACAGCAAATATATTAAATGATTACTTTTCACAAGTTTTTACAAAGGAGGATACTGACAACATGCCCTACATGTCATCCAGTTCCTATCCAGTTTTAAATAACTTTAGCATAACCGAGGCAGAAGTGTTAAAGAGACTAGGAGCTCTTAAAATAAACAAATCTCCTAGGCCGGATGAGATCCTCTCATTAGTACTCAAAGAAATGAAAGAAGTTATTTACAAACTGCTAACCAAGATCATGCAACAGTCTCTTGACACAGGGTTTGTACCGACAGACTGGAAAATCGCAAACATAATACCGATCCACAAAAAGGGAAACAAAACTGAACCAGATAACTACAGACCAGTAAGCCTGACTTCTATTATATGCAAACTTATGGAAACTATGTCCTGGGACAATCAACATGGTTTTAGGAAAGGGAGATCATGTCTAACTAACCTGCTTGATTTTTTTGAGGATGCAACATCGATAATGCATAATTGCAAAGCATATGGCATGGTTTATTTAGATTTCCAGAGTGCTTCTGACAAAGTCCCACATAAAAGATTAATTCTCAAACTGAAAGCAGTAGGGATTCAAGGAAACACATGTACATGGATTAGGGAGTGGTTAACATGTAGAAAACAGAAAGTACTGATTAGAGGAGAAACCTCAGAATGGAGTGTGCTAACCAGTGGAGTACCACAGGGATCAATATTATGTCCTCTGCTATTCCTAATCTACATTAATGATTTAGATTCTGGTATAGTAAGCAAACTTGTTAAATTCGCAGACGACACAAAAATAGGAGAAGCGGCAAACACTGTTGCAGCAGCAAAGGTCATTCAAAATGATCTAGACAAGATTCACATTTAATAGAGAAAATTGTAAGGTACTGCACTCAGGAGACAAAAATGTGCATTATAAATATCATATGGGAGATACTGAAATTAAAGAAGGACCTGAAAAAGACCTAGGAGTTTTTGTTGACTCCAGAAATGTCTTCATCTAGACAATGTGGGGAAGCTATGAAAAAGGCCAACAAGATGCTCGGATATATTGTGAAAAGTGTGGTATTTAAATCAAGAGAAGTAATTTTAAAACTTTACAATGCATTAGTAAGACCTCATCTTGAATATTGTGTTAGTTCTGGTCACCTCGCTACAAAAATGATATTGCTACTCAAGAAAGAGTGCAAAGAAGAGCGACCAGAATTATTCTGGGTTTAAAAGGCATGTCATATGCAGACAGGCTAAAAGAAGTGAATCTATTCAGTCTTGAACAAAGAAGACTATGCAGTGACCTGATTCAAGCATTCAAAATTCTAAAATGTTGACCCAAGGGACTTTTTCGACCTGAAAAAAGAAACAAAGACCAGAGGTCACAAATGGAGATTAGACAAAGGGGCATTCAAAACAGAAAATAGGAGGCACTTTTTTTCGGTCAAGTCCTGGAGTGTGAGAAGGAAAGATGAGACATCATAATATTTTTCACCGGGCTCCATTTCTGTGCGCTTCATTGCTGATGCCTGCTGACATAGTGCATGCACCTTTATCAATAACTAATTTAATCTGTGACATTACATTTAGTCCTAAAATATTTTGCTCATGTGTTTTTTGCATGATACATTTCTACTGTTGCAGTGATATCTCCAATTTTTATTTCTATTGGCTATATTTTGAAGGCAATTTGTGTGCCTCCATCAACACCTTCAATCATTACATATTGTTTTGATAAAGGGATGTCACATCCAAATCAGTGACTGTCACACATGCCCCTGTATCAACTAACATTTGCTCCGACCGAGGCCACCGCACGTCACTCCCCTATCTGCGCCTGCAGCTGTCGCAACATTCTTATGCATTCACTATAATCTCCTTGCGGTTCTTGTGCCATTTCAGACTTTCCTGTAGCCACTGCCACTTTCCCAACAAGTTTTCTTTAAGTATCAATAAGGCCACAATTAGAGCATTGCCTAACATTATATTCATTCTAAAACTCGTTGTGAGTTTGCAGTTGTGAGCTGTGCCTTCAATATGTACTATTAACACTTCTCTGCTGCTTGACAACTGCCCAGGCACCTTATCTGCATATTGCCCGTTCTCTGGCAACACGCCCAGAATCTTATCTTTCACTGCTTCTTCAAGCTAAACTTCTAGCTTCCAGTCCTATTGCATCGCCGTTCTGATCCATATTTTATTATAATCCACTCCCTTAGGTTTGCGTTCTCAAACTGTGACAGATCATGTCCCTTTTCACAGTCTGAGCTGCACTCTGCTAATTCGTGAACACAGTTTACGCGTTCCCACTCATACTTATGTAAACGTCACATAGTGTTAAACACCTGCCTTTTCTAAAATGTTGCTTTATCTTTTTTGTTTAAGCAAAACCAATTTACCCAAGCAATATTAATAAAATTATCATTCTAAACTGACTTTTTACCAATATAATTTTCCAATAGGACACAGAGAAAACGGAGCATTACACTACATTGTGGGTTTTATTAATGGATTGTTTTCCTTTGCACCTTAAATTTACACGTTGTTGGTGCGCTCATGGACTTTAACTAGGGTTTTATTCCAATACCCTCATCCACTTTTGTGACGGAGCCAACAGACAAACATACATTACATACATATTTAACACCCAGTTCAGAGACTCCATATTACGCTCAACTGTTGTTACCTAAAATATAACTATAGTCTTACGTGTATGCCATAATCTTCACAACAGCTTGTTTGCTTGTTACAGCTTGTAACAAGCTTGTTTGCATGGCCGGCCACAAACACAATAAAACATAAACACAAATGCGGCAAAGTGACCGCTGCTGTGTGTATTTTGTGTTGTATGTTATGTGTTAATGTTGGTGTATAGTCATTGGTACACGGGATATAAACGGGTCTGTGTAACACGAGTGTTTAAAATGTATATGTGTATTTAGGCATGAGGATTGAACAGCACTTCACGTGCAAGTAAAAAGTAATAATATATGAGAACAGGGAATTGCACTTTATTAATTCACGTGCAGTTGTACTGTGACTCCAACTGAATGATTGATTAGCAATCGAGTTTCGGTAAAGCTGCATAAAAGTTGCATGTTTTCACTCCCTCGGGCTTATGTGTTCGGTGAGTGGAGAACGGGATTGGAGACGGAGATAATAGTAATAAGAATAATAATAGTTAAAAATATCAGCTCACCATGTTTAGTGTTAGGCCATTTTGTTTCATCTCTATGTTTTTGCAAATGTTCCGTGTTCTGTGTTTTTGTTTGTCTTGCAACTTTTTATTTTCTGACTGTCTGTTCTGGTTCCATTTTCTGGTCTGACGTCACCCACTCCAGCCGTCTTTGTGACACATGGTGTCATCGTGGGATTACCAGCGCCTCCTAGACGCAGACCAGAGAGGGAACCACAGTTTTTGAAAAAAAAAAAAAAAATATATATATATATATATATATATATATATATATATATATATATATATATATATATATATATATATATATATGGAAAGGAGGAGAGATGGCTGCACGGACCTGGAGGACCTCCTCAGTGGTCTGGAGGACGAAGGCTGGTGCCTTGCCTGCGGGGTGTACGGGCACGTGGTGGCTATCTGCCCCTTCCAAGAGGAGGAGGAGGAACCGGCCCAGGAGAGGAGGGTGAGGAGAAGGGGCAGAAAAATCTGCAGCAACAGCAGGAGGAGGTCGGGGATGATATTTGGGAGTTTTTTTTAAAGAACCTCGCAGTGGAGCTGTGCCCCGGCTGTGGAGCGCATGGCACACGTTGGCCATCTGCCCCACGCAATATACAGAGGCAGAAGTAATGCCTGTGTGGGAGGAGCCCGTGCGTCCAGCGCCCAGACGGGGGGACTGTGAGCTTCCAGCGCCCAGATGTGGGGACCGTGAGCATCCAGCGCCCAGACGGGGGGACCGCGGGAAACCAAAGCCCAAGGGACTGCTGTTGCCACCTCCACCAGCAGAAGAAGAATGCCTGCAGACCCCATTTCCACCAGCAGAGGAAGAATTCCTACTGTCCCCATCTCCACCAGCAGAGGGTGAGTGCCTGCTGGTATCACTTTCCCTACCGTCACCACTTGGAGGCGAGGAGCAGGTGCTTTCTCTGCCTCCATCACCTTTCTCTGCAACTGAGGGAGAGCTGCACCAGTCCCCTGCAAGTGAGGGAGAGCTGCACCAGTCCCCTGCAAGTGAGGCAGAGCCACACCAGTCCCCTGCAAGTGAGGGAGAGCTGCACCAGTCCCCTGTAATAAGAGGAGACTACACGCCGATCCCACCTTCGCCACCAGGAGACTACACGCTGTTCCCACCTCCGCCACCAGGAGACTAGACGCTGCTCCCCCCTCTGTCGCCAGGAGACTACACGCCTCCGCCACCTCCACCTCCATTGGTAAGAGCAGAGCAGCAGGATCTGCCTCGGCCTTCACCACCTTCACCGGCAGGAGACTACATGCCTCCACCACCTCCACTGCCAGGAGCAGAGCAGCAGGAGCTGCCTCTGCCTCCGCCACCTCCACCGGCAGGAGCAGAGCAGGAGCAGACCAGGATTACAACAGCCCAGTTGGGGCCCAGCACTGGGGAAAGCTAACCTGGACTACAGCAGAGTACTGTACAACCTACACTTCAAGACCTCTGCTCACCTACAGGCACCAGTCATATCACACACACTTTAGTCTATTCTTTATTTCACCTCATGCAGTTTCATCAATCAAGTCTGCTAACGGCTTAACCACTAAATATGGGAGGTGTTTTCCTTTAATATACTCACCCTCCTTGGCAAACCAGTATCAGACAGGAAAGAATATACACTGCGGTGAATCCCATCCTCATCACCAAATTCTGTAGTAGGGACAAAATCTCCTGTTGTATGAAACGACTGATGAGATCAGTAGCAGTTCAAGAAGTTTATTACAATGAATGCAAGGGAAGAGAAGCAGTTACATCAACACACCGCAGCAGTAACACGAACACACTCTCTCTTAGTTTTAAGATGAGATGACCCAATAAATGTTTAGCAGAGCAGCATTGAGCAGACTAATATGTCACTACACTCTCACACAAATACAGCAACCTTGAGCACGTTCTTTCCCTAATCTTTTGCAAGCGCAGCTGCATCAAAAGCAAAACAAAGTCACTCTGCACTAGAACATTTTGAGCAATAGCAAAGCAGTCAAAACAGTAGCAAAAGCAATCATCTTGCACTAGAACGTTCTGCCTTAAAAACATCATGCGATCCTCCTTAAACCTGCAAGTGCCAACCTGGGTATTGGCCCACCTCTTCAGGGCCTACAGCTCCAAATGAAATTCTGTATTCCATCATGAGAGACGTCAAATCAAACCCCCAAAACGCTTTTAAGTCTTCAACTTAAAATTTTAAAAAAAAAATACAAATGAATAACTAATAATAATAATAATAATAATAATAATAATAATAATGTTTTTTGGACTAACCCTCCAGTTCTCATTTACAGTGTATTGTTAATTCATCCCGCTTGTTTACAGTTAAAGATTATAGGTTTTAATAGTTTTTGTTTGAAATGAGGACGTTTGTAAAGGAGGAGGAGGAAGAAATGCAAGATTTTTGTTGTATTTTTTTATTGTTTAGGATCAATAAGTATTTCAAAATTAGGTTAACATGTATATTTACAAAATTAACAATTAATCTAAAACAACATTAATAAAATATTAATAATAAATGAAAATACTTACTGTTAAAAGGCTAGCAAGTAAGTTGGTTAAACTCTCCTGACAGCATTAAGCTTGCTGTGCAGTATTGCTTTAATAGTGTATGAGTGTTTGCCTTCTAATTGTTTGTATGAAGTTATTTAAAGGATTTGTATTGCTAAGCTTTAATGACAACACGAGGAAGTGTGTGAGGTGGAGCAGTGTTGTGTGAGCTGTTTTAATAAAATGGTCAGATTGTTATCTGTCTGCATCCAACTGAGTTGTTGATAGTAGAGTTTTTTCTCCACCACATCCGAACTCAAATATTAGAATAGTATTCCACGCTGATGAACAACCACGTAGTAATCACATTTAGGATGACAATAGGACTCCATAGCACCGTGACAGTGTAATATATTCAAGGGACTCTGGTAGTAGGTTTAAACTTTTTATTTGCTGTAGTACAATTTGCTCACACACAGCTTGTTACTGTTTCCTGTGCCATGACACTATACCATACCAAGCTAATCTTCATCCCCCACCTAACATCATGTCCCTTACACTACCTGTAGGTGGTAGTACAATACTACAGCAGTACAGTACTACATCCCTCCCCTTTTAGATTTAACATCTTTTGAAAACAATACAAAATGCAACAGTACTTTTAGAACCTGAAACATATGTTATAGCTCTTGCTAGCTTGCGATTATTCCTATATATTATCCCCATGAATAACCTTTACTTCAAGCTTCTAGAACTGAAACTTATCAATACTAAACAACGTATAATCATTGTCATGTTAGGAGTTTTTTTTTTTTTTTTTTTACTAACATTAACAATTATAAATGAACACTATTAATATTCACCTATGATAGCTAGGGGTAGACTACCCTGCCACCTAGGCAGAACCGGAGTTTATTCTGCTCCACTTAGTTTGTGTCTATCTAACATAATCCTTTAAACAAACAGGAGGTTGTCTGACTCTGCTGGGCCGAGGTTCTATCTGTTCACTCTTCAGTGCGAACATTCTCCTCAGATCCATCCCATAACTCTGCACTTTCCAGTTTGTTTACTGAGCCACTGAATTCTGATTCAATCCATTTTTTATCCTGAGAAACATTCCTTTTCAACTGTCTCCCCCCCCTTTTCCAGGATGACACAGCTCCCAGTCTCTTGAAGACCAGGTACGGTTGTGGCTCAAATGTGGTAGACAACTTATTGTGTTTGGGTTGTTGTACAACACTCTGTAGTCAACTTGGATAAAACTAGGAACTGCCTTCTGAAAACTGTCTGCATATTGTTTCCCAGCTATCTTTCTTTTATAACCGGCTCGTCGAGGAGCAGTGTTCGCTCCAAATTGGTTGCATGTATAGACAACTGTGGGACTTTAGTTTGCAGCTGGCGATTAAACAGAAGTTTGGCAGGACTCTTATTTGTCACTGAGTGTGGAGTACTTCGGTATGCCAGAAGAAAGTTAGGCAATTCTTTCCTCCAGTCCTTGCCTTCAACGTATGCTGTACAAATTGCCTCTGACAGTGTCCTGTTTTAACCTCCCCGTTTGCCTGAAGCCATTATGGTGTCACTTGTCTATGGTCAATGCCGTGGCATCTCAAATACTCAACAAACTCACTGGATACAAACTGTGAACCATTATCGGTAACCATAGTCTCTGGTAGACCGTGCGATACAAACTATGTTGGAGAATGCTAATAATAGCCGAAGCTGTGATTTTCTGCAGAATTCCAACCTCCACCCAACGGGAATAATAATCCACAGTGACTAATAAGTACTCTCCTGTAGGAAATGGTCCACATAAATGGATGCCTACAATCTCCCTTGGCTTGCTGGGCATGTCTGTTTGAATTGTTGGCTCAGGTCTTGGTGGTTCTCCAACAAGTTGACAAGCATGACATGCTTTGACAAGCTGTTCCGCTTCCCTGTCAATACCAGGCCACAAGACTTTCTCTCTCAACTGTCACTTTGCTTTCACAATGCCGATGACCCTCATGTGTGAGCAACAGTGTCCAGTGACGTAACTTAACAGTGATGATAAGACAGCATCCTCTTATCACCAAGTGACCTAAAACTGACAGCTCGTTTCAAATGGCTTTAAATGAAGTCTTGAAATTAGCACATTTGCCTGTTCTGATACAAATTGTCAGGGTGGTTAGCGTCTCATCCGCAGCAGATGCTTCCTCAACTTGATGTGGGAAAGCATGTGGAACTGCAGTGCGAGCTACAAAGTAAATGTACTCCTCACCGGAATTTGTGACTGCTGGCGGGTTAAGTGTCAGCCTTGACAGTGAATCAACAGCATTTTCTTCCCCAGGTTTGTACTTGACTATAAACTGGTATGGTTGTAGACGCAAAGCCTATCTATTCTTGCTGGCGGCTTTGATTTTGGGGAATATATGGTTTCAAGAAGCTTGTGGTCAGTGATCATCACAAAATCCAATCCATACCGGAAAATGTGAAACTTTTCGCATGCCAAGAATATAGCCAGTGCCTCCTTCTCCATTTATGAGTAACAGTGTTGCACATCAGTTAATGCTCTACTGGCATAATAAACTGGCTTAAACTGATTGTCCACTTGTTTCTTGCTTAGGATGGCACCAAGACCCACTGGACTGGCATCTACAATGACATGAGTCTCAGCCCCCTGCTTAAAATATGCCATAGTACTAGAACACCCTAACCTGTTCTTTAATTCTTCAAATGCCACTACCTGCTGGTCGCCCCAAACCCATTTGCTGTTTGCCTTTGTAAGCTGTCACACAGGTTCCGACACTAACTAAATCAGGAATAAACCATCCACAATAGTTGACATGACCAAGAAAGCTTTGCACCTCAGCAGCTGTTTGTGGTCTGCGTGTATTCTTGACTGCATCTACCTTGGTCCTGGCAGCTCCAATTCCATTTTTGGACAGGACATGGCCCATAAATTCCATCTCGTCCATTCCAAAATCACAAGTTTAGTGTCAATCCTCTCGCTTGTAGTCTATGTAGTACTTGACGTACACGATCGTCGTGCTCTTCTCTAGTTTTCCCATAAACAATAATGTCAACAGAGATATTGTGAACACCCTGGATTCCTTGCAACACCTGTTTGATGATGGGTTGATAAATCTCAAGCACTGATGAAATGCCAAACATCAATCTTTTGTACCTGTAAAAGTCTTTTTGAGTTACAAACATAGTACAACTGCGTGACTGAAACGCAAATTCAATCTGATCATTTGATGTCTAACTTTGTGAACACTTTGGTCCCAATCGTGTCTTCCAAAATGCTGTCTATTGTAGGAATTGGGTGCCTTTCACGAATCACTGCTTCATTCTCCCGGCGCTTATCAACACAAATACGGATGTCTCCAGATTTCTTTGGCACGACTACCAACGGAGAGACACATGGAGTAGGACCTTAAACCTTTTCAATCACATCCATGTTTTCCAGTTGCTGCAGCATCTCTTCAACAGGCTTGCGAATGCTGAACGGTAACCGGCAAACAGCTTGCGCCACAGGACTGACACTGGAATCAAGATGTAAGGACAACCGAAAACCCTCAAAACATCCTTATACTGCTCTTTGAGCTGAGCACGGAAGTCAGTGGTTTTAGTGAGTTGCGGTGTGTTTCCCTAGCAGTGGAACTTATGCTTTTTCTACCACTAGAATGTTAGCATTGACAACATCTGACACACCAGATACAGTAATCCTTTGCCAACTGCTTATTTGCCAACTGCGGAATTCATGTGTACACGGTTTTCCTTTTGTATACCAATTTGCCACCGTGGCATATAGATTTGTGTATACGCGGTTTTGCATGGAAACATATGACGCATCCACATTTGCTTCTGTGCCATCTTGTGTATTCTTGCGCGCTCCCATCTTGCCAGCATCTCCCCCAACTACTACCAGCATCATCCCTCACTTTGTCTCATGTACTAGTCATAGTAGTATGCACATGCAGTCTCATTGCTCCGTGTTAACTTAGCGTAATGTTCACCAGTCAACAATACCTTGGCCTTGAACTCTAAGGATTCAAGGTAAATAAAACATTACTTTTATTACTATTTACATGTTACATTACACAGTATGTTATAGTATTTGCATTGTTTTTATGTTACTGTGTTTTTCATTTGTGTTTAGTGAAGGAAAATGCAACTTAGATAAGTGTAACCTTGGACGTGGAGAACCTAACTTGCTATTTCCCATAAGCTCTAGTATTTACCAACTGCAGTTTTGCCAACCACAGGGGCTTTCAAGAACGTAACCCCTGTGGTTGGTAAGGGATTACTTACATGCATTGCTGCATTAAACAAACCAGTTATTGATAATGGCTGTTTAGAACCACATGCATATAATTGCTTTGACATAGGTGTAAGCTGTGTTTTTCAATTTGCTTGAAGATTTCTCCAGACTGAGGTACTTACTATATTGCAGCTGGCCCCTGAATCAATAAGCATCATAACAGGTTCCCCCTCAATCAAAAGAATCAGGAGAATGTTGGGACAGCATTGGTTTATTCGCAACTACATTTACTGTTGTTTTCGTCCTGCACATTAAAGCAAAACGTCCTTCTTTACCGCACTGCCGACATTCTTTCCCTTTTGTAACAGTATATTGTTTGCCTATATGGCCTCTCTTGCCACAGCGTTAACAACGGACATCACTTGAACTGCCTGTTTGTTTCTCTTTACTATACCTATTCTGGTTCCTATGTGCATCTGAAGTACATCTATCAAAATTGATCACAAATTAAATCATCTCGAATCTCTCCAAATTCACATGAGCTGCTCAATTTTTTAAATCTCCTTACAAATGCATCAATCAATTTGCTTGGCATGCTTGTCGAAACACATGTCTTTCATAGGGAATGCGCTTTTGTGACCTTTGGGGGGTGCCTCCTCTAGCATACGTCTGCCGCCCCCTCCGCCTCCCCTAGAACACACACTAACTACATCTTCCAGAATACAATGTCTTCAGATACATGAGAAAAAAAAAATCCAATAAAACATTATCCAATCTCAAGCAAACCCAGATGTTTTTCTAGTCAATCACAGTAAAGAATAGTAAAAATTTGAAACTGCATTGTTAATAAGTGCTGACAGACAGTGCACCGCCAACTCTGGAGAACGAAGTTGGCAGAGACTGGAGAAAACGGAAAGAAGATAAAAGTGCCAATGTTTGTCAATCAAAGTGTTTTATAACTTATTATAAAACGAAATTTTATGCTGCTGACTGGCTGTTAACTTATTTTTATCTAATTACAGTTCGATTAATAAATGATCAATACACAGCGTACAAAAGTTGCAACGGAGAGCCTGAGTAATGCTTTTTTGTGCCTTATTACTTGTTTTTCTCAATCATTTTCGCTAAATATTATATATATATATTATATATATATATATATATTATATATATATATATATATATATATATATATATATATAAACACTACCGGTCAAATGTTTTAGAACACCTCATTTTTTCCGGTTTTT
Organism: Polyodon spathula; assembly: GCF_017654505.1. Lineage (NCBI taxonomy): Eukaryota > Metazoa > Chordata > Actinopteri > Acipenseriformes > Polyodontidae > Polyodon > Polyodon spathula. The sequence goes on from NC_054546.1 coordinate 26,653,221, forward strand.
ATTGAAATTTACGCAGTTTAATGTCTCAATGTACTCTAGAATTAAAGCATAGAACAAATAAACAATTGGAGATAAAAAAGAAATCATGGAATCGTTTTGTTTAACAACATTTAATCTAAATTTTTGACTCAAAAATAGACACCTTTTGCAGATATAACAGCCGAACACACTCGTGGCATTCTTTCTACAATGGAAATCAAATATTGTTTGGAAAGTTCTTCCCAACACTGTTGCAGAAGTTCCCACAAATGTGTTGCATTTGTAGGTTGCTTTGCTTTCACCCTTCTGTCCAGTTCATCCCAAACCAGCTTGATGGGGTTTAAGTCAAGAGACTCTGCTGGCCATTCCATGATTTGAAGCCTACCGTCTTGTTCTTCTAAGGTAGTTCTGACATAGCCTGGAGGTATGTTTTGGGTCATTATCTTGCTGTAGGATGAACCCCTGACCAACTAGGCGTATACCAGAGGGTATTGCATGGCGCTGCAAAATGCTGTGGTAGCCGTTTTGGTTCAGGGTGCCACTCACTCTGTGCAAGTTGCCGACTCTGGATCCAGCAAAAGAGCCCCAGACCATCACGCTTCCTCCTCCATGTTTGACAGTTGGTGTCACACACCGAGGAACCATCCTTTCGCCTACTCGACGGCATACAAAAACACTGTGTGATGAACCGAAGATTTCAAATTTTGATTAATCGGTCCATAAGACCTTCTTCCAGTCTTCAGTAGTCCACTGGCGGTGCTTCATGGCCCAGGCAAGCCTCTTTTTCTTATTTTGCCATCTTAGCAATGGCTTTCTTACTGCCACTCGACCTGTCAAACCTGCAGCTCGAAGTCTTCTCTTCACAGTTGAAACTGAGACTTGCTTACTTCAACCAGTGTTAAGCTGTGCTTGAAGCTGTTGTCCTGTGAGCCGCCTATCACGCAAGCTGTTGACTCTCAGAAACTTGTCTTCTGATTCTGTTGTGGCTTTGGGTCTGCCAGACCTCTTCCTGTCAGAGTTTCCTCCAGTTTCCAAGTGCCTTTTGATGGTGTAGGAAACTGTACTCACTGACACCTCTACACTTTAGGTTTAACGGGCTTTCTTTGCAATTTCTCTAAAGGAAAGACCTACACTTTTAAGGGTTATAATGGTCTGTCTGTCTTCCTTTGTTAATTGCCTTTTTTCTCGCCATTATGATAGCAATATACTACTTCCTGCAGTACAATACTGTCCAAATAATGCTTAAGAGGGTGTAGTAACACAGTCTGTTCCAACACTGCTTTTATACAGACAGAGGGTTTGTAAGTAATCAACAAAAGTTGGGACACCTGTAGGAATTGTTAGCATCAACTTTCAAGGCTTAATTTACTTCCATTGCTGCAGAACAGCTGTAAGTTGTTAACCCATTACTTGTTCCCTGAAAATGGCCTTTTTGTATAACTCTGAAATGTACATTATTTTTCAGTTTTTGGTAACCTAAACTTTTTTTTTTAACCTCTGGCAGTTTACCGCTTACCTTTGTACCATTTCAGGTTATTCACTGGACTTGAACTGCTTAAATTTCAATAAAAACTGGAAAAATGGGGGTCTTCTAAAACTTTTGACCGGTAGTGTTTGTGTGTGTGTGTGTGTGTGTATATATATATATATATATATATATATATATTATATATATATATATATATATATATATTTATCTAGCTTTTTTGAAAATAAAAATGTTTTTTTCTATGTATTATTGTATCCATGTTTTCTCTCTGGGCACGTGAACGTCACATTTTCGTATATTATGAAAAATATGAATGGATTATAAATGCAGCAACTACTTGATAAAATATGTGAATGTGTTTATATGGAAACTGAATTGCTATCAGTGTTCTGAAAAAGTATTTCACTCACGAAATGTAATTAAAGTTGAATATTGCATTAGGACCAGTGTCCGTATATTAATACTAACGGTACAGCGTTTAGTTTGCATTACTTTATATTGAATATCTGATATCAGCATGGTGGTTAGCAAGTATTTTTTTTGTTGCTTTTTTAACAAGTTTCTCTTTTCTATTTTAAATAATAATTAATGAATATGTGTACACTTTTGCAACTAAATGAATGGCAGACAAGAAGGGGGCAGCTAAAAAAATAAAATAAACACACAACAGGGTACAGGGTTGGCAGAGCAGGAAGACTAGGTTAAGCACTGTAGAAATATATTTGTTAAACTGCATTCTGGAAATATAGGATGTAATTTTATCTCTCCCTGAAATGTACCAGGTATATGCTTAGCTATAGACTTTAGAACACACATCAAAACACAACGTTAACCCTTAAATTAAATAATTGATTCAAGTTAATTCCCTTTGTAGGGGAATAATTGCATAGAACCATTCCTGTACCTGTTTGTTGGTACTCTGTACTACCATTTTTCACCGAATTATAGGCTTTAAAACAATCTGAGTTTATGAAATATATTAAACTGCAGGTACATGTCACTGAAAACCAAACTGTGGATGGTGTGACAACTGAGCTGGCTCCAGCTTATCTGTTAATTACTCTGACCTGCTGGCTCCAGCTTATCGGTTGATCTTTATTGTGTTACCTCGTAAATGCCAGTCCCCCCTGTTGTCGTTCCCCCAACTGAGCTGGCTCCAGCTTATCGGTTGATCTGTATTGTGTTACCTCGTAAATACCTGTCCCCCTGTTGTTGTTCCCCCAACTGAGTTGGCTCCAGCTTATTGGTTGAAAGGGAAACTACCTTGTCTCTCTGTAAAGGTATAATTACTGTATGCTAACTCTGTATGGCAGAACACTGCTCGGGCTTCCTAACACTGATGTGTTGAGCTGTTCTCGTTTGCACAAACTAATAAAGCTTTATATCTTTGAACACGTGGTCCAGTTGGCTCTTTTAGTTGCGGACCTGAAAAGTTCCACGACACCTTTATAATATTTGTTTATATATATATTATTACCATAAAATATTACCTATTAGGACACGAGTTTACCCTAGTTACGGATCACGGACCTTTAAGGTTTATGAAGAAGAATAAGGAGAGGAACGCTTAGGTAACACGCTGGTTTTTAGCTTTACAACCTTATAAGTTCAGGATTGAACACAGAAGGGGAACACAGAAATACAAATGCAGATGGGCTGTCAAGGAAACATGTGGTTAGTTGGTCCGCTCAAACCGATAGGTTGGAGCTGGGGGAGAGGATATGTGAGGAAAGGATAGCGGCGCCTTTAAGAAATGGCTGAGGAAGAAACGACACAACCCAGAAATCTGAATGCCAATTAATTGGGTGGGGTTTCTGGGTTTAAAAAGAAGCAGGACAGAGCCATGAGGAGGTGGAGAACATGGTCCTGATGTTCTAGAAGGAGGTGGCGTTTAACTTCGATGTGCTGAAAGACATCGTAAGGTAAAGTTTTCTTGTGTGTTAAAATATATAGCCGGCGTTGAGTTCAAAACCGAGTGCGATTTTCCTCTTGTCGAGGTAGTCTTTGTTTTGGTTGTATAAGTTTATTTATTTTCTTTTGTCGGGTGTTATCTGAAGAAGTTGGATTTCTTAACAAACAAAAAAAAGAAACTTGCGGTGTTTGGCGCTGTATGGTTGTGCGCCGTCACAACAAGAGTGTGTGACTTTATTCGCTTTATAACCTGGAGGGGTTTAACCATTTACGTAGAGCAGAGGCGGAAAGAAAAATAACCAGAAAGAATAGACTCGTGAGGCTGGATGTGCAAATATGATTTATTTTTAAAACAGGCACAATACATTGGACATATGGTAAACACAGGGACAATGAATGCTGGCTTTTAAAAGGAATACAATTTACTTCCGTGGACGACTGGGAGTTGGCTGCTGGAGTTCCTTCTCCACAGCCTGGATATAACTAATTCCATCTTCATTCTCTTCCGTGGATGTCTGTGTTCGTATATGTTGTGTTTCAGGACAATTTCAGCAGAAGAAGCTTATCTCATACTTACCTGTGTTTCAAGATAACTCCAGGAGAGGGAGTCTGTTTTATGTTCACCTGTGTTGTAGGACAACTTCAGCAGAGGGAGCCTGTTTCATATTTACTTGTGTTTCAGGTCTACTCCAGCAGAGGGAGCTTGTCTCATACTTACCTGTGTTCCAAGATAGCTCCAGCAGAAGGAGTCTGTCTGATACTTACCTGTGTTCCAGGACAACTCCAGGAGAGGGAGCTTGTCTCATACTTACCTGGGTTTCAGGACTACTCCAGCAGAGGGAGCCTGTCTTATACTTACCTGTGTTCCAGGACAGCTCCAGCAGAGGGAGCCGGTCTGGTAACTACCTGTGTTTTAGGACAACTCCAGCAGAGGGAGACTGTCGTATGCTCACCTGAGCCACCGGAACACTCCAGGAGAGGGAGCCCATCCTATACTTACCTGTGACTCAGGTCAGCTTCAGGGGAGAGAGCTGACCCAATCCTTTCCCAAAGACTGACTCACTTCACTCAAGGGACCCTGGGACTACACATCTATCATCACACCACGAAGTAGCTTAGAGAGGGTTGAAGAAGTGAGTTAGTTAGTGGCCTGGACAGGGCGTGAACTTTAACAGAAACTGTTTAATTTGTTGTAAATATTGTAAATAAACGTACTTGCCTGCAAACTTGTTGCGCCGGTGCCTGTTGGCGAAGCGGGAAGACGGTGATTCAGCAGCGGGGGGCAACTGGTGGACACTAAGTCGTCGCGCATCGGTCATTTACTGGGATAATATCTAAATATAGATCTATATATATATATATTATAGGATTTACTATATATATATATATATATATATATATCCTAATATATATATATATGATATATATATATCCGATATAGAATAGTCTGATGTAGTTGTAAATAGTTGTGTATTATATATACTTGAACTTGTGCAGGAGAGAGGGACAAGTTTAAAAGAAAGATCTGGCTAGATGATTTTAATTGTTTTCCTTCTTTTGTTTATCTGGTTTTATTAAATATATTAGACAATAATATAGCTACGTTAACACACTAAATAATATTTTTGTGTAAATAAATTCCACATATTTTATGGTAGTAAGTTAGAATGCAATGTATATATGTGTGTGCTTATTTTTTATTATTATTTGTATTACAGAGTACAGAAGAGAAGGAAAGAAAGCAAGGCAGTCAGAACACAGAGAGGCAGTCAGAACAGAGAGAGAGAAAGACAGAGTAGCTAAGGGAGTTCAATGTGAGATTGCCTTACATATACAGCACATATACATACAAGTGATCTAAAATGAGCCGCTTGATTCTTGACTTTTTCAAAGCAAACCCCCCAAAATCAAATTCTAAAAAAAAGTGCTGTTCCCACAACATCAAGTGCTCGAACTACACAAACTGGCGAAGATGTAAGTAGCGAAGAAGATGTAGACATCAGTGATTCAAATCTACAAGTCCCTTCCTCACAGGAAATAGACAACCTATCTGAAGTTCATAAATCCAAAGAAACAAGGCAGAGAAGACCTGGACCTTCTGATATTTCACAGGCAATATCTGATGGCCCAAAGCAACCCCATCTCAGAAGTTATCCACAAACAAAATATGGACCAGATTTCCAAAGTTTTAATCAGGAATGGTACAGAATATTCCCTTTGATTGAATATAATGTAACAACTAATGGGATATTCTGTTTTCCTTGTAGAGTTTTCCCCGCCTTAAATAGAAATCCAAATGATAAAACAACCTTTGTAAATGATGGCTTCTGTAACTGGAAGAAAGCTTTACAGCAAGATGCTGGATTGCATCTTCATGACCACAATGCAACGCATAAAGGTGCTGTAGGTCAGTGGCAGTTTTATAAACAAATGAAGTCTGAGGGAGATCAGTCAGTTTCCTCACAATTAAATGAAGCGCTCAAAGCCCTTGTGCAAGAAAATCCCTACTATATTAAAACTGTAGCAGAGGTTCTTCTTTCCATATCCGGCAGTGTTTAGCACAAAGAGGACATGATGAAAGTGAAGAAAGTTTAAATCGTGGAAACTTTCTAGAACTGATGAGTTTAATTGGTGAGCATGATGAAGAAATTCAAAAGAATTTGAAGTATGGGCCCAAAAATGCTACCTACACCCACTCATCAACACAAAATGAACTTGTCAGTGTTGTGGCCAACATTGTGAGCGAACAGATTAGGAGTGAAATTGAAAAAGCAGAGTGCTTTGCTTTAATAGTAGATGAAAGTAAAGATTTGAGTAAACAGGAGCAGGTGTCCATAGTCCTTAGTTACTTTCAAAATTTCTTGACATCCATGGTAAAATCACGCTTTTGAGCATTATTAAGAGTGTTCTTGACTGTTTCTCCCATCAGACCTCATGTAGTTTCAGATACAGTGTTGGGAGCTTTTCTGGTGCTGTAAGGATACCCCGCGGGCTTGCAGTGTCGTCCTCTACGCCGATTTAATTGGCCACAGCGACCAAAAAAAAAAAAAAAAAAAAAAAAAAAAAACAGCAAGCCTCGGGCTCACCTAGCACGGCTGCACTTGCCCTCGGTGACCACGGCTGCATAGTCCGACATCGACCACGGTTCTCCCGCCGACCTCAGGCTTGGAACAGCACCTACCCAATTGACTCGGCACCAGTGTAACCATCTTCAGCGCCACCTACCGGTGAACACCGTCGGAGCCGTCTACAGCCTGGCACCGACCTAGCTACCCATCGTCACCGACCTAGGCACCGATTGACTGTGCACGGACCACTTGGCAACGACAGCGCAAGAACTATGCGCAGGAGTGCAGCCGTATCCCCAGCAGAGTCTATCTCCCCGATCCATGGGAGAATGAGATCCGTGGTCCAAGCTCCTCCGCAGAGGTCCTCTAGAGGCAGAGGCGGTACTGCTCGAGGGGGCGCTCACCCGGGGACAGGCGGTCACTGCGCAGGTACCACTCTCCTTTCCCGCAGAGGTGGAGATGTTCACTGTCACAGTCACCTCGGAGACATGCAAGCTTGGCTGAACGGCGCTTCCAGCTGGAGACCCTAATGAAGTCTCAGGGCAGTCTGTCCCCCACCACCGGGCAGCCCCAACTTCCAAAGTCTCTCTCCCCATTCCCAGCACCTAGACCTCCTAGCCGAGGTGAGCTGTCCTTCACAGCATCAAGGTCTGATGTCTCGGACCCAGCCACCTCCATCGTGCAGGGCACAGTGGGGGGCTCCTTACCGCCCCTGCTGCATGTGTTGCAGAGAGAAGAGTTCTGGGCACTAATGCAGCATGCAGCTGCAGCCACGGATGTTCCCTGGCCGGCAAAACAGGAGGGAAAGGGGAACCACTTCCTCAAGAAAAAAGGGCACCCACAGCAAGCCCTCCCTTTGTGCCAGGACTTCCTGGAATTGGTGTGCTCCTCCTGGAGCAACCCAGCGTCTGCACCCTCAGCCTCCAGAACGGCAGAGTCTCTTCTGCACACTGCAGGAGCTCATGAAGCAGGCCTAGGCACATTCCCCACTATCGGGGACATGGTCACGGTATTGGTGCAAGGTTCCACCTTCACCAAGGGGGATAAGAACCCAACCTGCCCGACTAAGCCTTGCAGGACAACGGACGCTATGCTGAAGAAGGCGTACGCATCGGCAGCGCTGTCAGTCAGAGTAGCGAATGCCATGGCTATACTGGTTGTCTGTCAAACCCAGTTAGCAGAGGCTGCAGGAAAGATCCACAGAGGCAGACATAGGGGAGCTCCAGGTAGTAGCAAGGGCGATGACTGACCTAATGGGGGAGTTAGGCCAGGCATCAGGGAGGTCACTGGCAGCAATGGTGGCCACTCGCTGGCATTTGTGGCTGACGCAAGCCAAGGTAGTGGAGACCGAGAGGGTGGTGTTACTGGATGCCCCCATTGCACCGGGGAAGACATTTGGGGCGACCATTGATGTGAGCCTTGAGAGGTCCCACAAGGTCTCGCGCCTTCCGGCATACCGTCAGCGCCCAAGGTGGCATTCACAGCCTGCTGGGGAAAAAGGGCTTGAACACCGCCCTCCACCCAAGAGCAGACAAGCAGGCAGAGGAAAAGCTGGTGGCAAGGGACCACTGCCGGCCAGGGGTAAACGGTTCTCCGGCTGGAGACCGAGGCTGTGGCCTAAGAATTGACCCGGAAGTCATTGGAGTTGTGGCTCAGTCCTGGCAATCTGCACCTCAGATCTTCCCTCAGATCACCTCACACAAGAGAAGTGGTCACTACAGACACCTCCAGCCTGGGCTGGGGAGTGGTCTGGAGTAGGAGAGGAATAAGAGGTAGCGGAAGGGACATTGGCAGCAAGCGCCCAAGAGAACCTGTATACCACAGTGGTAGTCTATGTAAACCACTAAGTGCACACGCAGTGCACAGACTCCTGTCCTGGATGCACAGAAACTTGCATTCCATCAGGGCAGTTCTCCTTCCCGGTGTGGACAACAAGGCAGCAGACCTCCTGTCCAGAAGAGCTCCACACAGCTCGAATGGACACGCTAGCTCATCCCTGACCACAGGGGCTTTTGTATGCTTTCCTTCCATTACCATTAATACCCCTGACACTAGAGAGGATCAGGGTGGAGAGAGCACAGGTTCTGCTGGTTGCACCCAGATGGCCGAGGCACCCCTGGTTTGCTCTCCTCTCTGACACGCTGTCTGGTCAACCGTGGCAGCTCGCTGCGCAAGGACCTCCTGAGCCAAGCGGAGGGGCTATTATGGCACCCGAATCCAGCCCAACTCCAACTCTGGGTCTGGCCGTTGAATGGAGCCATCTATTCAGACAAGGTTTGCCAGATGCAGTAGTAGAAACACTACAGTCTGCTAGGGCACTGAGCACCAGAGCCCCGTACTCATACAAATGGAAAGTTTTCCAAGACTGGCACATTGCTGAAGGTCACGATCCTGTGACCTGCCCTATTGAGATGATATTAACCTTCTTACAACACCTGTTTGATGCAGGAAAATCAGCGTCCACTTTGAAGGTATACCTGGCAGCAATATCAGTGTGCCACGACAAAATTGACTCGGTGTCCCCTGTGTGCAGTTTCTTAAAGGGGCTCAGAGGCTTCCTCCTCCCATGAAAAGTATAGTCCCCAAGTGGGATCTAGAACTGGTACTGCAGGTCCTTATGGGTCCCTCATTCGAGCCCATGGCGTCAGCAGAACTGCACCCTGTTTCCTTGAAGGTGGTGTTTTTAATAGCCATTACGTCTGCTAGACGAGTAAGTGAGCTTCATTCACTGTCCATCGATGACACATATATGGCTTTCACTGGAAATGACTCGTGGGTAACACTAATAACAAATCCAGCCTTTTTGCCAAAGGTGGTATCTTCATTCCATATTAACCAGCCAGTGGTTTTGGAAACTTTCAGACCTCCCCTGCACGAGTCAGAGGAGGACAATAGACAGCACACGCTCTCCCCAGTTTGGACTCTGCGTTGTTAGCTGGATAGGACGGCGTCCTGGAGACAGTCCAACCAGCAGTTTGTCTGCTATCGGTCTAGAGGTCAGGCCCTGTCGAAGCAACATCTAGTGCACTGGGTGGCAGATGCTATATGGTTGGCGTATAAACAGACGGACTTCCCCTTGCCTGGGGACATTAAGAACATAAGAACATAAGAAAGTTTACAAACGAGAGGAGGCCATTCGGCCCATCTTGCTCGTTTGGTTGTTAGTAGCTTATTGATCCCAAAATCTCATCAAGCAGCTTCTTGAAGGATCCCAGGGTGTCAGCTTCAACAACATTACTGGGGAGTTGATTCCAGACCCTCACAATTCTCTGTGTAAAAAAGTGTCTCCTATTTTCTGTTCTGAATGTCCCTTTTTCTAAACTCCATTTGTGACCCCTGGTCCTTGTTTCTTTTTTCAGGCTGAAAAAGTCCCTTGGGTCGACACTATCAATACCTTTTAGAATTTTGAATGCTTGAATTAGGTTGCCACGTAGTCTTCTTTGTTCAAGACTGAACAGATTCAATTCTTTTAGCCTGTCTGCATATGACATGCCTTTTAAGCCCGGAATAATTCTGGTCGCTCTTCTTTGCACTCTTTTTAGTGCAGCAATATCTTTTTTACAGCGAGGTGACCAGAACTGAACACAATATTCAAGATGAGGTCTTACTAGTGCATTGTACAGTTTTAACATTACTTCCCTTGATTTAAATTCAACACTTTTCACAATGTATCCGAGCATCTTGTTAGCCTTTTTTTATAGCTTCCCCACATTGCCTAGATGAAGACATTTCTGAGTCAACAAAAACTCCTAGGTCTTTTTCATAGATTCCTTCTCCAATTTCAATATCTCCCATATGATATTTATAATGTACATTTTTATTTCCTGCGTGCAGTACCTTACACTTTTCTCTATTAAATGTCATTTGCCATGTGTCTGCCCAGTTCTGAATCTTGTCTAGATCATTTTGAATGACCTTTGCTGCTGCAACAGTGTTTGCCACTCCTCCTACTTTTGTGTCGTCTGCAAATTTAACAAGTTTGCTTACTATACCAGAATCTAAATCATTAATGTAGATTAGGAATAGCAGAGGACCTAATACTGATCCCTGTGGTACACCGCTGGTTACCACACTCCATTCTGAGGTTTTTCCTCTAATCAGTACTTTCTGTTTTCTACATGTTAACCACTCCCTAATCCATGTACATGTGTTTCCTTGAATCCCAACTGCGTTCAGTTTGAGAATTAATCTTTTGTGCGGGACTTTGTCAAAAGCTTTCTGGAAATCTAAATAAACCATGTCATATGCTTTGCAATTATCCATTATCGATGTTGCATCCTCAAAAAAATCAAGCAAGTTAGTTAGGCACGATCTCCCTTTCCTAAAACCATGTTGACTGTCTCCCAGGACCCTGTTACCATATAGGTAATTTTCCATTTTGGATCTTATTATAGTTTCCATAAGTTTGCATATAATAGAAGTCAGGCTTACTGGTCTGTAGTTACCTGGTTCAGTTTTGTTTCCCTTTTTGTGGATCGGTATTACGTTTGCAATTTTCCAGTCTGTCGGTACCACCCCTGTGTCAAGAGACTGCTGCATGATCTTGGTTAGCGGTTTGTAAATTACTTCTTTCATTTCTTTGAGTACTATTGGGAGGATCTCGTCCGGCCCAGGGGATTTGTTTATTTTAAGAGCTCCTAGTCCCTTTAACACTTCTGCCTCAGTTATGCTAAAGTTATTTAAAACTGGATAGGAACTGGATGACATGTGGGGCATGTTGTCAGTATCTTCCTTTGTAAAAACTTGTGAAAAGTAATCATTTAACATATTTGCTATTTTTTTTTCTTCCTCTACGATTTTGCCATTTGTATCTCTTAAACATTTAATCTCCTCTTTGAATGTTCTCTTGCTGTTGTAATATTGGAAAAACATTTTGGAATTGGTTTTAGCTCCCTTAGCAATGTTCATTTCTATTTCTCTCTTGGCCTTTCTAACTTCCTTTTTGACTTGCGTTTGCAGTTCCGTGTACTCTTTCTGCGTACTTTCTTTTTGGTCCTTTTTTAATGCTCTGTAAAGTGCCTTTTTTCGCTGAATATTTTTTTTAATTGATCTATTAAACCATTTTGGCAATTTAGTTTTACATTTAGATTTGTCTACTTTAGGGATGTAATTGTTTTGCGCCTCTAGTACTACATTTTTGAAGAACAACCATCCTTCTTCTGTGGGTGTTTTCTCTATTTTACTCCAATCTACTTCTGTTAGTCTCTGTTTCATACCTTCATAGTTTGCTTTTCTAAAATTGTAAACCTTAACTTTAGTCTTTACTTTTGGGGATTTAAAAAACACTTCAAATGAGACCATGTTATGGTCTGAGTTTGCCAGTGGTTCTCTGACCTCTGTTTTAGTTATTCTATCTTCGTTATTTGAAAAGACTAAATCAAGGCATGCCTCCCCTCTAGTGGGTGCCTTCACAAATTGTGTTAGGAAGCAGTCATTTGTCATTTCCACCATTTCTATTTCATCCTTCGCGCTACCCACCGGGTTTTCCCATTTTATTTGGGGGAAGTTGAAATCCCCCATTAGTATGGCTTCTCCTTTGCTACACACATTTCTAATGTCATTGTATAACAGATTATTGTGCTCACCGTCTGAATCTGGCGGTCTATAGCATGCTCCTATTATTATGCCTTTTGAATTTTTGTCTGTTATTCTGACCCATATTGATTCAGTTTTATTTTCTTTGTCCAGGTTTAACACCTGGGCTTCAAGACTGTTTCTTATGTATAGCGCTACCCCTCCTCCTCTTCTGTCCTGCCTGTCTTTCCTATACAGTGTATACCCACAAATATTATATTCGTCCCCATCACTCTCAGATAACCACGTTTCTGTAACACCTATCACATCATAGTTACCTGTAGCTTCAAGTTCTAGAATTTTGTTTCTGATACTTCTAGCATTTAGATAAATACATTTAATTGTAGTCTTACCTGAGTTGTTGTTCTTGTTTTGATGCGGTCTCCCTTCTGTTTTTTTGTTGATTTCTCCCCCCTTCCTTTCTAGTCGGACCATTCTACCAGGACCATTCTACCAGGGTCCTGGCAACTTTGTGGGCTCTCCTTCATGGCGCCTCCTTAGATGAGCTATGAAATACTGCTACATGGACAGGTAGCCAGACATTTGCGCATTTCTACCGCCTTGATGTGGCAAACTGAGCGAGACCCTCTCTGGGCTCTAGGGTTTTGCAGGTGGAATGCCCTTAGGCGTCATGAGGCTATCACCGTGAGGCTGTACTGTCTGTAATCTGGAGCCACGACAGCTTTGGTACAGCTTCCCATTCGGTAATTGTTGTTATTCCATTGAAAGGGATCGTTAGGTTATTACCATAACCCTGGTTCCCTGAAAGAGAATGACGACCATTCCCCTTCAAGGTTGTGTCTCCAGCTGACCTCTGATTTCGAAAGAAAATGGCAATATGTTACTGTGAAGACGTCCCTCTTCAGCAGGAGGTGGGAGGGACTTCCCCCTCACAGCAGTGCCCTGATAGGGTAGCTTTTGTATGTATGCTTAGTGATTGATGGTCAGAGAGGGCTCTTTCCCATTTGGTAATGGTTGTCATTCCATTGAAAGGGAACGGAAGTTTTTGAGACATAAATAATATGTATGCAAATAAAACCCAGCAGTTGCGGTGCTAGGCATAGCAGACTAAAACCTATGGTCATTCTATTTCAGGAAACCAGGGTTATGGTAATAACCTAACATTATATTCACATTGTACATGAGCTCTTGGTCAGCGTGTGTATCAGAGCGAGCGCTTGATATAATTCCGCTCAGCTCGATTTTACTTGGACGTGGCGCCGCTGTGAGAGACGGGGACTGAGGAGTCTGCACAAAGGGATTATTATTTATTCTAAAAATAAATGTAATGGGCAACAGCCAGTTCGTCATGCACGACCACACATTATAGATACACCAAGACTTACAGTATAGTTTGTATAGTCCCTCGTAGCTGCTTTACCGGCCATTGCCAGCCAAAGAAGACCTGCTTCACCCCCTCCTTGACTCAATCGTCAGACATCAGACCTCACCCCTCCTCGATTCAATCCTCACCGCTCCTCAACTCAATCCTAACCCCTCCTCGAATCAATCCTCACCCTTCCTCGACTCAATCCTCACCCCTCAATTCAATCCTCACCCCTCCTTGATTCAATCGTCAGATATCAGACCTCACCCCTCCTCAACTCATTCCTCACCCCTCCTTGAGTCAATCCTCATCCCTCCTCGACTCATTCCTCACCCCTCCTTGACTCATTCCTCACCCCTTGAGTCAATCCTCACCCCTCCTTGTCTCATTCCTCAGCCCTCCTTGAGTCAATCCTCACCCCTCCTCGACTCAATCATCACCCCTCCTTGACTCTTTCTTCAACACTACTCAACTCATTCCTCACCCCTCATCAAATCAATCTTCACCTCTCCTCGATTTAATCATCATACATCAGCTCTCATCCCTCCTTGAGTCAATCCTCACCCCTCCTCGACTCATTCCTCACCTCTGCTCAACTCAATCCTCACCCCTTCTCGACTCATTCCTCACCCCTACTCGACTCATTCCTCACCCGTCCTCAACTCAATCGTCAGATATCAGACCTCACCCCTCCTCGACTCAATCCTCACCCCTCCTCGACTCATTCCTCACCCGTCCTCCACTTATTCCTCACCCCTCCTCGACTCATTCCTCACCCCTCCTCGACTCTCGTCCTCGTCTGGCAAATCTCGTCTGGATAGACGGCTCCGTTCAAAAACACAGAGTTGGAGTTGGGCTGGGTTCGAGTGCCATAATAACCCCTCTGCTTGGCTCAGGAGGTCCTTGCGGAGTGAGAGCTGCCACAGTTGGCCCCACAACATGTTGGAGAGGAGAACAAACCAGGGGCGCCTCGGCCATCTGGATGCGACCAGCAAAACCTGAGCTCTTTCCACCTCCTCTCTAGTATCAGGGGTAATAGCGGTAGCAGAGGGAATGCAAACAATAGCCCCTGTGGCCAGGGGTGAGCTAGCATGTGTACCCCCTGGGGACCCCCTTCTCCATCAAGAACCATAGGGGGCAATGAGTGGACTGGGCTGTGGCGAAAAGGTCAACTTGTGCTGTACGAAACTTCTCCAAAATATGTTTTACAACCTGAGGGTGCAGTCTCCACTCTGAGCTGTCTGGAGCTCCTCTGGACAGGAGGTCTGCTGTTCTATTGTCCACACCGGGGAGATGAACCGCCCTGATGCGTCCAAGACAGGAGTCTGTGCGTGTATTGTGAAGGCCTGGCAAGTGCAGGCCGCCTTGGTGGTTTATGTAGGCTACCACTGTCGTGTTGTCCGTCCAGACCAGCACATATGCGCCAACTGCTGCCGAAAATGAGATAGCGCCATGGCTACTGCTTGCAGTTCTTGGGCATTTATATGCTCTTGCTGCCATGGTCCCTTCTACTGACCTTATATTCCCCACCCATTCCAGACCGCTCCCCAGCCCAGGCTGGAGGCGTCCGTAGTGACAACTTCCCTTCTGTGAGGGGAGCCGAGGGGAGATCCGAGGTGCAGATTGACGGTTCGGAGCCACCACTCCAATGTCTTCCGGCATTGTCTGGACACTCGCACCGGCTGGTGTCAATTGCGGACCGGGTTCACCTTGAGCCCATTCACCCATAGCACCCGTAGGGGAAGAATTCTCAAGGCGCCTGCCATCAGCCCCAACAACCTTTGAAATGTTCTGACCTGTAGAAGAGCATCCTCCCTGAATTGGGAGAGTGTGACTTCCAACGACCGAATCCTGTCTTCTGACAGTGAGGCAAGCATGCTCACAGAGTTCAATTTGATCCCCAGGAACACTGTGGACTGAGATGGTATGAAGTTGTTCTTCTGTTGATGTATGGAGAGCCCTAACTTCGTCACACGGTCTATGACCTGTCTGGTGTGTGCTTCGGCATGTGCTTTGGAACGCACGCAAGCTAGCCAATCATCCAGGTAGTTCAAGATCTGAATACCCCGCAGCCTGAGCGGGGCCAGTGCTGGGGTGCCAGCAAGAGGCCAAATGACAGAACGCAGAATTCATACGCGCTGCCTTGAAAGGCGCAGTGTAGATATTTTCTGTGCGTGGGACGGCTCGGGACATGGAAGTAGGCGTCTTGCAGATCGATCGATATGAACCAGTCGCCAGGCTGGATGGACTGGAGGATACGCTGTGCGCTCTTACCGACAACTTCGCTGAAGCATATGCTTTCTTTAGCATTGCATCATTTGTCCTGCATGGCTTCAATGGGCAGGTAGGGTCTTTATCCCCTCTGGTGAAGGTGGACCCTTGCACCAGCACAGTGACCATGTCCCTGATGGGAGGGAACGTGCCCATGCCAGATTCTTGGGCTCTGGCGGAGTGCACCAGAGACTTCGCTGTTCTGGAGAAGCGGGAGCAGATGCCAGGTGGTTCCAGGAAGAGCTAATCAGCTCCAAAAAGTCTTCGCAGAGAGGAACGGCACATTGTGGGTGCCCTTTTTGTTTGAGGAATCGATTCCCCTTTCCCTCCTGTTCCACAGGCCAGGGAACATCCGTGGCAGCAGCTGCACGCTGCATCAGGGCCCGGAACTCGTCCCTCTGAGAAGTATGCGGGAGGGACGGTGTGGAGCCCCCGGGTGGGGCCTGCCCGACCAAAGTGGTGAGGTCGGACACGTCCAACCTTGAGGCCCTGAAGGAGAGCTCGCTGAGGCTTGGGGAGTCTAGGTGGGCCGGAGACGGAGAGCGGGAGTGGGGATGCTGGAGCTGCCCGGTAGCAGGGGGCAGTCTCCCCTGAGCCTGCAGCAAGGTATACAGCATGGCCTGCTGGGATCTCATGGCCTGAGCCAGCTCCACAAAGCGCTGCTCTGCAGATCTCTGCCATTTCTCCAGAGACGCAGAAGAGGAGCGTCTGTGTCTATGAGGGGAAGGGGAGCGATACCTCCGCGACGATCGCCTACCTTCTGGTGAGTGTCCTTTCGAGCATCCTCTGTCCCCAGCGATTCCGCAGAGGGGTGCTTACGTCTCTGCACTGGTGGTGGGGTAGGTGAGGATGAACCAGTGGTATGGGGGTGCTCCCTAGCCACTGTAGTAGATGGGGTTCCAGAGGTCCATTAAGAAGGATCCTGGATACAAATCACATTCTTCCCTGCCCCAAGGAATGGGAAACCACTGGAGAGAGGGCTGCCCTTCTGCCCTTGGTTCTGTTAGAGACAAGGGGAGCCATCCGACTCTCCTGCCAGTGCCCTGGCTGAGTGATCCGATCCCAAGCTCTGGACACAGGTAGTGTGCCCATCCTCCCTTGGGAGCTTAGCTGCACATTGGTCACACTGGTGAAAACCAACGAGGACCCTGCAGGGCACACTGACATGGCGCGCGGGCGTCGGTGCCGAGCAGTAGGCTTCGGTGCCGAGCAGTCGGCGTCGGTGACCATAGTCGGCGCCAAGTAATCTCAACAGCAGGGCACTGACGCCGATTACTCTGCACCGACTACGGTCACCGGTGAGTCAATCGGCGTCAGGGACAGTGCCGCGTGACAACGGGGTCACCCTTCAGCAGCTGTCACAATAGCTCACGCAACTCAAGAACAGTAAGAACTACACAAGATTAAGAGAATAAAAGCTTAGCGCCAATCTCCGTAGAGGGGTCGAAACCAACTCTATTTAGTAGATTCTACTGAAGCGAGACAAAGGCATCTAGCAATCTCATAAAATACTTGTAATATTGTAGTTTACCATAGTGAATCCGATTTGCAGGTTTTCACTTTGCATAGGAGCCAATTTCCAGCACAAAGATAGCACAAAGAAATCTATGTGTTGTCTCAGTGAAATGAGACAGAAAATGGCGATATGCTACTGTGAGGATGTCCCTCTTCAGCAGGAGGTGGGAGTGACTTCCCCCTCACAGCAGGGCCCTGATAGGGGAGCTTTCTTATATATGATCAGTGGTTGACAGGTCAGAGACGCTCTTCCCATTTGGTAATGGTTGTAATTTCACTTGAAAGGGAACTCCCGATTAGCAACAATTAATTAATGAATTAACTCAGGAGATGGTCAACTTCTGCACAAGGTTTTTATGATGGGGCTTTTAACCCCATCCACGCTGCCAAACAATAACAAAAACACACACAGCTATTCGTCGTCATTTATAATCAATAAATCATAATACAATAAATAATAACAGTGCACATATACTGTATAAATAGGGGGCGGGTACTTTGTCACAGGGTCCTTTGAAAGAGTAAAAGAAAACAGGACAAGAATGAGGGTTCCATACTCAGCAGTCCTGTTCTGTGAGCCCCGCCCCGCCCTGCTCCAAGAAAAAGAAAGAAAGATAACAGTAACACTAGAAACCTCTTTCACAAAAGTTTTGACTACAGCTATGGCCAAAAGTTTTGCATCACCCTATAGAATGAACTAATTTAGCTTCATAAAGTCGAATGAAACCTGTTGAATAATATTACATTAACATATTGAATTACATACAGCTTTGTAGTTTTCCATATACACTAGTTTAACGAAAAACTGTCAAAAATCTAACATGACATACTGTACTACTATTATAGCCTCGGGTAGACTTTTGCAATATCATTTTGTATTTTTTTTCTTAATTTAAAAAAATAAATTATTACATGATGTTAAATAAAAGATCTAAAATAAAGCTCATATAGTTTTGTTTTTTTATTATCTCTCAATCCTAAAAAAAAAGCCTTTCTTAGTGTTTTCAACAGACCGTCTGCTCACATAAACAATAACAAAGGAAAAAAGGACCTGTTCTTAACTGGCAACTTTATCTATAGAGTCACTTCTATTAGTTTATACTAGTGAGTAGACAGACTAATACAGGGGAAAGGGGGTCAACTTGGCACATTCATTTCTATTGACTATACTGGTAAGAAGACATTCAATTCTTACTTTTCCTCAGTCCCACAGAAATCATTTTCAGTCAAACACTCACCTTCAACATTTTCACATTTACAATTTACAGTTGTAGTCAAAAGTTTACATAACCCAATGGAAATGTATAATTTCTAGAATTTTAGGACAAATCTTTTGGTTTTGTGGATGAAGAAAAAATGATACAAGAAAAATGATACAAGAAGTATTTCAGCAATATTTTGCAAAACTCCAAAAATGCAAATTCAAAAGTACTCATACCCTTTGATAGTATTGTCTACAAGGTGCTAGAAATTTCAATATGATAATGCAGAAACCAATTCTAGAAAAGTCTAGAAAATGCTGTAGGCAAACATTATTAGAGAGCATAAAAGGATTAGGCATAGGATGATTGCTGTCATTACCAATAAGTCAATATGGGAAAAGTAAAGAGCTATCTGAAGACCTAGGGGCAGAAAATTATTTATTCTCATAAAGCTGAAGATAGATACAAGAAGATTTCCAAGCATTTGAGCATCACAATTTCAACTATTGTTTCTGTTATCAAGAAGTTCAAGACTCATGGTACTGTCACAACACTCACTCGGTCTGGAAGAAATAAGGTTCTTTCACCAAGAACAAGTAGAAGAATTGTGAGGAAGGTTAATAGCAATCCGAGATTGACTGCCAAAGATATTCAAAGTGAGTTGGCTGCACTAGAATGTGGTAGAAAATCTGCTCCAATCAATCTGCTTGGGTGCTGTGTGTTCCAAGCTGATTGCCTTTGCCACCAAAAACGTTTCAAAGTTACTTCAATTTCAGACTTGATAATTTTTTTGAAGAAAGCTTTGGACTACTTACCTTCATCAGTGTTATTTGGGTGAAACTAGAAGAGACTGAATCAAGCAGACAAGCATCTGGGCTCTAGTGCCTTCATTAGAGTTATTGAACAGCTAAGCATAGATTGGTTATTTAATCTGAGGCACAGGTAAACAGGAGACATTATATGAATATATTTAATCTTAGTTGCCTATAAAAGAGACAGAGAAATATATTTCAGAGGCAGGAGCTAATTTTAATAAATGAGCAAGAATACAAAACAAACAAACCAAAACAAAACACTTCAACAGTTGATCTTTACAAAACCATCAAATCTGAACATGCAGGATGAATCCAACCGATACAGAGTAGAGTGCTGGTGCTGGTGTGGAGTTAGAGGCAGGGTGAGGCGTGGCTAGGGGCAGGGTGCTGCTGAAGCCTGGGTGACAGTATTTGTCTTCTACCCCTTACCTTTTGATAATGTTTGCAGTCATTCTGACGGAGTCTTATTGCAGTTATTCAAATGATGTGCTTAATTCACTGTTTCAGCCATAGACATATGTAACACAGGCTAGATCAGCCAATGGGTCTGTATGTATATATATATATATATATATATATATATATATATATATATATATATATATATATGTGTGTGTGTGTGTGTGTGTGTGTATATATATATATATATATATATATATATATATATATATATATATATATATATATATATATAAAAACACACACACACACACACACACACACACACCCTTGACTTACGACGAGTTGTGTGAATGTTGCATGCTACGAATGAATGCGAAAAATTGCTTTGCATTATTACCATGCTTCGACTTCACGACATCGATACGGCATTTCGATACGACAAGACGAGACTTGTGTTATGCTTCATGTACACGTGCTCTGTGTCCGAACCACAGTATCTGCGTGGTCACTCTGACTCAGTCTAGCGTTTTTTTGCGTTTTTTTTTTATGCATGTAACTGTTTTTTTTTTTTTTAAATTTGCCCTTAACAATGTCTGATAAGAGCAATGGACTCAAAACAAAACCTAAGCTGTGAACTTTGTCACATGATGAGAGGCTTAACTTCAGGCGATCGTATTTCCTACTAGGAGTACTGCATACACACACTGAATTCGTCATTGAAAAGTCATTGGTCTGTACTTTTAAACAAGCCAGGTAGGTGTCTGAGTAATATACGCGTAATCACCGGGCTGAGTGTAAAGAGTTAAATAAATATTTGCATGAGTACAATATAACGGGTCACTTTTGTAAAACTATATTATCTGGCTGAAGAGTCAGGAACGTAACCCCAATTTATAACATTGTTCCTATGGGAAAATATGCATCAATTTACGACACTTCGACTTACAAAACGACTTTCAGGAACCAATTGTGTCATAAGTGCGAGGACTGCCTGTATGTATATCGTGAGGAAAGGGTAGTGGCGCCTTTAAGAAATGGCGGCGCTTTCGGAGAAATTACATAACCCAGAGAACCTGGTGCCAATTAATTAAGTGGGTTTATGGGTTTAAAAGAAAGCAGGGCAGAGCCATAGGGAGGTTGGTTGGCCGGGAGAAAACACGGGCTATTGGCTTCTACAAGAAGGTAGCGTGATAATTTCAATATTGTGATAAAACATCGTAAGATAAAACTATATCGGGTTATGTTAAAAATACTGTTAGTATTTAGTTTTATGAAAAACGTAATTTTCCCTCTTGTTGAGGTAGTCTTTTGTGGTAATTGAGGAAGTTTATTTATTTTCTTTTTAACGGAGTACTATTGGAGGAGTAGTACTCCGTATCAGTTTGAAATAGTCTGCGGTGTTCAACGTTGTGCTGGATTACGCTGACATCACAGCGGTGTGAGTTTCTGTGTTTATAACCTGGAGCGGTATTTGTTACTTTCGTTTTGAAATGACTTTAAATAATAACCCGAAAGAATAGACTTGAGACTGGATGTACAGGCATTGTTTATACAGACACAAGACGTGGAAGCTTGAAAGAATACAAGTGCATCTTCGGACGATCGGGAGTTGGCTGCCGGAGTTCCATCTCCACAGCCCGGCTATAAGTTGTGCTTTCTGTTCATTCTTGGAACGTTCAGGACATTGTCACTACAATCCTGGAGTTGGTCTACAAAGCAGATATATGCTGCATACACCAGTTTTCCCAGGACAATTCAAGCAGAGGGAGCCTGTTCTGATACTTACTTGTGTTACAGGTCTCTTCCAGCAGAGGGAGACCATCCTGTATTTACCTGTGACTGAAGACTGCTATATGGAAAAAAGAGTTGTCCTGTCCTACCTGTGGACTAACTCACTTCCTTGGAGAACCCTGGGACTGTGCTTCGATCTCCAGGACTTGAAGTAGCTTAGTGATGGTTGAAGTGAGTTAATCAGTGACCCGTACAGGGCGAGAACTTTGAGAGAAACTGATCATTGATGTAAATAAAACACCCTTACCTGCAAATGTGTTGAGTCTGTGCCCGTTGCTTAAAGGGGAAGGCAGTGCTGCAAGCGTGCCTAGTTAGTGGATCTTTTACTATATATTGTATATATATACACACACACACACACACTAGTAATAGCCAGAGCCATCTAGTGCACAGCTACTGCGTATCAAGGTGCTCTCTTGTGTTTCTGTCAACATAGAATCACTCACTAGGTGGCGCTTACAAACAGACAATTTTGTGATCTAGCCTGTGTTACATATATCTATGGCTGGGACACAGAACTGAAGAGCTGCTCCTGAACTCGATAAAAGCTCATCAAATACCCACAGTACCTCAGTGACTATAAAAACAAACACACAACATTTATCTGATCATTACACACTACATCAGCCAGATAAAACACAGCACCACATCCTTCTAGAGTTCATCCAGAAACAAAGCAGGCATGGTTGGCTCTGCATTCAGTCTCCATTCTCTCAGGCAGTTTTAGCTACAGGCAGGCAGGCACACATGCTTCCTCCTTCCTTGAAGCTTTTGTCACTCTCATGAGAACTTAACAGTAACTAACAGAAAAACAGACAGACATCATACACATGGCTGCTACTACCTGCAGCAGCCATGGGTATGATAGCAGCGTCATGCTGTGTGGAAGCTCTGATTCAGTTCAGGGAAACAAAAGAAAGAAAATAAAGGGGATCTCCATTCCCTGTTTACAGTGCTGGTGGATTTGTACTCTGATGTATCACCTGATAAGAAGCTTTATTTAAATAAGTGTGGTCACATATTGTGTGTTTACAGGGGGTGAGATAGAAAAAGAGACAGGAGAGAGCTGAGAAAGTGATGGAGGAGGAGACAGGAGGAGGGAAAGGGAGAGAATAAAGAGACAGAGAGGGAGGTTGAGGAGAGAGGAAGGAGGGAGAGTGGAGTGGAGAGGGGAGGGGGAGGGGAGATCATGTACAGATTCAGTGCTGCAATGCGGAAATCAATATGTCTTCTCAATAATATATGATACTCCCTTTCTCCTCTCTCATCTCCCACCTTATCTACTCTCCCTCCTCTATCTGTTTTCCTCTCTCCATCTTTCTCTCTCTTTCTCCCTCTGTCGCTCCTCCATCTTGTGCTTAATTCCAAATCCTATTTGTTCTGTCTTCTTGCATGTTCAAAGGGCACAGCCAACTGGAACACCTTGTGGGGGGGGGGTGGGGGTTACTGACAAGGACAGTCTTGTCAGCACTAAAATTGTTGAGAGAAAGCCAATTACATCATTGTTACCAAGCAGCATCTCCACACTCCCACAGCCTTCTCTCTGTCCTTCTTATCTGTGTATTTATCCCTAGAGTCTATCTAGCTAGCTATTTATATTTATCAATCTGTATGTACTATTTCTATCTGTCTAGCTATAGATCTTTCTATATTTATTAATATGTCTATCTGTCTATCTTTGTCTGTCTAGTTATATGTATCTGTCTGCCTGCCTGTCTGTTTTCCCTCATGTGCATTACAGAGCTGGTGTTGGTTATGTTATTTGTCTGTTTGATTTGACTGTCGGCTGCATGCTATTGTGCAAAGATTTTGCCGCGCTTCACATTTCCCTCAATATTCAGATATCTCAAAGACAGCACTACTGGTAACAAACAGCTGCTGTTGCTTCCTGGTTCTCAGTCACTTCCTGTGTGTAAGTCAGAATCACTCCAACGGTTGAGCTGCACAACATGTGACCTACAGCACAGGAACCAGGAAGCATTTTTAAAGTGAGTTGGCTTTTAAAGAATGACCACTAGGGGGTGTGCAGCTGTAATGTCTGTCCACTCTGTAATGTGATTTTTCATTTACTACTCATCACAGTCGCCACAGTTTCAGAGGGGACAGATATTCCAGTTGCACTCGTTAAAACCACTTCCTCCTCCCTTCAGAAATGACTTAATATTTTAGGAGCCTTTCCAGAAGCAGACCCCAGTGGTTGAACAGACATTAGTACAGTGTGTCTGATCTAAGCAGCAGGAACAGCAACCGCGAATGAGAGACACGCACTATAGGATATTAAACAGGAGAGAGACACACTGTAAGATATTAAACAGGAGAGACACACACTATAGGATATTGAACAGGAGACACACACTACAAGATATTAAACAGGAGAGACACACACTATAGGATATTAGAAAGGAGAGACACGCACACTAGGATATTAAACAGGAGAGACACACACTATATAATATTAAACAGGAGAGACACACTAGAGAATATTAAAATGGAGAAGTGCAGTATTAAGAGTGAGGATGGTGTAAAGCAGCTCTTTAAACATGAATACTGTAGAGAGAAATAGTGATGCTCTCTCTCACTCTGTTGCTCTCTCCACCCTCCCTCTTTCCCTCCCTCTTTTTCAGCTCAAGGAGAAACACTGAGACTTGCACACGCACACACACACAGAGACGCAGGCAGAGAGACTCTTCAGGACAGCAGGTAAGATGTGATTCATTTCAGTGGCTGTGGGTTTGAGGTTCAGCAATGCTCTCCCCAGTGCCTGTGTTAGATATGTTGTGTGTGTGTCTGTGTTTCTATCCTGTGATTATGATATCGTATGATGCTGCTGCAGCAGTGATACCTCCCTGACACTGCACTCCGAAATGGCAGCAGCACAAATTATATAGAGGCATTTTATTGCTGCGACTGTCTATATATATATATATATATGTGGTGTGTGGTGTGTAGTGTCTGTGTGTGTGTGTGTGTGTATATATATATATATATATATATATATATATATATATATACAGGCGCCAAGCCAGATATTCCTTTTATGGGGTTTGTGTTTACCACTATCTATCTATCTATCTATCTATCTATCTATCTATCTATCTATCTATCTATCTATGAGTTTGTGTGTCTTTCTCTCGCACTATACAGATCAAAATATGTATATACAGCTAAGGCCTAAAAATTTGCATCATCCTAGAATGATCTAATTTTGCTTCATAAAGTCGAATGAAACATGCTGAATAATATTACGTTAACATATTAAATTACATACCGCTTTGTAGTTTTCCATATACTTAACAAAATCTGGCAAAAATGGAAAAATGTGACATTTCGAAATCTAATAAGAAAACACATGATTTCCAAAAAGACATCACAAGTCTGTGTGACTCAATTAGTAGTAATGAAAAGGTGACAATTAAAAGTGGTAACAAGTAGGTTTAAGCTATACAAGCATGATTTTTACATAGATTTTTATAACTTCAGAGCAAGCCATGGGGAAGAGCCATACCTCCTCGGAAACACAGTCAGCCATCATTGCCCTTCATAAGGAAGGTTTTAGCAGTCGTCAGATAGCCAACAGAGGGTATGCCAGCCAAAGCACAGTATCTAGAATCATCCAGAAATACAAGAAGACTGGAAGCTGTAAAGCTGCCCCCAGGTCTGGACGCCCAAAAGTCAGCACTGCTCACCAGGATCGGCACCTGTGCTGTTCAAGTATGACAGACAGGACGAGTGTCCACCTACTGCAACAATGGAAAGAAGTTGGAGTGAAGGCTTCTGCGCGCACTGTAAGAAGACGTCTCTTGGAGAATGGTCTGTTGTCAGGGAGGCCTGCTAAGAAGCCCATTCTGAGCCAGAAAAACATCACAGATCGTCTGAACTTTTGTCGCACATACAAAGACTGGACCAAACATGACTGGGCCAAAGTAATTTTCTCTGATGTTTCCCCCTTTAGCTGTTTTGGAAGTCGAGGTAGATTCAGAGTTCGAAGGCACAAAGGAGAAAGATACAAGCCAGAGTGTGCTGTCCCAACAACGAGGCATCCTGAAACTGTCCATATCTGGGGATGCTTTTCTGCCAAAGGCACAGGATCCCTACACGTTTTATCCAAGGGGACAGCTATGAACAAGGACTGGTACCTGAAAACACTGCAAGACCACCTCCTCCCTACGGCTCAGAACCATTTCCCCAATGGTGATTTCTACTTCCAAGATGACAGTTCCCCTTGCCATCGAGCCAAACAAGTGCAGAAATGGTTAGAAGACAACAGGATCACACCACTGCAATGCTGGCCTGGAAACTCATCGGATCTCAATCCTATTGGGAATGTTTGGGGTCTGATAGGACAGGAAATCAGGAAAAGTCTTCCATGCGGCCGAAACGAACTGGAATCAAGTGTAAAGGCTGCATGGAGGAATCTAAAGGACAACTCGACCCTTCAACGCCTCATTGAGTCCATGCCTGAGAGAATTAAGGAAGTCTTAAAACACAATGGAATGCACTGCAAATACTAAGTGCTGCTGTTCGAGTTTCTGGTAGACTTTTGTGATATAATTTTGTAGTTTCTTTGATTACCTTATGTTAAAGAAAAGATCTAAATTATGTTAATTTTTATTTTTTTTTTTTTTAAATGATGTCTTGATCCTAAAATTCTAGACTGATGCAAAGCTTTTGGCCATAGCTCGATGTGTATCAATATATCTAAATCTGTAAATCGTTCTCAATGTATATACGTTTTTACACCTAAGAGACTATATATATAGGTGTAAACATGTATATTAATATACAGTGTATATGGCCACTATGTTGATGACCTGTGTGATTTGTCAGTGGAATATATATCTGATTTCATTGCACCATGTTACAGATTTGTAGATGAAAGACCATTATGTCTGAAACGTCCTGAATAAACTTATTTGGTTTTTACTCTGTGCATAACACCGTGTAACAATTTTTTTTTATTTTTTTTTGTTCCTGGGTAGTAAATGTTATTTCCTAATTGCTTATGCCTCAAAAGTATAGAAAATGGCTATTATTCCCCACAAACTTTGCTTTTGTGACCAGGACAGTGATATTTCAAAATATCACTATTTCCAATGGGAAAACGAGCAAATCTTTTCATTCACATAATGTCAGGAAAAAACAACATATGAATCCAAATTAACATGTATTTATACTAAAGTAATACAAAAATGACTACAAAAGATTTAGAAGTGAGTAGTTTTTCGAGATTTACGATTATACTGTAAATACAGTATAATTGTAAATCTCAAAAAACTACTCACTTCTAAATCTTTTGTAGTCATTTTTGTACTACTTTAGTATAAATACATGTTAATTTGGATTCATATGTTGTTTTTTCCTGACATTATGTGAATGAAAAGATTTGCTCGTTTTCCCATTGGAAATAGTGATATTTTGAAATATCACTGTCCTGGTCACAAAAGCAAAATTTGTGGGGAATAATAGCCATTTTTTATACTTTTGAGGCATAAGCAATTAGGAAATAACACTTGCTACCCAGGAACAAAAATTGTGTTACATAGTGTAATGCATTAATGAGCCAAGATATATATATTATATATAATATACTATATATATATATATATACAAAGACCAGGTATATTACTGTGTTCTTGTCCAAACGGTAATGACACAGCATGCCTTGCACTGTAACTGACGCGAACTAGCGGAACGAATTGACCGGATCGACACTTCTTGGGTTTGATAACACTACTAAGAAAGTTTGTATTCTTTCGAAAGTTTGGGCCATTTCGGCCCTCCGGTAATTTGGCCTTTGTTGGAGCTCGTAGCTTATTGATCCCAAAATCTCATCAAGCAGCTTCTTGAAGGATCCCAGGGTGTCAGCTTCAACAACATTACTGGGGAGTTGATTCCAGACCCTCACAATTCTCTGTGTAAAAAAGTGCCTCCTATTTTCTGTTCTGAATGCCCCTTTTTCTAAACTCCATTTGTGACCCCTGGTCCTTGTTTCTTTTTTCAGGCTGAAAAAGTCCCTTGGGTCGACACTGTCAATACCTTTTAGAATTTTGAATGCTTGAATTAGGTCGCCACGTAGTCTTCTTTGTTCAAGACTGAACAGATTCAATTCTTTTAGCCTGTCTGCATATGACATGCCTTTTAAACCCGGAATAATTCTGGTCGCTCTTCTTTGCACTCTTTCTAGAGCAGCAATATCTTTTTTATAGCGAGGTGACCAGAACTGAACACAATATTCAAGATGAGGTCTTACTAGTGCATTGTACAGTTTTAACATTACTTCCCTTGATTTAAATTCAACACTTTTCACAATGTATCCGAGCATCTTGTTAGCCTTTTTTATAGCTTCCCCACATTGTCTAGATGAAGACATTTCTGAGTCAACAAAAACTCCTAGGTCTTTTTCATAGATTCCTTCTCCAATTTCAATATCTCCCATATGATATTTATAATGTACATTTTTATTTCCTGCGTGCAGTACTTTACACTTTTCTCTATTAAATGTCATTTGCCATGTGTCTGCCCAGTTCTGAATCTTGTCTAGATCATTTTGAATGACCTTTGCTGCTGCAACAGTGTTTGCCACTCCTCCTACTTTTGTGTCGTCTGCAAATTTAACAAGTTTGCTTACTATACCAGAATCTAAATCATTAATGTAGATTAGGAATAGCAGAGGACCTAATACTGATCCCTGTGGTACACCGCTGGTTACCACACTCCCTTCTGAGGTTTTTCCTCTAATCAGTACTTTCTGTTTTCTACATGTTAACCACTCCCTAATCCATGTACATGTGTTTCCTTGAATCCCAACTGCGTTCAGTTTGAGAATTAATCTTTTGTGCGGGACTTTGTCAAAAGCTTTCTGGAAATCTAAATAAACCATGTCATATGCTTTGCAATTATCCATTATCGATGTTGCATCCTCAAAAAAATCAAGCAAGTTAGTTAGGCACGATCTCCCTTTCCTAAAACCATGTTGACTGTCTCCCAGTACCCTGTTACCATATAGGTAATTTTCCATTTTGGATCTTATTATAGTTTCCATAAGTTTGCATATAATAGAAGTCAGGCTTACTGGTCTGTAGTTACCTGGTTCAGTTTTGTTTCCCTTTTTGTGGATCGGTATTACGTTTGCAATTTTCCAGTCTGTCGGTACCACCCCTGTGTCAAGAGACTGCTGCATGATCTTGGTTAGCGGTTTGTAAATTACTTCTTTCATTTCTTTGAGTACTACTGGGAGGACCTCATCCGGCCCAGGGGATTTGTTTATTTTAAGAGCTCCTAGTCCCTTTAACACTTCTGCCTCAGTTATGCTAAAGTTATTTAAAACTGGATAGGAACTGGATGACATGTGGGGCATGTTGTCAGTATCTTCCTTTGTAAAAACTTGTGAAAAGTAATCATTTAACATATTTGCTATTTTTTTTTCTTCCTCTACGATTTTGCCATTTGTATCTCTTAAACATTTAATCTCCTCTTTGAATGTTCTCTTGATGTTGTAATATTGGAAAAACATTTTGGAATTGGTTTTAGCTCCCTTAGCAATGTTTATTTCTATTTCTCTCTTGGCCTTTCTAACTTCCTTTTTGACTTGCGTTTGCAGTTCTGTGTACTCTTTCTGCGTACTTTTTGGTCCTTTTTTAATGCTCTGTAAAGTGCCTTTTTTCGCTGAATATTTTTTTTTAATTGATCTATTAAACCATTTTGGCAATTTAGTTTTACATTTAGATTTGTCTACTTTAGGGATATAATTGTTTTGCGCCTCTAGTACTACATTTTTGAAGAACAGCCATCCTTCTTCTGTGGGTGTTTTCTCTATTTTACTCCAATCTACTTCTGTTAGTCTCTGTTTCATACCTTCATAGTTTGCTTTTTTAAAATTGTTTTAGAAAATTTTTTATAATTGATTCGAGAGGCACCCAAATAATTTGGCTGGATAATCTTCCAATTAACCTTTTGCCTGTAACAATTTCTACGTACATACATAAACACATAAATCAGGGGTGGAAATAAGGCTTGATTAGTAGTACCCAGTGTATAGGTAACAAACCAGGAATGGATCAAACTTCTATGCAATATGAGTATTATTTCCTTCCCTGTACATGTACATGCAATCATACATTATTATTATTATTATTATTATTATTATTATTATTATTATTATTATTATTATTATTATATGTTTCTTAGTAGGCACACTTATCCAGGGTGACTTACAATTGTTACAAACTATCACATTACAAAGTATCCCAATGCAGAATATCACATTACAGATAAGACCAGTTATAAAATACAATAAAATCAGTATTAAGAGGGGGTGTAGGGCGAAATAATAATCAACTGGTAGAAGGGAACAGAAAGGTCGAGACAGCGATAGGCAAGTACAAGAGTTTTGAATTGGGTGAGCCAGTGGAGGGAGCGGAGCAGAGAAGTAGCATGGGAGAAACGAGGAAGGTAAAAGACAAGGCAAGCAGCAGAGTTCTGGATGAACTGGAGCAGACGGATAGCAGAAGCAGGGAGTACGGCTAGGAGGGAGTTGCTGTACTCAAGGTGGGACAATACCAAGGCCTGAACTAATGGGACTATATTTTTTAAATATATCTAAACATGTAATATAGTTTAGATAAATCTATTTATGTTTTTAATGTTTGTGGTGAAGAAATCTACCTGATAACACATGGTCCCAGGAGCAAGGACACAGAGTACAATCTACCTGATAACATATGGTCCCAGAATCAAGGACACAGAGTAGAATGCCAGGATTGCATTTGAATTATGGATTAATTATCCTTAAAGCAGCTTTTAAATGTTAGAAACTGACCCAGTGATATCTGCATGTGGTTATTTAATACACAGTGGCTGTTTGTTTTGCTATTTATTGCAGACACAAATTAGGTCTCAGTGAACTGTCAGTCCTCCACCAGTGAAGGGGTCTGATATAAACTGTGGAGTGGCAGAGCCCAGAGCAGACAGGCCTTTACTCACCAGGGGAGGAAACAAGTCTGATCCATCATTGGGACCCGCCAGCCCCCTCACACACACAGTCTATATGGCTGCACTATATATAGCGAGATGAGTTATTCATATACAATATACTAAAGAGTGGTCATTAATACATGCAAGAGTTGAGAATCTCACTAACATGAATATTTCAAATCATATATATATATAAGCTGTGAATGTGTGGGTTGCAGTGTGAAGTGAAAGGATCCAAACAAGGACAAACAGAGTTCACAGTTCAAGTTATTTCTTTTAATTTCCTTTTGGTCTCCTTGACCGGTTTTAAATAATAAAGCTGGCTCTGCCCAACAATGGGTATTGCCAGTGCCAAAACAAGGTGATGCCATCCCGAAATAATAATTACAAGAACACAGACACAACACACACACAGACACGACTCCGGACAGAGCGAGCTCTTAGTGCAGGTGTGGTGCTGGAACAGTGATGCTGGTTAAGGGTAGGTGCAGTGAAATCTGGGTGAATCGCTGGCCCAAGGCTGCAGCTCCCAGATCTGTGCAGAATCAGTCTGGCGAAGGCAAAACACACACTTTGAAACAAAACAAAAACTTAACTCAGGTTCTGAACAATCCTTGTTTCCTCCCATCAACTAAAGTACCCTCAGCCCCGCCCCCTCTGAAAGCTAGTTCAATCACGTCTCCTCCAATTCATGAATGAAACTTCGCCTACGGTACTAGGGCGATGACTCCTGGTACCATGACGCCGTTCCTTTCCTGAATGGCCGGCTTCCGACTGCTCACGGAATTAACTGCCCAACCATTCAGTAGGGAGCATGCAATTGCAATCACAGATCAAGAGGGAGATTATTGATTCGGATTCATTCGCTCTCTGTCACAAGCAACCATAGCTAGCATCAATGGGGTGTGTGTATATATATATATATAATATATATATATATATATATATATATATATATATATATATATATATATATATGATATATGAAAATATTAATTTAGAAATAATGTATAAGACGAACACCATGTTAAAAAACTAGATTGAAAAGATAGAACGTGTGTATGTGAGTGTGTGGGTGTGTTTGGGGGGTTTTCTGTGTGTGTGTAGCGAGAGAGACACTGGCAAGGGTACCTCATCATAAAAGACCCTGCTATTGTGTATATGCTCTACGCTGCACAGATCTGCTTATTCTTGTGCTATTTTCAATGTTAAACTGCAGGCAGGTCTCGATGGTTTGAGGAGGCTTACAGCCTGCACCCCTGTCAGCACTGCTCTCAGTCACTATTAATTAAAGATTCAGCATGTGATAGGCTGAGACACCTAGCAGGAGACGGGGAGAAGGGGGAGGGGAAAGATTTCTGAGTGTCGTAGATGTTCGGGAGAGTTCTTAGCTCTGTGTGTGTGTTTCTTTGTGCAGTATGTGTTTCTCTGTGTGTGTGCCACTGTGCAGTGTGTGTGTCTCTGTGCAGTTTGTGTCTATGTGCAGTGTGTGTGTGTCTATGGGCAGTCTGTGTGTCTCTCTGTGCAGTGTGTGTGCCTCTGTGTAAAGTGTGTGTGTGTGTGTGTGTGTGTAGTATGTGTGTCTCTGTGCAGTGTGTGTCTGTGCAGTATGTGTGTCTCTCTGTGCAATGTGTCAGTATCCCTCTGTTCAGTGTGTGTCCCTATGTAGTGTGTGTGTCTCTCTGTGCAGTGTGTGTTCCTCTGTGTAGTTTTTGTGTGTCTCTCTGTGCAGTGCGTGTGTCTGCATTGTGTGCGTGTCTGTGCAGTGTTTGTCTCTGTGCAGTGTGTGTCTCTGTTCAATGTGTCAGTGTCTCTGTTGAGTGTGTGTCTATGTAGTGTGTGTCTCTGTGTAGTTTATGTGTGTCTCTCTGTGCAGCGTGTGTCTGTTTGTGCAGTGTGTGTTTGTCTCTGTTCAATGTGTCAATGTCTCTCTGTTGAGTGTGTGTCTCTGTTTAGTTTATTTGTGTCTCTCTGTGCGGTGTGTGTGTCTCTGTGCAGTGTGTGTCTCTTTGTGCAGTGTGTCTGTCTCTGTGCAGTGTGTGTCTCTGTGCAGTGTGTCTCTGTGCAGTGTGTGTGTCTCTGTGCAGTGTGTGTGTGTCTATGCAGTGTGTGTGTCTCTGTGCAGTGTGTGTTTGCAATGCATGTATCTCTGCAATGTGTGTGTCTCTGTGCAGTGCATGTATCTCTGTGCAATGTGTGTGTCTCTGTGCATTGAGTGTGTCTCTCTGCAGTGCGTGTATCTCTGCAATGTGTGGCTCTGCAGTAAGTGTGTCTCTATGCAATGTGTATGTCTCTTTGCAGTGAGTGTGTCTCTCTGCAGTGCGTGTATCTCTGCAATGTGTGGCTCTGCAGTAAGTGTGTCTGTGCAGTGTGTGTATCTCTATGCAATGTGTGTGTCTTTGTGCAGTGAGTGTGTCTCTCTGCAGTGCGTGTATCTCTGCAATGTGTGGTTCTGCAGTAAGTGTGTCTGTGCAGTGTGTGTATCTCTATGCAATGTGTGTGTCTCTTTGCAGTGAATGTGTCTCTGTGCAGTGCGTGTATCTCTCTGTGCAATGTGTGTGTCTCTTAGCAATGTGTGTATCTCTGTGCAGTGTGTCGGTTTTTAATTTTATTTCTTTATTTTTTCTCATTTTTATTTTTGGATATTTTTGATATTTTGTATATTAGATTATTTTATAGTATATTTATTTGTAATGTGAAGCACTGTGAGATGTCTTGACATGAAATAAATTTGATTGATTGATTGATTGATACTCCACTGAGAACCAGACCAATAAAATGTTAAGTTATTACCATAACCCTGGTTCCCTGAAAGAAAGTGACAATGATTACCGAATGGGAAGAGCCTCTCTGACTGTCAATCACGAGCATATATAAAAAAGATGCCCTATCAGGGCCCTGCTGTGAGGGGGAAGTCCCTCCCACCTCCTGTTGAAGAGGGACATCTTCACAGTAGCACATCGCCATTTTCTTTCGGGGACACGACTTCAAAGGGTAACGGTTGTCATTCTTTTTCAGGGAAACAGAGTTATGATATAACCTAACGTTCCCTTTGAATTCGAATGACAACCATTACCGAATGGAAAAGCTGTACCAAAGCTGTCGTGGCTCCAGATTACCGACAGTACAGCCCCAAGGCTATAGCCTCAGAGCCCACATAACGCCTAAGGGCAAGCCGTCTGCAAAACGCTAGAGCACAAATGTCTGACTACCTTTCCATGTAGCAGCATTGCATAACTCATCTAAGGAGGCGCCATGAAGGAAAGCACACAAAGTTGCCTGGCCCCTGGTAGAATGGGCCGTAATGTCCCCCGGCAATGGGGAGTCCGTCTGTTCATACGCTAAGCGTATCGCCTCTGTTGCTCAGTGCGCTAGAAGTTGCTTCGATAGGGCCTGACCTCTAGAGCGGGACCCATAGCAGACAAACAGCTGGTTGGACTGTCTCCAGGACACCGTCCTATCCAAATAACAGCACAGAGCCCGAACTGGGCATAGCGTGTGTTGTCTACAGTCCTCCTCTGACTCTTGTGGGGGAGGTCTGAAAGTTTCCAAAACCATTGAATTGTTAATATGGAATGAGGATACCACCTTTGGCAAAAAGATTGGATTTGTTCTTAATGTTACCCGCAAGTCATTCCCAGTGAAAGCCATACATGTCTCATCAATAGACAGCTCATGAAGCTCACTTTCTCATCTGGCAGACGTAATGGCTATTAAAAACACCACTTTCAATGAAACAGGGATCAGTTCTGCTGATGCCATGGGCTCAAATAGGGGACCCATAAGGGCCCGCAGTACCAGTTCTAGATCCCACTTGGGGACCATACTTTTCATGGGAGGACGAAGCCTATGAGCCCCTGTGGAAGGGGTGTGGGTAATTCACTGACAAGGAGACAGACAGGTGTATTTGGGAAACACCACACAGGTGCCCAGTTTTATTTCAGGCCGGCTCTTTTCCTTTCCTTGTATTTTTTTCTCTCCGGTAGAGGGCACTGTTGACCGTGGGCTGCCTATCAACGATGATAGACAGCACCACGGAAATACCACAGCTGGTACACGATCTGCAAATGCACTCGCAGGTGCTCAAAGAAATAATAATGAAAACAGAAGGCGAAAAGAACAAGGGAAAATAAAACAGTAATAAAACTACAAATAAAAGGTGCTGCACTCGGCAGCGTTATCCCGGTCGCCGCTACCCGCACGACCCGGATCACCGTCCTACTCTCTCGGCTATCTCGCCTGCTCTTTCACAATACGCCGGGGTCTGCCCAAGGGTTCCCCGCTCTCTCTCTGTCTCGCTGATTCCCGGTCCTGAATCAAAGTGTCCGCACCCTTAGCGCGTCTAAGTGGGCAGACCTGAGGAAACAACAGAGCGTTATTTTATAGGACCGACAATCACCCAAGACCCGCCTCTCGGCCATTCAGAGAGGGGGAAAGTCCACACTCACACTTTCCCACCTCCCCGTGTCACTGCCATGACTCACAGGCGGTTGTTGGGCGACTGCCGCCCTCTTCCTGCAGCCCGTGACCACGCCAGCAGAGTCAGCACAGATCTCTCCCTGTTACATATCCTTCCCCTCAGAATGACACCACCGGTTCATTCGAAAATCTTACACCCCCATGCCTTCCCGAGAGAAAAAGTCTGCGTTTTGATGCAGCTTTCCTGCTCGGTGGACTACCCTGAAGGCATAGGGCTGCAAGGCCAAGTACCACCGTGTGATTCTGGCATTGCTATCTTTCATCCGGTGAAGCCATGCTAAGGGGGCATGATCTGTAACCAGGGTGAAGTGTCGCCCCAGGAGGTAGTACCGGAGTGACTCGACTGCCCATTTTACCGCGAGACACTCCTTCTCGATGGTGCTATAATTTTTCTCGCGGGGAAGGAGCTTCCTGCTGATATACAGGACTGGGTGCTCGCTTCCCCGAACCTCCTGCGACAACACTGCCCCGAGACCTGTCTCTGACGCATCCGTCTGCAGGGTGAACCTCTTACCAAAATCCGGGCTGCATAGTACTGGCTTACTACACAGCCTCCGCTTCAAGGCGAGAAAGGCCCTCTGGCACGACTCCGTCCACTGAACCGTATTTGGGGCAGCCTTCCGGGTGAGGTCTGTCAAGGGAGCAGCGAGCGTAGCGAAACTCGGGATGAACTTTCTATAATAGCCCGCTAGTCCCAAGAAAGAGCGCACCTGGGTTTTGGTTGTAGGAACCGGCCAGTCAGCCAAGGCTTTCACCTTAGCAACTAGCGGTCTGATCTGGCCGCCCCCTACTCGATACCCCAAATACTCCGACTCACTCTTCCCAATGGCACACTTCTTTGGGTTAGCAGTGAGCCCCGCCTCCCGCAAGGATTGCAGCACCGCCGCTACCTTACACAGATGACTCGGCCAATCCTCACTGTGGATAACCACGTCATCTATGTAAGCAGCGGCGTACTGCTGATGGGGCCGCAAGATGCGATCCATCATCCGCTGGAAAGTGGCGGGGGCTCCGTGCAACCCAAAGGGCATGGTCCTGAATTGGTACAACCCGAAGGGAGTCGAAAACGCCGTCCTCTCTCTAGATTCCGGAGTCAGGGGTATCTGCCAGTACCCCTTCGTTAAATCCAGTGTCGTCATAAAATGAGCCGTGCCTAGACGCTCCAGCAACTCATCTACTCGGGGCATCGGATAAGCGTCAAATTTCGATTTCTCATTGATTCGTCTGAAATCAATGCAAAATCGAGTTGACCCGTCTGGCTTATCGACTAAAACGATCGGACTGTTCCAGTCACTTTGGGACTCTTCTATTACCCCCAGTCTCAGCATTTCGTCAATTTCCGCTTTTATTACCTGTCTTTTACGCTCAGGTATACGGTACGGCCTCTGGCGAACTAGCGCCCCCGGCTCAATATCAATGTGATGATGGGCTACTCGAGTCTGCCCCGGGACTGAAGAGAACACGTCAGGAAACTCCGCCACCAGACCGCGAGCCTGACATTTCTGCGTTGGTGTCAGATTCTCAGCAATCTGTACCGATCCTTTTCTTGCCAACACAGAAAGATCAGGTCCCAGGTCCGTGACGTCATCTGCATGCGCCACTAACAACGCCTCTGGCTGTAACCAAGGCTTTAAGAGATTGATATGGTAAATGTGTTTCTCTGTCCGTCGCTCCGGCTGGCAGATCTCATAGTCCACCTTCCCAACCTGGCGTGTAACCTCAAAGGGTCCTTGCCACTTAGCCAAGAGTTTCGACTCAGAACTGGGTAATAATAGAAGTACCTTATCCCCCGGCTGAAATGTGCGCAACCGGGCTCCTCGGTTATATTGTGTCTCCTGTCTGTGCTGCGCCTGCTGCAAATTGTCATGCGCCCATTTCCCAACAGACTCAAGACGTTTGCGCAGGTCCAACACATACCGGACGGTATTGGTCGAATTGTCCTGCTGCTCCTCCCACATCTCTCTGACCAGATCGAGCACGCCCCGGGGTCTCCGCCCATACAGCAGCTCGAATGGTGAAAACCCCGTGGAAGCCTGGGGAACCTCTCTGATCGCAAAGAGAAGGGGAGGAATCAGCTGGTCCCAGTAACGCACATCACTACGAATAAATCTGCGCAACATGTTCTTAAGGGTCTTATTAAAGCGTTCCACCAAACCGTCTGTCTGAGGATGAAACACAGAGGTCCTAATGGTCTTAATTCCCAAAAGCTTACATGTTCCGCGGATTAGCCGGGACATAAAATTGGTGCCTTGATCGGTTAGTATCTCCTTGGGAATCCCCACCCGGGAGAAAACCTTCACAAGCTCGTTGGCAACAGACTTAGCGGACATAGATCGGAGGGGAATTGCCTCTGGATAACGCGTAGCGTAATCCAGAATGACAAGTAGGTGGGTGTATCCTGCCGCACTCCTTTCTAGTGGCCCAACTATGTCCATCCCAATACGCTCAAACGGAGCTTCCACTAGGGGCAAAGGCACCAGAGGGGCTCGTGGAACGGCTCTAGGGCTGGCCTTCTGACATTCCCCACAACGCTCACAAAACCGCTTAACATCGCCATCCAGCCCCAGCCAGAAGAACCGTGACACAAGCCTTGCTTTAGTTTTATCCCTTCCCAAATGACCAGACAGGGGAATAGCGTGAGCCAGCTGCAACAAATCCTCCTTAAAGGGCTGAGGAATGAGCAACTGATGACGCACTTCACCGGTCTGGGGTAATTTATCAACACGGTACAGTAGGTCTCGATCAATTTCAAAGTGGGGGTACGTGGCGGCGCGTCTGGGCTCGACCACCCGACCATTAACCACCGCTGCTTGGTCAAAGAGCCTGCCCAGCACGTCGTCACGCCCTTGCTCGAGTCGGAAGTCACGGGAGCGAGCTAAGAAATCAGCTCCCATGGCTTCCAACTCGGGGTCAGGTCGGTCCCGAGCAGAGGCAGCCGAGCCAGACCCCTGCGCTGGCTCCGCGACCTCCCCCCGGACTCTTCACCAACCGCCCCCACCTGAAACTTCTCCGACTCCCTCCATTGCCAGCCCTCATTCTTAGCGATCCGACGCTCCCGTTTAGTTTTACGGGGTTTAAATCTATGGCAAAACCATTCTGGATCGCGAAAGGGAAAAATCTCTCCAATTACTTCCTCTTTCTTAGCCAATAAAGAAGACGGGGCTGTCAGAGCAGCCAACCAATCTTTAAACTGCTCACAGTCCCGTCCCAGAACTACTGGTACCGGCAATCGAGGACATAATCCTACCTGCACCTGCGTCACCTGCTGGCCAATAGTCATACACACATTGATCTTGGGATAGGAGCGGACATCCCCATGAATACATTTAATATGCATCCGTCCCAATATACGTTTATGCCCCGGTGAGATTAGGCTCTCCTGTACTAGAGACTGACCACACCCTGAATCCAGGAGAGCCTGGGTTTTTGTACCATCCACTGTCACAGGAATAACAAAACCCGTGTGCTGAAGCGACTGAGGTAATTGAACGTGCTTACCTGGTCGGCTGAGGTCACACTCCATCACGGGGCAGTCCCGGGAGAGGTGGCCCACCTCCCTGCACGTCCAACACCTCGGTGGGCTGGTTTCTCTCCCCGAAGTTTTGGAAAGAGGGGGAAACACTGGAGCCATAAAAGGGGCTCGCCGATAAGGCGTCCGCGCAAGACCCCGGTCCGACACTGCAGCAGCCCGTGGGTATCCCCACCCTGCCCCAGTACCCGGGCCGGGAGCTCCCGCCGACACCCCCCGACCAAATCCTGGACTACCCCTACCCCCCAGTCCCTTCGCCCTTTCTGGGGCCAGTTGAGGTGGCGATCCAGTAGCCGCACTCCTCCCGGGCAGTTTCGCGGGCGTTGGTTCTGCTGCCTGGTACCGCTCGGCAAGCTCGACCGCCCGGTCCAGCGTGTCTGGTGCCTGCCGCTGGACCCACAGCCGAGGTTCCGGGGCTAGACATTCCAGGAAGCGCTCCACCACGATCATCTCCACCACCCTGGCTTTGGTGTTCAGCTCCGGGTTCAACCAACCCAGTGCGTAATCCTTCAGACGGTGGGCGATGGCTCGTGGGTGCTCCCCTACCGCAAACTGCTCCTCTCGGAATTTCTTCCGATACCCCTCCGGTGTGGCCCCCACGCGATTAAGGATGACGGTTTTCAGCGTGGGGTAATCCATCATCCGTTCCGGGGACAGCGTTCTCGCTGCTGCTTGCGCCTCCCCCGTGAGCTGAGGAAGCAGGTAACTAGCCCACCGGGCTGGATCCCACCCGGCCGAGGTCGCCATAGCTTCAAACACCTCCAAATAGGCGTCAGGTCGATCCTCGGCCGTCATTTTTGTGGGGCGTTGCAACTGGGGGTCTGGAGCTGCGGGTCTTGCCGCCCCCTGCACTGCTGCGGTGAGCGTCTGGCGCAGGAGGTCCATCATCGCCGCAAACTGCGTAGCATCCATGGCTCGTCTGCTCCTTCTATAGCTGCACTGCTTGGGGCAGTGCCAGTGAATCCCACTTCTGACACCACGTGTGGAAGGGGTGTGGGTAATTCACTGACAAGGAGACAGACAGGTGTATTTGGGAAACACCACACAGGTGCCCAGTTTTATTTCAGGCCGGCTCTTTTCCTTTCCTTGTATTTTTTTCTCTCCGGTAGAGGGCACTGTTGACCGTGGGCTGCCTATCAACGATGATAGACAGCACCACGGAAATACCACAGCTGGTACACGACCTGCAAATGCACTCGCAGGTGCTCAAAGAAATAATAATGAAAACAGAAGGCGAAAAGAACAAGGGAAAATAAAACAGTAATAAAACTACAAATAAAAGGTGCTGCACTCGGCAGCGTTATCCCGGTCGCCGCTACCCGCACGACCCGGATCACCGTCCTACTCTCTCGGCTATCTCGCCTGCTCTTTCACAATACGCCGGGGTCTGCCCAAGGGTTCCCCGCTCTCTCTCTGTCTCGCTGATTCCCGGTCCTGAATCAAAGTGTCCGCACCCTTAGCGCGTCTAAGTGGGCAGACCTGAGGAAACAACAGAGCGTTATTTTATAGGACCGACAATCACCCAAGACCCGCCTCTCGGCCATTCAGAGAGGGGGAAAGTCCACACTCACACTTTCCCACCTCCCCGTGTCACTGCCATGACTCACAGGTGGTTGTTGGGCGACTGCCGCCCTCTTCCTGCAGCCCGTGACCACGCCAGCAGAGTCAGCACAGATCTCTCCCTGTTACAGCCCCATTAAGAAATTGCGCTGCCAGGAAATGTGCTCCAGGGGACACCAAGTCAGTTTTGTCATGGCACACTGATATTGCTGCCAGGTATACTTTCAAAGTGGAAGCTGATTTTTCTGTGTCACAAGTGTTGCAAGAAGGTTAATATCGTCTCAATCGGGCAAGTCATCGGATCGTGACCTTGGGCAAGGCACCAGTCTTGGAAAACTTTTCATTTATATGAGTACTGGGCTCTAGTGCTCAGCGCCCTAGCAGACTGTAGTGTCTTTACTACTGCATCTGACAAACCTCATCTAAATAGATGGCTCCGTTAAACGGCCAGACCCAGAGTTGAAGCTGGGCTGGGTTAGGGTGCCATAATAGCCCCTCCTCTTGGCTCAGGAGGTCCTTGCGCAGCGGGAGCTGCCACGGCTGATCCGACAACATGTCGGAGAGGAGAGCAAACCAGGGGCGTCTTGGCCATCTGGGTGTAACCAGCAAAACCTGTGCTCTCTACACCCTGATCCTCTCTAGTGCCAGGGTTATTAATGGTAGCGGAGGGAGCACATACAATAGCCCCTGTGGCCAGGGGTGAGCTAGTGCGTTTACTCCCAGGGGGCCCCCGTCTTTGGCTGGAGGCATCTGTAGTGATCACTTCCCTTCTGTGAGGGGATCTGAGGGGAGACCCGAGGCGTAGATTGCCAGGATGGAGCCACAACTCCAGTGTCTTCCGGCATTGTCTGGACACTCGCACCAACCTGTAGCGATCTCGGACTGGGTGCGCCTTGAACGTATTTACCCAGGCTTGAAGCAGGCGCATACTCTGCAGCCATAGTGGAAAGATTCTCGAGGTGGCTGCCATCAGACCCAACAACCTTTGATATACCTTGACATGTAAGAGAGAGTCCTCTCTGAATAGGGAGAGTGTGGCCTCCAACGACCGAATCCTGTCTTCTGAGAGTGAGGCAAGCATGCTCTCTAAGTTCAGTTTGATCCCCAGGAACACTGTGGACTGAGATAGTATGAAGTTGCTCTTCTGTTGATGTATTGAGAGCCTTATCTTCATCACATGACTTATGACCTGTTTTCTGTGCGCCTCTGTCCTTCGGTCTCCAAGACCTTGGCTTGTGTCAGCCAAAAATGGTGGTGGGCGGCCTCCAGCGCCGCCAGCGACCTCCCTGCACGCCGACCGCCTGTCCCCTGGTGAGCATCCCTTCGAGTGGTACCGCCTCGGCGGTGACCATCTCGCCTCCCCTGAGAGGTGTCTGAGCCTCTGTACCGGTTCTGGGGTAGGGGAGGGTGACCCAAATGAGTGCGAGAGTTCCTTGGTCACTGTAGCAGGGGGGGTCCTAGATGACCTCTGCGGAGGTTCTTGGACCACTGATCTCATTCTCCCCTGGTTGGAGAAGAGATACTCTGCTGGGGATAGGCTGCTCTCCGTCGCTTAGTTCTCCTTGAGAACTTCCGACATGGAGAGCAGTCCAGCTTACCTGCCAGTGCTTTTGCTGAGTGTTCTGGCCCTAGGCATCTGGCGCAGGACCGGTGCTCGTCCTGCCTTGGTAGCTTCGCCGCACTTTGGTTGCACTGGTGGAACCCAGCAAAGGACCCAATTGATTGGACCGACATGGTTTTGCAGATGAACTGCTGCGCTCGGTGCCAATAGTAGCATGGTCGGTGCCAGGCTGTAGATTCTTCTGAGCGATTCACCGGTGCCGGGATCGGCATCGGGGCGAGCACTGTTGGAGCCGACTCGATTGCCACGGAGGTTGGTGCAGATGTGTAGTGCATTCTATGCCGTAGACGGCTCCCGAAGTTATTCACCGTGCCAAATCAGTTGGTGCCGGGATCGGCATCAAAAATAGCGCGGTCAGTGCCGACGTGTAGCGCGGTCGGTGCCTGGCTGTAGACGGCCTCGAAGCTATTCCCTGGTGCCGAATCAATCGGAACCAGGATTGGCATCAAAAAAGAGTGTGGTTGACTCTGAGAGGTCAGTGCTGAGTCAATTGGTGCCGAGGTCGATGCCGACGTGTAGCGTGGTCGGTGCCGGGCTGTAGACGGCCTCGAAGAAGTTCACCGCTGCCGAATCAATTGGTGCCGGGAACGGCACCGAGAAAAGCGTTGTCGTTGCCGAGACAGTCGGTGCCGAGTGGACCACTTCCAAGTTCAGTGCCGATGGTAGGCATGGTCGGGGCCGAGCTGGAGGCGGCGCCGAAGATGTTTACACCGGAGCCGAGTCAATCGGGACCGGGTAGGCGCTGTTTTCTCAACCTCGTGATCAGGGGGAAAAACCACGGTCGATGCCAGGGTATGCAGCCGATTCAGTTGATGTGGTCGCCGAGGGCAAGCGCAGCCGCGTTAGGAAAGCCCAAGGATTGAGAAGGGGCTAGGCCCGAGCTGTTTTAAAAAAAAAATAAAAATTATTGGTTGCTGTAACCGATTAAATCGGCGTAGAGGACAACGCCACAAGTCCGCAAGCTCTCCTTACAGCATCACAACAGCTCTCCACACA
The DNA here is from genome assembly GCF_017654505.1 of Polyodon spathula. Taxonomy (NCBI): domain Eukaryota; kingdom Metazoa; phylum Chordata; class Actinopteri; order Acipenseriformes; family Polyodontidae; genus Polyodon; species Polyodon spathula. The sequence continues at coordinate 26,695,723 of NC_054546.1, forward strand.
GTGTCTCAACTACACAAGGCCTCGTGTAGTGAAAAAAGCAATGGCCACTTGCTAATCCCTTAAGAGCTCTAGTCAGAAAACTGACACGAGAATAAAGCGAGAGCACTCTTTGACATGCTCCAAGCACGATTTTACCATGGAATTTATTTTAATTTGCCGATAAAACCAACAAATCAGCCAATTTCGGTTCAAGAAAGCAAAACGCAATCTGACCTGTGTCAGTGAGATGAGAGAGAAAATGGCGATGTGCTACTGTGAGGATGTTCCTCTTCAACAGGAGGTGGGAGGGACTTCCCCCAAACAGCAGAGCCCTGATAGGGCAGCTTTTCTATATATGCTCAGTCATTGACAGTCAGAGAGGCTCTTCCCATTCGGTAATGGTTGTCATTCGAATTGAGCCATTCATCAGCCGCTAACCCCACAGGCAATTCTAAAAGTAACTGGGAATTAATACATAATGTTCCCTATCTCTCTCCCTCTCTCGCCTCTCTCCTTCCCCTTCTCTCTCTCTTCCTCTCTCTCCCTCATTTCCTATAACTCTTCTTTCATCCCATCTCAGTTTGTGAGGGGCAGCGCTACTTATTCAACAACAGGTTTGTTTGTTTAGTCTGCCTCTCTCCACAGTATTTATAATTGTATTCATCATTGAGTTTCATCATTAATCATTAGTCTTTAAACTGGCTGCAGAATTAGGGGTGTGTATTTACTGCAGGACAGAATGCAGTGCCTCTTAGTTTGTGTCTCCCCCACCTGACTCTCTCTCTCTCTCTCTCTCTCTCTCAGGATGTCAATTTTAAACATTCACGCTCGCGAGATTCTCGACTCCCGTGGAAACCCCACGGTGGAAGTCGACCTCTACACTGAGAAAGGTAAGACACCTGCTTAAAAACTACATTTCCTAGAGTGCCATGGACTTCAACCTCATTGCAAATGAGTGTGCAATGTTTTGTTCACTGTTTTCTCACCTGGTGACACTCCATGGTCACCGAAATGTTGTTTATGAACACTGTTAATGTGAAGTATGGGGAGAACAAATGAAACCTTTTGTCAACTCTGACGGCAAATCATTTAAGAAATGGCAGTTTGTAAAGATGACTATTTCTATTATCTAACCTTGGCGTTTAATGCCACAGCAATTAAGTCATAAAAAGAGTACTGTTTAGCATAATAAGAAATACATAAAAAACAAACATCAAAGCATTTGTATGAATTTACTATTAAATTAAATTTAGCATAGTTAATATCTGCACAAAAAAATATGAAATCTATTTAATAGAAGTTCTAAGCATCCACTTTTATATAACGCCTCACTTAGTTAAAGAATAGAGATGCCCAAATAACAGAAACAGCATTGGTTTGTATAGAAAAAAAATTGAAAAGGACTAGAGAGAACGTAAAACCCAATGGAGAAAAGTGTGTGATAGATTTGTGAAGAGCAAGAACACCCTGAAGGAAGGAGTGGAGTTGGAAGCTCGTGGCCCCACACTGCTGGGAGTTGCCAGTTGCTCTGTGCAGTGTGACTGAAAGTCTTTCTGCAGGTATTGCTACATCGCTGTGTATATTTGCATTGAAGCAGTGGCCCCAAACTGTTTAACAGATCTTCAAACCTTTCACCTGTCATTCTAAAAAATTCTGTTATCGCCGCAGCACATTTCTCCAAATGCAACTCATCATATTAATGTCATCAAACTTGTTTGAATCCAGCCACCGGTGCATTTACTTTGCAGCAGTGAATAAAACAGTGTGCCCCGTTACTGCCAATCTGCACCAGTGAATTGTGGGATGGGTAGTTTTTAATTTACCTTGGGCACTGATGGTACCTTAACTTTGTTTTAAACTGTGTGTCCCAGAAGGCTGACACTGAGAAAGGGAATACGCTGTTAATTAAGAGGGCTTAAAACAACATCGCCCAAGTGAAAGTAATAGATACACAGAGGGAAACATGATTAATAAAAACTGTCCCTCTTTATCTGTCCTTCTCTCCCTCTCTCTCTCCGTCCCTCCCTCAATCTCTCTCTTGCTCAGGAATGTTCCGTGCTGCCGTACCCAGCGGAGCATCGACTGGGATCTATGAAGCCTTGGAGCTGCGAGACAATGATATGTCCAGATACCTGGGCAAGGGTGAGACAGGAGGGGACAGGGGAGAGAATAGGAACAGGGAAGAGAGAACGGACAGGATAGAGAGGAGGGATAGGGGAGTCGTGTGTGTGTGTGGTGGGGCAGGATGTGTGTGCCTGTGTGTGTGAGAGGGCAGGGTGCGTGTGTGTGTGAGAGGGCAAGGTGTGTGTGTGTGTGTGTGTGAGGGCAAGGTGTGTGAGAGAGCAGGGTGCGTATGCGTGTGAGAGGGCAAGGTGTGTGTGTGTGTGAGAGAGCAGGGTGCGTGTGCGTGTGAGAGGGCAAGGTGTGTGTGTGTGTGTGTCTGTGTGTGTGTGTGTGAGAGGGCAATGTGTGTGAGAGGGCATAGTGTGTGTATGTGTATGAGAGAGAGAGAGGGCAGGGTGTGTGTGTGTGAGAGAGAGAGGACAGCGTGTGTGTGTGTGAGAGAGAGAGGGAAGGGTGTATCTCAGGGTTTCTTTGTTTCGTTGCTGACTGGAGATCTTCTGTTTTCTTCAGGTGTGCTTCAAGCAGTGGATCACATCAACAATACAATCCGCCCCGCACTCATTGAATCGGTGAGGCTGTCTTTCTGCATGTTTGCCAGTCTTTCTGTTTGTCTCTGTCTGTCTAGCTGTCTGCCTGTCTGTCTGTCTGCCTGTCTGCCTGTCTGCCTGTCTGTCTGTCTGCATGCCTGTGGCCTCTCTGTTTGTCTGCCTGTCGCCTCTCTGTCTGTCTATCTGTCTGCCTGTCTGCCTGTCTCTCTTTAAGTCTGTTTGTAGGGCACCATTTTTTTTGTGCTTATTTTTCTATCATATGAATTCAATGAAATACCATAAAAGTGAATAAATTAATACATTGACATGAACCTCGTAAGTTATCATATATGTTTGCTATATATTTATCTTGATTTCCTCCTGCTATCTTTATAGCATGTGGGAATTTCAAGGGTTGATTGTGTCTCCTGTCATAGACAATAAAGGAAGATAAAATGTTAGTCTTTTTCCTAAATATGTCAAGCTGGGCCCCCTTTCCTTTAATGTGATGCAGTTTCTTTGCTTTATTAACACTCTGCTGTGCTCAGGAGGTGTCTGTGGAGAAGCAGGAGAAGCTGGACACCATGATGCTGGAGATGGACGGCACTGAGAATAAATGTAAGTGCTGTGAATCTGCTGCTCATTGAGAATACACTGATCTGAGAATTCACTGAACCAGCTGTAATTCCCATCATACCTCACTGTTATTGCTTGTGCAGAACCATGCTGAGTGTTGTAGTTTTCATTCTGGTTCTATTTAATGACTGCTCAGATTGCTGCTGGCACAATAAACCTAGTGAGTATTTAGTAATTTAGTATTACTTTGTGCAATGTCTGTATAAAGAACAACAGCTCCCATCATGCCTCACTGTTACTGTTAGTGCAGAGGCATGCTGGGAGTTGTTCAGATTCTACCTGCTCAGCTTGCTGCTGGCACTGTCATTGTCACTTCATCATTAAACCAGGTAATTCATATAATAACCAGGCTGGTACACACTTTGTCTCTTATTTATTATATTTTCTTTCTTTCTTTCTTTCTTTCTTTCTTTCTTTCTTTCTTTCTTTCTTTCTTTCTTTCTTTCTTTTTCTTTCTGTCTCCTGCAGCCCAGTTTGGTGCAAATGCAATCCTGGGGGTGTCTCTGGCAGTGTGCAAAGCTGGTGCAGCAGAGAAAGGGGTCCCCCTGTACCGTCACATTGCAGACCTAGCTGGAAATACAGAACTCGTCCTTCCAGTTCCGGTATTAAAAACAAATAGAATAAAGTGGGATGATACATTTCACCTTTAAATACATTTAATTGTACTTTAAAATATTAATAGCAGCTATACTCCTGGTCTCGCTGAGAGTGTAGATCTTGCACTCAGAATGTCCATGACATAGCATATGAAACGTTCAAACCACAGATTAAGTGTATTAATAGCAGCTTTTCGTCTGTTTTTATTTGGATTTAATGACTTATAATATGTTTCTAAGTGTTCGGTCGCTCCTGTAATCAAGTTAGAGTTTGCTTTCATCTTGACAGACACAGCAAAGAGTGTGCAAGTCGTACACTCTCATCTTGATTAGAGGAGCCACCAAACACATAGAAACATACAGGAAAGGGGGTCAACTGGAGAGATACACTTCTATTAATTTTTATTAGTGAGGAGACAGACAGTCGTCTTGTATAAGAGACAGGGAAAGGGATTCACACAGCAAAGAGTGTGTGAGTGTCACGCTGTCAACTTGAGGGAGCTACCGAACACTTACAAACATACATTTAATTCCTCCCTCCCCACCCCCGCCCCCCCAGGCATTCAACGTGATCAATGGCGGCTCTCATGCGGGGAACAAGCTGGCCATGCAGGAGTTCATGGTGCTGCCAGTGGGGGCGGAGTCTTTCCGTGATGCACTGCGCGTGGGGGCGGAGCTCTACCACACACTGAAGGGCGTCATCAAGGACAAGTACGGCAAAGACGCGACAAACGTGGGGGACGAGGGGGGCTTTGCTCCGAACATCCTGGAGAACAGCGAGGGTGAGGGGTTGGGGGGGGCTGGGCAGGTAGAGAGTGGGCACAGGGGGAGGGTGATAGAGAGGGGGTGGGCCCACCACGCCACAGTCCCAAGTTTCTCATGGGACCCCCCCCTAGAGGGGGTAGGTGAGGGAAAGGGCTCTTCCCCCTATCGCTCCTCCAAGGACTGAAAGACAACTTCTAAAAGGGACAGGAGTTGAAGATTTGACACTGGGGGTGTGAACCTTCTGTTGAAGATTTGACCCTGCCCCCCCCCCCCCCCCCCCTGCCCCCCCCCCCCCCCCCCCCCCCCCAACCCCCTGGAGCTACTGAAGGTTGCAATAGAGAAGGCTGGTTTCACTGATAAGGTCGTAATCGGGATGGATGTGGCGGCATCTGAGTTCTACCGCGATGGGAGCTACGACCTGGACTTCAAATCACCTGACGACCCGAGCCGCTACATCAGCCCCGACGAGCTTGTGGACCTGTACCAGAGCTTCATCAGGGACTACCCAGGTACCAACCAGAACCACAACCCAAATGCACACACACACACACACACACATACACACATTTATATCTTGTGCGCAGGGAACACCTTTCTGAAGCTTAAAAAACTCAACAACACGGGTCCCAGAGTGTTTCCTCTGGTTAAAAGCATGACTACATGGTGTGCAGGGGGAGTCTCACAGTCAGGGGAGCACGGGGTCCCTGAGTGTCTCCTCTGGTTAAAAGCATGACTACGTGGTGTGCAGGGGGAGTCTCACAGTCAGGGGAGCACAGGGGTCCCTGAGTGTCTCCTCTGGTTAAAAGCATGACTATGTGGTGTGCAGGGGGAGTCCCACAGTCAGGGGAGCGCAGGGGTCCCCAAGTGTCTCCTCTGGTTAAAAGTATCACTACATGGTGTGCAGGGGGAGTAGAAGAGGAAGCTGGCTTGGTCGTGGGATCACACGACGCCCACTGAACCTTCACTTCTCCTGAGCAGCAGTGTGGGGAATTGTTGCAGTGAAGGGAAAAAATAATTGGACCTGCTAAATTGAGGAGAAAATCAGGGGTAAAATCATTGGGCACTGTGGTGGAGTGTCCCTTCCCTTTGTGTTTATTAGTGTTTTATGTTGTATGTAGTGTGTTAATGTTGGTGTTTATGTATAAAATACACGGGATAGAAATACGGGTTATGAGCAAGAGTGTTTAAAATTTATATTTGTATTTAGGCACGAGGATTGCACAGCACTACACGTGCAGGTACAATGTAATAATATGTGAGCATGGGAAATTGCACTTCATTAATTCACAAGCAGTTGTACCGAGACTCCAACTGAATGATTGATTGGCAATCGAATCTTGGTACAGCTGCATAAAAGCAGCATGTTTTCACTCACTCGGGGTTGTGTGTTTGGTGAGTGGAGAATGGGTGTGGAGAGGAGAGAATTAAAAACAAAGAGAAGTAAAAGTAAATACTTCATTTCATTCACCGTGTTTGTCTGTTCGTCCACTGTGTTAATGTCTGTTTCATTTAGTGTTAATTTGTTTTGTTTGTCTGTTTATTTTGGCCTCAAGTGCCGTGTCCTGTTTTGGTGTGCTGTTTTTGTTTAAATCTTTTATTTATTTTTATTATTATTTAATAAAACACTGAGGCACAGTGTCCCTGTGCCTCAGTTTCACCCCCTGCTTCCTGAGTCTGTGTTTCTGGTCTGACGTCACGACTGCAAGCCATCCTGGTCACAGGCACACAAAATGATATATATAAAAAAAAAAAAAAACTCAACAACATTCTTTATGTTAAGAAGTGAGTTTCATTCTCCTGCACTCTTTGAATGACAGACCTGACAAAGCAAAGTGTGCGCAAGAATGAAACACACTTTCAACTTGATTAGAGGAAGACACTCGACAATTAGAAACACAGACATTAGAATTTCCATGTTTAAAGTCATCTGTTGCAAAAATTCCCCAAATGGTAAAGTTTAACTGTGTAAACATGTTGACCCCCTCGTCAGTAGTCACTATTGAGGACCCCTTCGACCAGGATGATTGGGAGGCCTGGTCCAAGTTCACTGGGAACGTGGGGATCCAGGTGGTGGGGGACGACCTGACTGTGACCAACCCCAAGCGCATCGAGCGAGCCGTGGAGGAGAAGGCCTGTAACTGCCTGCTGCTGAAAGTCAACCAGATTGGATCAGTGACCGAGGCCATACAGGCGTAAGAGAACCAGAGAGTGTGTGTGTGGGAGTGAGTGTGTGTGTGTCTGTGAGTGTGAGTGGCCAGGTATTACTATCAATCTGGGGACAAAATTTTAGAAAATGTCCCCACAAAGATAGTAACTCCTGAAAAAACGTCATCCCCACTTTGTAAAACACCTTTTTAAGAACTAAATATGCCTTTTAAAAAAAAAAAAAAAAAAAAAAAAAAGAAAAAAAAGCCAAAATATTTAGTTCGTTGTCGACTTTCACCCTGTGTGGAGTTTTGTCTGACTGGAGTTAGAAATAATAAAGAAAAATTTAGTGAGAGTCAATGAGAAGTCCCCACAAGCATAGGAATACAAACATGTGTGTGAGAGGGTGTGCGTCAGGGTGTTGGTCAGTGCGTTGGTCAGCGTGTCAGGATGCTGGTCAGCCTGGTCACTCAGTCTGTTTCTCTGCAGGTGTAAGCTGGCTCAGGAGAACGGCTGGGGGGTGATGGTCAGTCACCGCTCTGGAGAGACGGAGGACACCTTCATTGCTGACCTGGTGGTGGGGCTCTGCACTGGACAGGTGAGTCAGCAAAGAACTACAGCTCCCAGCATGCCCCAAGCACAGGACACAAGGAGCCAGGCCAGCATAGCTAGCACAGAACTGTGGGGGGTAGGGGGGTGGTGGTGGTGGTGTAGTTCTGAAATACCACTGCAAGTGACAATCTGTATTGTATTGTATTATCAAGCACAGCCAGAGATACAAAAACTACATCTCTCAGCATCCGTGCACAGAAATCCGGGCAGGACAGGCTGGCAAGGGGCTGTGAGGAATGCAGTTCTGAAGTACTGGTACTTTTGCAACTCGAATGTGTTTTCAAGCAATGTAAAAATATAAGCTACATCTCCCAGCATCCTCTGAGTGTGGGGACACAGTGAGTCTGTGGGGAATGCAGCTTTGAAGTACCATTAGAACTGAAAAGAACCTCTCCTCTTTCTCTCTTTCTCTTTCCTCAGATAAAGACTGGTGCTCCCTGCAGATCGGAGCGTTTAGCCAAGTACAACCAACTGATGAGGTGAGGAAAGAAACAATGAAAAACACAGATGAAGGCACTAGAGCCCAAATGCCTGTCTGCTTGTCTCAGTCTCTTCTAGTTTCAATAACGCAGATGAAGGCACTAGATGCTTCTCTGCTTGACTCAGTTTCTTCTAGTTTCAATAACACCGATGAAGGCAATAGAGCCGAAATGCCTGTCTGCTTGTCTCAGTCTCTTCAAGTTTCAATAACACTGGTGAAGGCACTAGATGCTTCTTTGCTTGACTCAGTTTCTTCTAGTTTCAATAACACTGGTGAACGCACTAGAGCCCAAACACTTGTCTGCTTTACTCAGTTTCTTGTAGTTTCACTAAGGCTGGTGAAGCCACTCTGTTGTTTGTAGTTTCACTAAGGCTGGTGAAGGTGCTCTGGTGTTTGTAGTTTCATTGAGGCTGGCGAAGCTGCTCTGGTGTTTGTAGTTTCAGTGAGGCTGGTGAAGGCGCTCTGGTGTTTGTAGTTTCAGTGAGGCTGGTGAAGGTGCTGGCTCTGGTTTTTGTAGTTTCAGTGAGGCTGGTGAAGGCGCTGGCTCTGGTGTTTGTAGTTTCAGTGAGGCTGGTGAAGTCGCTCTGGTGTTTGTAGTTTCAGGTTTTTTTTTTGGTTTGTTTTTCAGAATTGAGGAGGAGTTGGGGGATCAGGCTCGCTTTGCCGGGCACAACTTCCGCAACCCCAGCGCCCTGTGAAGAGCGCGGTAACAAGCAGGAGCAGGGGGAACGACAAGAGAGGCGCAGGACGATTAATACTTAGAAAACCATGAGACAAGAATTTACATAAGCTACGACACATGAGTAAAGATGCATGCACTAACACAGTCTTACATTCTTCACCCTGTCTCTGTCCATTGATCAATCTATCTCTCTCCTCTTTACTCCCTCATCTCACTTCCCACTGTCTTTCTCTGTCTCATTTCCCACCTCTCCCTCACTTCTTCCCTCTTCCCCCCCTCTCTCTCTCCTCCCTCCCTCTTTCTTCCCCCTCTCTCTTCCCTTTCTCCCTCACTAGCACAGAACTGCACAGAATGGATTATTTGCACCGCTGAGCTGATCTGTTAAGCTGTTTGTCAGTCGACATTGTGCTTGAAATATTAATATATTGAAATGTGTAAAATGTGCAAACCCTTGACAAGTTGCTGCTCTCGAAATGCTGGCTAGCTTCACCTCACCTGCTCAGTATTATGTGTTTATTAAATTAAACGTAGAAATTATCACTGAACATTAAAAAATATCATGGTTTCTGCAACCAACATCAGTGTGTGTGAGTGAGTTATTTGTTGCTGTCAAAGCAATGCTGGTATAATACAGGAATATAGAGCCCTTCATAGAAGTACTGACCTGCTATTTACAGTAGCCTTGCACCTGAAACCTGATAAAACAGTTGGGGTCTATGGAGGGAAACAGCCTCAAGGGTGTTGTTTAGAGGTGTCTGTTAGAACAGGACAATCTCAAACACAGTTTCACAGGGTTGGCAATCATTCTGAGTGGTTCTGTGTTATGTTGCTCTAAAACTGATAAAATGTAAGTTTTTTCTATCTATTTTTTCTCTAAACAGGGCTCTCAGACATCAGACTGTGACCCTGTCCCTCTGCAGCACTCTTGTGCATGTTAGAACTAGCACACACCACAGGCAATAGTATTTCCAGTGTCACACAGATAGACAGATAGAGAGGCAGGCAGGCAGGTAAGCAAACAGGGAGATAGACAGACAGACAGGGGTGGGTAAGCAGACAGACAGATAGACAGACGGCTCCTCTACAGGGATATGCAGCCCCAGCATGAGGGGGGGTGGGGGGGTAATGTGAGAAAACATTATTTAATTCAGTTGTGCAATGTCTCAATATTACCAGCAGGTGGAGACAGTTGATATTTATCTCTCCCCCTCCCTCTCTTCTCCCTCTCTCTCACCTTGCCTCCCTCTTGCTTCCTCTCTGTCTCAGAATGGATTGGGTTACAGACCTTGAAAAGACCTGGAGTCGTCTTTTGTGCTGTTGCCTTGGAAACGCCACTTGAGAGTGAAGGACGAGAGGGAGAGAGGGGAGGCAGAGGAGAGCAGAGGAGGGAGGCGGAGAGAAGAGGGGAAATGTGCTGTAAACATGACACTTGAAATGCAGAATTCTTTATGAGTTTAAAAATAATCACTGTGTGTGTGTGTGTGTGTGAGTGTGTGTATAATGTGTGTGTGTGTGATACGTTGTCAAAATACTGTGTGATTCTGTGATGTGTTGTCACTCAAACACATTAAGTCAAACAGTGGACACCACACAACACCACAAACACACTACACACTATTTAAGTCAAACACAACCGTGTGTGTGTGTGTGTGTGTGATTCAGTGGTCACTAAGTAAACAGTGTCAGTTACACAACAAGCAACATCACTAAGTCACACCACACACAACTCTAAAGTCAAAGTCATGGTTACAGGAAAAAGAAAGATCAAACCCATAAGTTAGAGATTTACTCTAATTCAGTTTCAGTTTCTACCATGGCAGACCAGACAGACAGACAGACAACAGGTCTACAGTGTCTATGCAATAATGGTTGTGTATGATGCTGTGGAGCAACAGTAGCATAGGTACAGGGCAGCTACAATGGGAGCTCTGAATGTCACTTTCCACTGCGTGCTGATGAAGGGGGGCGGTGGTGGATTGAACATTTTAAGGGCTGCCACTTTAAGAAAGAGCAAACGAAGCGGGAGGGACACAGAGATGCCAGCATCCATTTTCCCGTCCAGAAAACAGTGTGCAAATATATGAGAACACTTCAAGATTTGCCATGTGCCAAATATATATAGTATATCTATATATATATATTACACCTATAATTATTATCTATAAATATTATACAGCTACACACACATAGATATTATGGTTATATAACCACACACACACACACAGTTCTAGATAATACCGTATCTGCGGTATGTGTGTATATAGTATGTTCAATAGATAATTATAGATAACGGTCCGACCATAATTTGGGTTTTACAACACAGCCACACCACACACGTTGTCTCTGGGACTGGCCATTATGTCCTTTAAATAATTCGGGTTGTCATAAAGTATTGTATTTCCCTATTTCGGAACGCCACAGATAACTTGTTTGCCGAATAGAATTAAATTCTCCTCCCATGCCTCCATCTCTTGGGGTAACGGGCGTATTTACTAAACGCAGGTCTTTTTGTCACAAGTACTATTATAAATAAGGGAAGTGTAAAGCAAGGACTGTAGAACGGAGTATTAAAGATATTATTTCGTGAGGTGTCACTTTTTTCTCGATGTAGATAATGATATCAAGAGGAGTGGGGGCGGAAAGGATCTGGAGAAATTAGGAGAGATGGCACAAAAAAAGTGTCAAAGAGATATTAGTGCTTATTTTGCGTCACGGAGGACCTTCCTCTAGAAGGACCCACCCCCCATCTTCTCTATGACTTGGGAGACTAAATGCCAGGCCTCTTGAGAGTGAAAAGTCGGGTATTTTCGATAGGAGCTATGCTGAGAGAGAGAGAGAGAGAGAGAGAGAGGAGAGAGAGGAGAGAAGAGCAGGAGAGAGAGAGAGGAGAGAGACAGAGGAGAGAGGGAGAGAGGGAGAGAGGAGAGAGAGAGAGAGAGAGAGGAGAGAGAGAGAGGGAGAGAGGAGAGAGAGAGAGAGGAGACAGAGAGAGAGAGACTGCTTGAGGAGAGGGATGAGGGAGAGAGAGCGATGAGGGGGGGAGAGTGAGGAGATTAGACGTCCGAGAGAGGGATGGTTCATCCGATAGAGGTGGATTGAAAGAGAGAGATAGGGAGAGGAGATAGAGAGAGGGAGAGAGAGAAAAGAGAGAGGGAGAGAGAGAGAGAGAGAGAGAGAGAGAGAGAGAGAGAGAGAGAGAGAGAGAGAGAGAGAGAGAGAGGAGAGAGAGAGAGAGAGAGATGAGAGGAGAGAGAGAGAGATGAGAGAGAGAGAGAGAGAGAGAGATCCTACCAACCATAACAGAACGGGGAAAAATACAACCCCTTGTAAGATAACTTGCCTTTTCTGCTGCTCCGCTCTATGCGTGATAGTGCAACAGTAGGCTATTATATGCACGTCGATTAGCAATAAGGGACAATGCGTTTTTAGTAACGCTTTGTGCAATTAAACCATACAGAACGTTTTGGATATATGTGTGTGTGTGTTTTTAAATGCAAAATCGTGTGTGGCGAGAGGCAGAGACAGAGAAAGGCAGCGACCCTGTGTTGCGTTGGACAAATATAGGTAGGTAGAGATACTGTAACGCGTTTTTCTTCCTTCGTTCTTTCTTTGCATTTTGAAATGTCTGCTTATCTGCCCGTCTGTCTGTCTGAATCACATTCTCTCTAGAAATATATGAAATTCATACTGAACCGCCGTGCTTATAAAATATAGTAGACATGTTGGTGTTGTATTGTATTTCAAGGGTTAGCCTATTAACATCGGACATGTATGTTTAGTAGACATGTAACATTGTTTTGTATTGTATGTATAATCGTAGCCTATTAGCATATAGACATGTATGTTGCGATATTTGTTTACGTATATATATATATAATTGCTATATATATTATATTAATATGATATATTATATATAAATCTATATGCATACGTGGTGCAAGGGTGTAATAATGTCATGTACACATATGGTTATGTACGTTCTATAAGGCGATCTTTTGTCACGCAAAATGTGGAATGTCTATGCATTGCACATGTATACAGTAGAGTGTACAGTTTATCGCGATTGTATACAGTACTGGTAAGCCTGTATGCTCATCGTCTGGAAATAGAGCTACGTTGTACACTGTTCATGTGGCAGAGAGGTTTCCTGACATTTCTTGGTTAATAATATGATAATAAAAGTAAAATATTTATAAAAACTGAAAACAAAAAAAAAAAAGAAATGGACAGGTTCTTTGCATGTTTTCTAAATCTGTCCTGGTAGAGTAGTTTGTGTGCAATTAACACTAATGAGCTGTTGAAGGAGCGCCAGCCGAAGCTTCATTGGATTCCATTCTTTTACCTCACCTTATTGGCACTGACAGTATCAGCACTGCACCCCTTCTCTTCCGCTGAAGAGCTTGTTTCTTTGTTTGCATTTTGCACTTCAGTGTGGAATATGCAGATATCTCATAGTCTGTAGAAGGAACGTTTCTGTGGCTACCTGGTATGAAATCACTGGCTATGCTGCAGCCCAGTTTCACTAAACTGGTGAGGCCACGCGACCTTCGGCACAGGAAGTGATAGTGTACCAGGAGGAAATCATTTCATTCACTAACAGTGTCAGTGATGAGCTAGTTACCATTGACAGCGTATATAGTGTGTATAAAGTGTATACTGTGTCGTGTAAAGTTTATAGTGTATAGAGTGTGTCGTGTATACTGTGTAGAGTGTCTAGAGTGCATACAGTGTATAGTGCATAGAATGTATAGTATACAGTGCATAGAGTGTATAGTTTATATCAATCAATCTATCTTTGTTTTATATAGCGCCTTTCGTAGTGGAACACCATCACAAATTATACAATAAATACAGTGGAAAGTGCATAACGCATTAAATAGTACAACGCAGTGGAAGTGCATAATACATGAAATAGTACAATAAATACAGTGGAAAGTGCAGAATGCATGATAGGGCATTGTAGGTGAGCAGGAGAGTTTTGAACATAATCCTGAACTTAACAGGTAGCCAGTGCAGCTGAGCAAGACGGGGCATTCTGAACTAGCTGCAGTCGGTTTATGGTGCGTGCCAGGAGAGCACCATATAGAGAGTTGCAGTAGATGTTTCGAAGATGGTAGAAGGAAGATTTGACCACGGAGGAGATCAAAGGAGGGCATCAAAGGAGAAGTTGCTGTCCGAAATACACCAAGGCTTCGTACTGTGGGGGAAGGCAGCAGCAAACTGTTTCTGAGGTTCAGGGCAGCTATGTTGAGATTCTTAAGTTGAGTTTTAGATCCTACTAGAAGGAGTGCAAGCCGAGAGCTGGACCATGGCAGAGGGGCTACCAGTGTTGAGTTTTAAGTAGAGCTGGGTGTCATCAGCATAAGAGTGAAACATGAGGCTGTGCTGGTGGATGAGGTGAACCAAGGGAAGCATGTAGATATTGAAGAGATCTACAGATCCTTGGGGGACACCACAAGTGACTGGGTTTGCAACACCACTGCGTAGAGCTTAAAAAACAGACTGCATGCGTCCATATAGGTAAGAGGACGGGTTCCAGAGATTCCAGGATACTTCTGAAGGCAGTCAAGAAGAATGCCAGGATCTATGATGTCAAAAGCGGCTAATTGTCACTGAGAAGCAGAGATTTGTTAGTTAGAGAACGACAGCTGAAAAAGAAGATTTTCAAGTTTGTAGCAGGCAGCATAGGGGGAGAAGCAGTTAGTACAGGTATGTGGATGTTCATTCTGGGAGTGGAGAACGAATGAGCCCGCTTTGTCCAGGGGATCCAGTCGTTAGGTGTCAAGGAAAGAATGAGGCCGCTAGTAACCATCTGGAGGGATTGGGAAAAGTTCCTCGCTCCGCCTTTCCTCGCTCGGACTGCCACAGCTTAGAATGCCCTTGGATGTGTGGCCCTTAGACGGCTGGTGCTTAGAACGGCTGACATTCTAAGACACAGATTGCCAATTTATACTATCCTGTTGGCCTGGAACCTTATACTTAACACACCTTTCTAATCAGCCTCCCAATTCAACACAGCCCAGCACACTAAGGGAAATCTAAATTACTCTTTTTAAGTGCAGCCTGATTTGCCTTAACAAATCAACAATTGAACTATTTAATGCACTGGAATTCACTTACCTGTTTCAATGTTGTATTTCACCAGCACCTGGAAGCACACATGGCTCTGTGGTTTAATCACAAACTGAATACATGCAGTTAGGTACCAAATTTCTGCGAAGCCAAAACAAAAACAAACACGCCCATGCATTAACACAACAAAACCACGCTAGGTCGCCCTATACTTTACACACCTTTCTAATCAGCCTTCCAATTCAACACAGCCCAGCACACTAAGGAAATCTAAATTACTCTTACTGAGTGTTGAGTGTATAGAGTATAGAGTATAGCGTGTATAGGATAGAGTGTATAGTGTATAATATAGAGTGAATAGTGTATACAGAGTTTAGTGTGTATAGCGCATAGAGTGTATAGTATAGAGTGTTTAGTTTATAGTGTATAGTATTTAGAGTGTATTGTGTGTATAGTGTGTTGCTAATCAAGTGATTTGGCTTCTTTATTTGTTTATTCAAACTGCAGCTGGGTTCTTTGGCAGTTTGACAGATAAGCTTTTCATTTAATATTTTGCAGATAAAAATCTCATTCGCCCAAAAATAAACACTGAATACGAACTGCGTGTAAATAGGCTTGTTTGAAATACATGACATCATTCCGAAATGCCTGTTTGCTTGACTCGGTTTCTTCTAGTTTCAATAACACCGATGAAGGCACTACAGCCCAAACGCTTGACTGCTTGACTGACAGGGGGTGCATGTGCCAGCTGATGGGGATATAGTGTAGGCTGGTATACTTTAGTATGTCTCACTTCAAAGTTTTACATTTATCTAGAGAACCGCTCGTCCAACTGTGATGGAACTTGGTTAGAACATTCTTTAGTACAAGTTATTGGGAGTATCAGAGTATCTTGCCTTCCTGGGAGTGAAGACAAACAAAACACAGGAGAAGTGAACATCTGATCTGACCATTTTACTAGCAGAGCATTAGTTACTAGCTTATTACTAGCTTACTAACCCCTGTAACCTTTATAGTTTAAGAGTTATAGGCACACATCTAACAACACTAAAAACAAGCAAAAATAACTCAGACCCTAAAAGGTTAAAATCAGGTTCAACTTAAAGCAGTGCTAAACAATGCTTTATCATATCCATTCTCTTACCTCTTACTGGCTTTGAATGATTACTGACCAGCCTTTAAGAATTGCTAAACAGGACATTAATGCAGTATATACTAGAATTGCAAATTCAAATGCAACAGCTGTATCCTGGTTCCTGTGCTGTAGGTCACATGGTCTGCAGCTTGACCTGTAGAGTGAAATACAGAGGACGTGATGAGGAACCAGAAAACAGCAGCGACTTTTCATCTATAGTGCTGTCCTTGACATACCTGCCTGTTCCATATAGAAGCATGCAGTGCAAAAATGGCCTACACATCAGAGTGAAAGGAGAGGCTGTTATAATGTTGAGCTTAAAAGAGGTAGAGAATAGATTGTACACCTTGGTTAGTAATGCTTTAAACTAATTTGCAATACTGTGAGGACAGCCAGGCTTGCTTGTCTTTGTTTGTCATCTTGTAAATAAGTTAAGATCAATTCTTTAAAAAAAAAAAAAAAAATCTCACAGTGCTGTTTGCCAGCTCAATCGATGAGTGCATCCCTGAAGCAGAGGCTCATGGGAGATGCAGTTGCTCGATAGTTTGTTTCTGATAGTTTATTGTTATGTGCTTTCCTCCCCTCAGATTGTGGATTCTGGCGGCTTGGACCAGTTTGACTAGATGCTGTGATAATTCAATTGCATTGAATTTCTGAAGATTATCTCCCGAAGTTGGGCGAAAATGGACTACAAGTTTTGTGGATCATGAAAACTCGCAATAACAAAAATTCGGTATGTGAGGCATTTATTTACTTATAAGAATGTACAGTATTTACTAAGTGTGGATAGTGTATTGTTCAAACTGTGATGAGAAGTGTGATCCATTCATTCAGAGCAGGTTTAGTAGGGAGGCTGACAATGTGAGTAACCTGCATAGACTTACCATGCTTACCTGCACTTCCTCTCACTCACTGTATTCCCGATGTCTGTGCAGTGGTCTCTCTCAGACGTCTGTGCAGTGGTCTCTCTCAGACATCTGTGCAGTGGTCTCTCTCAGACGTCTGTGTGCAGTGGTCTCTCTCTCTCTCTCTCTCTCTCACTCACTCACTCACTCACTCAGATGTCTGTACCGTAGTCTCTCTGACACACTCTCACACTCTCAGAGGTCTGCAGACGCTCTCAGATCTGTCTCTCTCTCTCATGTCTGCATGCAGTGATCTCTGTCATTCGCTATCACTCTCTGTCAGATGTCTGTGCCGTGGTCTCTCACTCACTCACATTCTCAGATGTCTGCGTGCAGTGATCTGTCTCTCTCAGATGTCTGCATGCAGTGATCTCTCTCAGATGTCTGTGTGCAGTGATCTCTCTCACTCGCTCTCACTCAGATGTTTTAGCGCAGTGATCTCTTTCTCTCAGATGTCTGTGTGCAGTGATCTCTCTCTGTCAGATGTCTGTGTGCAGTGATCTCTCTCACTCGCTCTCACTCTGATGTTTGTGCGCAGTGATCTCTCTCTTTCTCTCAGATGTCTGTGTGCAGTGATCTTTCTCTCTCTCTCTCTCTCTCTGAGGATTGTGGGAGGGGTCTGCTTCAAGAAGGGTTTGTGAGAGTGATGGCGAGCTGTATCGCCATTTATTATAATTTATTTATTATCTATTTATTAAAAGTATTCTTATGTTAGTACTTTTTAAACATGTTAGCTAGTGTGTGCCCAAGGATAGGCTCCCACTCCGGTGAGTTGGGGGGTCTTACTAGCTTACTATTCTGTTGAAGATGTGCTGCTTGCCATGGGGCAGGTTGTTGGGTTTGATAAAAATCAAATCCTCCTCACGGATGAACAAAGCCATAGTGTTCCTCAACAGTGAAAATCTGGTAAACAAGGTAGTGGAAAAGGGGTTTGTGCTGAAAGATCCTTTAATCACTGTCACACCTTTGTCAACGCCTCTAACAAAGGTGATATCTAACATTCCACCTTTTATTAGTAATACGCTAACTGAAAGATAACTTTCCCGATATTGGAAAATAATGTCCCCAATGAAGATGATTCTGCTTGGATATAAAAATTCAAAAATTTAACATGTGCTACTTGATAACACAGACAAAAGCTTAAATGTAACATGGCGTTTAAATATAGAGGGCATGGACTACATTGTTTTTGCCAGCACGGATGTTTTTAAATATTTTTCATGCGGGGAACAAGGGCACCTTAAACATGCTTGCCCCAAGCTACAGGCTGGGACATGTAGTAGTAGCAGTAATGGGAGGTGGCCGAGGTTGCTGAGAGAACGGAGGTAGGGGAGCCGACGAGACCTGAGCCGCTGCCCCAGAGAAAGATAGCGGAGGTGCCTGGAATCAGCGAGGCTGCAGCTGAACAGGGAGCTGCAGCTCCGGCCGACACAGACAAAGATGGGATGTACACTGAAGTCGTTAGAAAAAAATAGCTTAAGAAAACTCCTGCTGCTGCCGACCTGGCAGCAGGTGAGGAGGAGTCTGTGTGGGGGACCCCTTACAGTCTCTCACGACAGCAGCGGAGGGACTCAAGCGCAGGGGCCGATGGACAGGAGAAGGGCAGGTCTCAACCTGCAGTTCCCGTGTCTGAGGATCCGGTGCCAGAACAGAGCGGTGTTGGGGGGATACCCTTGTGTCTCTTGTCAAGTTCTACTGCATATGGAGACAGCCTGCCTTGCTGGGTGAAGAATACCCCATGGACAGTGTGCAAATTGAAAAGAGTAGTTTCACCAGACATGTGAAAGCATTGGGGAAGACG
This sequence comes from Polyodon spathula, assembly GCF_017654505.1. Lineage (NCBI taxonomy): Eukaryota > Metazoa > Chordata > Actinopteri > Acipenseriformes > Polyodontidae > Polyodon > Polyodon spathula. The sequence continues at coordinate 26,714,183 of NC_054546.1, forward strand.
TTTTCATTAATAAATCTTTGTCTGCAGCAAGTGTAAACAGGCTTAAAAGAAAATAATAAATACAATTTGAAAATGTAACGTTTAAATGATGAACACACAAACATAATAGATTTTTGATTAAAGTTGTGCCTTTAAATGAAAATGGCTTTTTTGGTTTTATTATTATTATTATTATTATTATTATTATTATTATTATTATTATCAAATCTAGTTAAAAGATGATAAATGAATGATAAAACTGAAAATGATAAAAGTTACTATTTTTGTTTATTAATTAATTGTAGTTAATAGTAATGACTCAGTTATTTGGTCACTGTCTGGTCTACTGAACAAGTCAACTACAAAAATGATCCTCTGGAATATATTGCCGTATTCTTTTTTCTATCAAATAGATTCAAAGGCTCCCCCGTTTTTATGTATACTCCTCACTCCCTATTCTTACACAACATGAGCTGTTACTGCAGATTTAAATAACGATGTGACACTATTTGGCAAAGTGATGCTATTTGGTATCTCTAGGTGCCTAATAGTGTCACTGCCAAATTTATTTATTCAGGAAAGCCATATGAGCTAATTTAGCTCTTTTTCATAGATGTCCTGGTAAGAGCTATTCATTTACGGTGTTCCACAAACAAAAACAGAAAACACCATAAATACAATCGATCAGTAATAAATAAATAAACGAATATAAAACACAGAGCAGCTCAACGAGCAGTTCAGTAAAATCATACAATACACATACAGGGCTTGGATAAATACTGGTACAACAGTTTTTTTAAATTACTATGTGATGTATAAATAACGATGTGACACTATTTGGCATCTGTAGGTTTCCAATAGTGTCACTGCCAAATAGTTTCTCCAGTCTGATAACACTATTTGGCACCTATAGATGCCATATTCTGCCAGGTGACACTATTTGGCAGTGACACTTTTAGGCATAACACTGGTGGATATGGCGGGCAATGCGGAGGATGGATCGAGAGAGGAGGGATGGCTCTCCGATGCCTCGCAGTTCTCTGACATCTCAGCCAGCCAAAAACTGTACATATTAAAAGAGCTTAGAGACTTTCTTTGGAATACAAAAAACAAGATGCGAGTAAACATACATTACTACTTCCAGAAACTATTTTTATGTTCTTCACATATGGTGTTGAGGAAGTCGACTTTAGCTGAGTTTGAAATGAAAATAAGATACAGAATTAGAAAATATATCAGTTCAATGAGAAAAATGTTAGCCGCGCCTAAACCTTTTTAATGGCTAATTTAAAAATTTTAAAACATTTTTTGTTTTAACTTTTTTTTTTTTAAACAGTCTTTTTAATGCTGGAGATAATTCATTTATACTCTTTTAATTAGAATGGGTGCAGAGATTTTAATAAAAGAGCACAGTTATTTAAATTTTTTAATAGCAAACATTCAAATGTGATTTTATTGCAGGAGACGCACTCAGACAGTGCTAACCAGTCTCACTGGCAGTCTGAGTGGAGGGGCGACTGTATTTTAAGTCACGGTTCTAATTTTAGTGCTGGGATTGCTGTTTTATTTTCTCCAGTATTTGGGGGAGAGATTTTAAATATAGAAGAGATTGTTCAGGGTAGACTTTTAAAAGTCCAGGTAAAACACCCTGGTATTTTTATTGATTTTTAAAAATATTTATGCACCTAATGAGAAGAGAAGAGAAGAGAAGATTTAATTCTTTAAAAAGCTCAGGTACTGGGGGGGGGGGGGGGGGGGGGGGGGGGGGGGTAATAAAAAATTCCTTGTGGGGGGGGAGATTAATGCACTATTGATCAAGTTATCGGGTAGACAGACTGGGGTGGGTCTGACAAAACAGGATGGCCCATGTGGTCCCCCTTATACACGGACCTGCACTATTGACTCAAGTTAACATAGAAACCACAGGGAACCCCATCCCCAATCTGCCAGGGAGCTGGCCACTGCTTTAAACACTTTTGACCTGGTACACATTTGGAGGAATTCTAATTCTAATTGGATTAAGCTTAACCAAAATCATCTGTCTGACGCACACCTAGACTGTTTTTATACTACACGGAGCACATTAATAAAGGTATTAAAAGCAGTGTAGTGCCCAGCAGGATCTCAGATCATCATTTTATTTCTGTTACTGTTTTATTACCAATTAATTCACATTCAAAATCTTATTGGCATTTTAATACCAATTTACTTCAAGACAAAAACTTTATTGATTATTTTGAATTATTTTGGAAGCAATGGCAAAATTGAAAAAAATTGAAATTACAGTACCTTAAAACAGTGGTGGGGATATAGGAACATTTTAAATGAAGCTCTTCTGTCAACAATACACACAAAGTGTCACCAGGTCAGTGGACGCAGTGGTCAGTGAGCTGGAGAGAGAGATTGTTGAGTTTGAGAGCCAGTTGGTCAGCTTGAGCGATGAGGGGGTGTATCGGGGTCTGCAGGAGAGGAGGCAGCTCCTGGGCAGCTTACTGGAGTGGAAGGTGGAGGGCTGTCTGCTCAGAGCTCACTTCACTGAACTTAAAGAAACAGCCGCTTTCTTTGGCCTGGAGAGGAAGACAGCGGAGCTCCAGGCAATGTTTTGCCTGAGGCTGCCTGGGGGGAGAGAGGTCTCCCGGCCTGCGGAGCTCAGGCGTGGTGCAGTGAGCTTTTATACTGATCTCTACAAGGCAGAGGCTGCGACCCAGGAGAGACAGAGCGGCTTCTCCAGGGTCTGCCGAGTCTGGACAAGGAGGAGAGCAGCAGACTGGACACTCCCCTGCTCACTGCAGCCGTGGTGCAGCTCTCCAAAGGGAAGGCTCCTGGACTGGATGGACTGCCTGCAGAATTTTATAAAGGACTCTGGAGCTGTGTTGGTGAGGACTTGTACCAGGTCCTGCAGGAATGTGTCCAGGATGGAGAGCTGTTGCTGAGCTGCTGCAGGGCAGTGATAACGCTACTACCTAAGAAAGGAGACCTCTGTAACATCGAGATCTGGCGCCCTGTCTCCTTGTTCTACTCCAATTACAAATTGCTTTCCAAGACTCTTGCTAATCATTTAAAGACCAGCATTGTATCAATGGTGCACACGGACCAGTCGTAGTGTGTGCCCGAGAGATCCATTATTAATAATTAGTATTAAAGCTTTTGATAGAGTTGATTATGAGTATCTGTTTCATGTTTTAAAAGCTTTTGGTTTTGGCTCTGTTTTATAAAACTGCTTTATAGCAATGGTTTTAGTGTTGTCAAAACCAATAACAGCTTGACTGTCCCCTGTGCAAAGGGGGATACAGCAGGGTTGTGCTCTGTTAGGGATGCTCTATGCTGTCTCCATAGAACCCGTGTTGCACCAGCTAAGGGAGAATCTTCTTGGATTGGCAGTGCCAGCTGTGCCCAATGCAGTCCCCATCAAGCTCTCTGCATATGCAGACGATCTCAGTGTATTTGTCACTACTGACCGAGACATCGCAGTGCTAGAGTCCTGCATTACAATGTATGAGAAGGTTACTTCCACATTAGTAAACGGGGCAAAAAGTGAAGCTTTTCTTGTTGGCGGTTGGGAAAATATCCCTCCTCCATTACTGCCTTCAGCTTTGAGCTGCATTAGAACTGGGCTCAATTAACAATTTAGTCGCCTCCATGCTCTGGCATAAATTGGTGTGCTTGGGCCCCTGGGTTTGTTAAATGAGATACAGAAGTGTTTGGTACAGTGTTTCTGGAGCAGGCTTCACTGACTGTGCCTGGGTGTCCTATATCTCCCCCATGTGGAGGGAGGGCAGGGGCTTATTGATATCACCAGCAGGGTGGCAGCATTTAGACTGCAGGCTGCACAGAGGCTGCTGTACGCCCCACAACTGAGCTGGAGAGACCTGGCCTTCTGTTTATTGCAGAGGGCAGGCGGGCTGGGTTTTGATAGGCAGTTATTTTTAATATCTCCTGATCGTTTTAATGATGCAGGGTAGGAAGGTTTTTATAAGAATATGATGAACGCATGGAGACTTTTAAAAATCATGAGATTGGAAGAATCACGGAGCACACAGTAGGTTTTTGAAGAGCCCCTGTTTTTTAACCCCTTTTTTAATTGTGAGATTTTTACCTCTCTTTTCTTATCTGCTGTGTTTTATAAAGCAGGTTTTACTTAATTGGGGCATTTAATTGATTTTATTATTTTTCATTGGAAAGCCAGCAGGGTTTTATATTAGATCACTGCCTTTCCTGGAGAAGGTGCTGAGCGATCTTCAGGCCTCTCTGCCTGGCACTCTCCTTCCTCAGCAGATTTCTGGAGGGGCGTGTGGCCCCAGAGCAGGAGCCCCTGTTCCCCGCAGTGCTGATCTCCCCTTCAGTGACAGTGGAGTTGGAGGAGGAGCAGGATGGCAAGCTGCTCTCGCTGAGGAAGGTCACTTCAGTGGCTTTCCACACAATCGAGAAGAAGCCACTATGAAATCTGTGAAAACCATACATTTCAATAAATTTATAGCTCTGATGGACATAAAGTGGAGGGCTCACCTCGATGTCCCTGACAATGAAGCTCCTGTCTGGAGGGTGGTGTATAAGCTTCCCCTGCCTAAGCACTCTGGAGATCTGCAGTGGAGGGTGCTGCATGAAATTTTTGCCACAAACCGGTACCTGAGCCGAGTGGAGTCGGAGGTCAGTGTCCAGTGCCCTTTCTGTCCTGTGGCGGAGTCCATTTTCTACCTGTTTGTGGATTGCCGTCGGCTGCAGACCTTCGTTTTGTTTTTAGAGAACCTGCTGGCTTCCTTAGAAGTTACTTTTACTAAACACATTTTTGGTTTTTAGTATAAGGTAGAGTTTTGCACAGAGGGATCGATGCTGATTGGTCCTTGGCCAGCGAAATTAGCTATTTTAAAATCCCCCCAAAATAAAATGAAGCCACTGGTTTTATAAATCCTATCAGTGTTTTTAGGGTCCTGATGGTCTCCAGGATCAAGGTGGAGTTTACTTATTTTAAAATGGTGCTCGACCTGGACAGTTTTGAGAGATGATGGTGCATTGGGGAGGGGGTGTGTGCCGTGAGTGAGGAGGGGGAGCTTGCTCTGCTCATATGAGAAATACTGAGATCCCATTGAACTGAAACTGTTAAAACTGGACTGAGAGACGTTGGATCTGTTATGTTATTTTAGACAGGCATATTTCTTAATTTTCTTGTTTAAAGTGGTTTTGTAAGTTTTATATTTTATTCTAATTTATAGAATAAAGGGATTTAAAAGTCAAAGTCTCTCTCTCTCTCTCAGATGTCTCTGTGCAGTGATCACTCTCACTCTCTCAGATGCCTGTGTGCAGTCTCTCTCACTCTGTCAAAAGTCTGTGCAGTGATCTCTCTTTTTCTCAGATGTCTGTGTGCAGTGGTCTCTCAATCACTCACTCTCTCTCTCAGATGCCTGTGTGCAGTGGTTTCTCTCTCTCTCTCTCTCTCTCTCTCTCGCTCTCTCTCTCTTGTGGGGATTGTGGGGGAGGAGCCTCGATTGTGGGATTGTGGGGGAGGAGCCAGGTGGTGAGTGGAGCACAGGAGTTGCGATTCAGGAGGAGAGTTTATATATAGGATATATATATATATATATATATATATATATATATATATATATATATATATATTATATATATATATATATATCTGTGTTTTATGTTTGTTCGTTCATATTTGTTGGTAATAGTGTTAGTATCTTTGTGAGTCTTTTTGTTTAGCTGATCGTAGATCGTAGTGAAAAGAAAAACTCTTAAGAAAAGAGTTACTGGAAAGAGAGTTATCAAGATATGGAAAATTAATGTATCCCATTAAGATGATCCCTCTAGGTTGTAAAACTCTCAATGTGAAACAGACAAAGATCAAAGTTATTGTATCCCTGGAAGATCTATTTTTGATAACCTGTTTTTAATTAGGGATTTTTTTAACTCTGAGTGAAATGTGTCATTTTAATGTGGGATTGGTCTCCCTTGATCAATAGAAGGCTTTTGATAGGGTCGACCACACCTACCTTGCACGCTGCCTCAGGCCCTGCAGTGGGACAGAACTGGGATTAAGGTGCTGGGGGTGTTCTTTGGGACAGAGCTGTTCATGCAGAGGAACTGGGAGGACCTGGTGGATAAGGTGACGGGGCGGTTACACAGCTGGCAGGGGCTGCTGGCTCAGCTGTCATTCAAGGGGAGGGTCCTGGTCATCAATAATTTGGTGGCCTCCATGTTATGGCATGAGCTGGCATGTCTGGACCCTCCATGGGGAATGGTAGAGGAGATTCAGAAAATACTTCTGGATTTCTTCTGGAGCGGGAGACACTGGCTGAGGCCGGCAGTTCTATACCTCCCCATTGATGAAGGGCGGCAGGCCTGGTCAGCATTGCCAGCAGGGTGGCAGACCTTCAGACTGCAGGGCAGTGAAAAGGCTTCTGTACGCTGAGGAAGGTGCTCACTGTAGAGAGATAGCCTTTTATTTTCTGAGAAGAGTAGGTGGAATGGGGCTAGATCGGAACTTGTTTTTAATTGATTTTGTCAGGTTAGATAAAACAGGTCTCCCCTCTTTGTTAATATTTTTAAAATGTGGCAAACAGTAAGAGTGGAGAGTGAGGAGGGGTCAGTGACAGGGCAATCTTTATTAGAGGAGCCCCTATTCTTTAATCCCTTTTTTCCCATTCAGTTTTTTTTAGTCAGGGGTGCTGTGTGCCAGTTTTGTTAAGGCCGGTGTAACCCGACTGGTTCATTTGACTGAGTTAGGCCACTCCTGTTGGATCTCAGTGGCTCAGCTGTCGCTCGGAGAGGCTGGCTGAGAGAATAATAAATGAGCTGAAGAACTCTCTCTCTAGCTGGGGGGTCGGATCAGGGAGGGGACCCCTTTTTCCCTACAGTTTTTTTATCCCTAGGTTTAGGTGAGGAAGAGGGCGGGGATGGAGCGAGAATAGGGAAAGTGGAGAGAGTTAAAAATATAGCTCTCCACACAGCAGAGGGGAAAAAATATGAGCTGCACGTTAAAACAGTCCAGTCCAAACAGCTAAAAGGGACCGTGGACACAAAATGCAGAAGCCATTTACAGGTGGAAGAGAGTGAGCCGGTATGGAGGGTGTTGTACAAACAGCCCCTCACCAAGAGAGCAGGGGACCTGCAGTGGAGGATCCTGCACTGTGCTGTGTCTACGGGACGGTTCCTCCACAGAGTGGACCCCAGCATCAGTGCTGAGTGCTGTTTCTGTGGGGAGGAGGAGACAGTGTTCCACACGTTCAGTGACTGTGTCAGGCTGGGGTCATTCTTTCACCTCCTGCAAGCTCTTGGGGTGACTTTCAGCAAGGAGATTTTTATTTTTGGGTTCCCCTATATACAAGGAATAGGAGTGTTTTAATTAACTTTATTTTAGGGCAGGCAAAAATTGGCCATTAAAATCCAGGAAAAATAAGATTTTAGAGGCAGGACTAATAGATGTTGTCAGACTTTTTTTTGTATTTTAGTAGTTAGCCAGGTAATGGTGGATTTTAATTATTTTAAAATGGTCAGTAATCTGGAAGGCTTTCAGGAGAGGTGGTGTGTAGGAGATGCCTTGTGCTCACTGAGTGAGGAGGGAGAGCTGCTGTCTAACTTGTAGTTTTAATTTTATTTGGTTTTATTGTTTTACAGTGTTTTTTACTTTGGTTTTAATCTGTTTTTACAGGAAAAGCACTGTTTAGATTTTTTTATTATAGGGTTTTTGTTTTTATTTACATTTTATGATCCTTTTATTTCGTTAAAATCTGTTTTTAAAGGAGAACAGGAGAAGGATAAATGTTTTTTAGGATTTTATGCTGTTGCCTGGGGGAGGTTTCCTTGGAGCCAGCAAGTATCTTAATTGTGTTGTGTTTTACCTTATTGTTATTGAATGGATTTTAATTGCAATTATTTAATAAAGGATCTTAAAAGTCAAAGTCTCATTCTCGCTTTGATGCCTATGTGCAGTGGTCTCTCTCTCTCTCTCTCTCTCTCTCTCTCTCTCTCTCTCTCTCTCTCTCTCTCTCTCTCTCTCTCTCTCTGTCTCTTTCAAGGAGGATTGTGGGATTGTGGAAAGAGCTTGCAGGGAGGTGGTAGCGTTTGAATGCTGGTGCGGTAGGAGAGTGTTTTTTTTGCTACCATTTTTTGCAATATTCTATAATTATTTGTTAATTATTTAGTTTGTTTATATGTCTTTATTTAGTTTGTTTTGGTTTGCATTTTACTGTTTACTGAGTAGTGTTGTGTGTGTGCGCGTGTGTGTGTTTGTAGATCCTGTTATGGGATCTCACTCTGGAGGGCTGGGGGCTCTCAGCTGCCGACATGTGGTTAGCTGCTTGCGGGATTGCTGGTAGTAGGAGAGGTAGTCGGCTATGAAAACATGGTGTCGGCTTCCCGCATGAATAAGAGATTTGTGATCTTTTTAAAAGAGGTATCGCTGGTCAATCAACTGGTGGAGGAAGGATTTTCAGTGAAAGGAGATTTTATTCAGGTGTCCCCCTTAGTAACCCCTGTTACCAAGGTTATTATGTCTAACGTGCCACCGTTTTTAAAAAATGAGATCTTGGAGAATGAACTTGACCGGTATGGCAAGCTGGTGTCCCCAATTAAAAACTTTCCATTAGGGTGTAAAAATACTAATGTAAAGCACGTCCTGTCTTTTTGGAGACAGGTGTTTTTACTGCTGAATAACCCGGGACAGGTGATTGTCGCTTGGAGCTTCAGTGTGGAGGGTACGGGCTGTGTTGTATTTGTTAGCTCAGACACGATGCAGTGCTTTAACTGTGGGGAACAGGGACACCAAAGGAGAGCCTGCCCGAGAAAAAACAGAAATGAGGAAAGGCAGGAGCTGAGTACTGATGACAGGGAGGAGGTAAATTTACAGTATAATCGTAAATCTCGAAAAACTGCTCACTTCTAAATCTTTTGTAGTCATTTTTGTATTACTTTAGTATAAATACATGCTAATTTGGATTCATATGTTGTTTTTTTCTGACTTTATGTGAACGAAAAGACACAAATTCTCCCGTTTTCTCATTGGAAATAGTGATATTTTGAAATTTACTTGTCCTGGTCACAAAAGCAAAGTTTGTGGGGAATAATAGCCATTTTCTATACTTTTGAGGCATAAGCAATTAGGAAATAACACTTACTACCCAGGAACAAAAAAAAAAATTGTTACACAGAGTTATTTGTAGCAGTTATGGAAAAGTGCGTTTTTATTTCTTTTAACGTGAATGGCTGCAGACAGTCTTTTAAAAGAGCGCAGCTGTGTGAGTTTTTTTAGTGGAAGTGGGCGAGGGTAGCGCTGCTGCAGGAGACGCACTCAGACAGTGAGAATGAGGTGGAGTGGCTGGTACAGTGGAGAGGGCCGTGTGTACTGAGCCACGGCTCAAGCACTAGTGCAGGAGTGGCAATTTTATTTAAGCCCAGCCTAGAAGCAACAATTTTAGATATTGAAGAAATTGAAAAGGGGAGGTTATTAAAAGTGCAAGGTTGGGTGGCACTGTATTTGTTTTTATTAATATTTATGCACCAAATAAGGTAAGTGAATATATTAAAATTTTTATCAAACTAAAGCAAGCTCTTTCAAGTGTTAATAATGATGATGATTTTACTATAGATAGAAACAGTGAGGAGCCCAATCCCCAATCCTCCAGTGAATTAGCTGCAGTTTTTCAGTTCAGTGGCTTGGTTGATGTCTGGAGGTGTCTACACCCTAATGCAAGGCAATACACATGGTCTTATTGTCGCTCACAACAAATATATAGAGCAAGGTTATACCGCTTCTACACGTCACACACTCATTTGAATAAATTCATTAAAGCCAACATCATTCCCAGTAGCCTCTCTGACCACCACTGCCTGTTAGTTACAGTATACGTACTCTCACAGCACCTCCTACTGGCATTTTAATGTAACGTTTTTACAGGACACAGCTTTTGTAAAGCAATTTAAGCAATTCTGGAACATATGGAAAAAAGAAAAAAAACAAATATATAAAAATTTGAGGCAGTGGTGGGACAATGGCAAAGCACAGATTAAAATATTTTGCCAGCAATACACACTCAATTCAATTGGGTCACTGAATGCAGTGGTGAGAGAGTTGGAGCGTAAAATTCTCCAGTTAGAGAGCAGCCTGGACACAGACCACCAGGAGCAGACCCTACAAACCCTGAGAGAGCAGAAACACATGCTGGGCAGCCTGCTGAAGGAGAGAGTGAAGGGGGCGCTGGTGCACTCTCGCTTCATGGAACTGAAAGACATGGACACACCCCTCTAGTTTCATTTTTGGCTTGGAGAGGAGGAGAGCAGACAGCCGGCAGATGCATTGCATCCGGATGCCTTGCGGCAGGGAGCTCAGGAGGAGATTAGTGGGGGGAAGCAGTAAAATTTTATACTGAATTATATAGTAAAGAGCAGAGCCATGTGACCAACAGGATATGGACCTGCTGCTTCAGGATTTGCCCACCCTTAGCGAAGAAGAACAACATCAATTAGATAAGCCGCTAACCTATCAGGAGCTGACCACTGCTGTTGCACAGCTTTCAAACAGAAAAGCTCCTGGCATTGACGGACTGCCTGCTGAATTTTTAAAAAAATTCTGGACTGTGATTGGAGAGGACGTTTTGCAGGTGCTGAGAGAGAGCCTCCGGGATAAAGAACTGCCCCTCAGTTGGAGGAGGGCAGTAACACACTATTGCCCATGAAAGGAGACCTTGTGTTTGTTAAAAAATTGGAGACCTGTTTTGCTTTTATGTTCTGATTTTAAAATAATTTCAAAATTTCTTGCCAATAGATTAAAAAAATGTATAGGAGCTGTAATTAACATGGACCAAACTTACTGTATACCGGGAGGCTCCATTTTTGATAATTTTTTTTTTAATTCGAGAATTTTTATCAATGGCTAATACATGTGATTTGAATGTTGGTCTGGTCTCTTTAGATCAGGAGAAGGCGTTTGACAGGGTCGACCACACATACCTTTTTAAAACCCTGGAAGCCTTCGGGTTTGGCCCTGTTTTTATTTCTTACATTCAGCTTTTATACTTAAATGTTTTTAGCATTTTAAAGATCAACAATGGGCTGAGTCAACCCGTCCCAGTGTGCAGGGGTATTAGGCAGGGCTGCTTCCTGTCTAGAATGCTTTATTCACTGGCCATAGAGCTCCTGCTGCACCTACTGAGGGGTAGGCTGGTTGGCTGGGCAGTGCCCTCCTCACCCTCCCCTGTCACAGTGAAGGTGTCTGCAATGTGTTTTTGTGCAGTGATGGTGACATCGAGGCACTACAACAGAGCCTGCACACATTCCAGAGAGTATCTACAGCAAGAGATAATTGGGCAAAGTGTGACACCTTCCTGTCAGGCAGTTGGCGTGATTGCACACCCCCTGTCTTGCCCGAGGCATTGAGATGAGACAGGACAGGTATAAAAGTCTTGGGTGTGTTTTGCTGAGTGGAGACTTATGTGCAGAAAAACTGGGAGGGCCTGGTGGACAGGGTGAGGGAGCAGCTGCAGAGATGGAGGGGACTGCTGGCCCAGCTGTCCTTTAGGGGATGGGTCCTTGTGATTAATAATCTGGTGGCCTCCATGCTGTGGCACAGGCTGGTGTGTCTGGACCCTCCCTGCGGTATGTTGCAAGAGATCCAGAGAATACTACTGGAGTTCTTCTGGAGTGGGAGACTTTAGTTGTGGCCAGCAGTCCTGTATCTCCTCACTGATGAAGGGGGGCAGAGGCTGGTCAGTATTGCCAGCAGGGTAGCAGCCTTCAGACTGCAGGCGGTTCAGAGGCTCCTGTACGCTGGGGAGGAGGCTCATTGGAAGAGGCTGGCTTGCTTTTTTCTCAGCAGAGTAGGTAGGCTGGGGATAGACAAACACCTGTTTTTAATTGAGAGTACTAGATTAGCTAAAATAGATCTCCCTTGTTTTTACTTGAGTGTTTTAGATACCTGGAGGGCAGTGAGGGTGGAGAGAGATGAGGGGTCTCTAACAGGCAGGGTCCTGCTGGAGGAGCCTATTCTTCAATCTGCTCTTCCCTGTGCATTTCTTTCAGTCAATGAGTTTTGTGAGGGCAGGAGTGACCAGGCTGAGCCATTTGATCAACCTTGACCTCTCCTGCTGGTTGACTGCTACACAGCTGGCCGGGCGGCTGGGCTGGCACTCTGAGAGGCTGGCAGAGAAAATGTTTAGTGAGTTGAGAAGCTCTCTCTCCCCCGAGCTCAGGGAGGCTTTGAGGGAGGAGATGTCCAGCAGCACAGGGCAGAGACAAGACTTCATCTTTCCAGGGTTGCTAGTCCAGCAGTAGGTGAAGGAGAAGGGGATGGAGGGAATGAGGGAACGCTACTCAACTTTAACACAGTTAAAGACTTAACTCTTCACACAGCAGGGAGTAAGAACATCTACCAGTTGTGTGTGAAGACATCACATTTGCACCAGTTGAGGGGGTTGGTAGATTGGTGGAGGGCATGTCTGGAGGTAGAGGAGGGGCACAGGCCAGTATGGAGGGTGTTGTGTAAACTACCTCTCACCAAGAGAGCGGGGAACGTGCAGTGGAGGATCCTGCACTGTATTTTGTCCATCATCAGGTTTCTCCACAGAGTTGATTCCAGTAATAGCTCAGAGTGCTGTTTCTGCTCTGCAGAGGAGACAGTGTTCCACATGTACAGCGAGTGTGTTAGGCTAGGCCCACTCTTCCATCTCTTAAAGGAGCTCCTGCAGGGCCTGGGAGAGGAGTTCAATAAACACCTTTTTATCTTTGGGGTTCCCTACAGTTTTAAAAAGAGAAGCAGGTGTGTTTTAATTAATTTTATAATGGGTCAGGCAAAATTAGCCATTTTAAAGTCCAGAAAGAACAGGATCTCTGGGACCAGGCTGACTGATGCCATGCTGCAGTTCATGTTGTTGGTGGTTAGCGGGATAAGAGTGGATTTTGAATTTTGTAAACTAAATAATAACCTGTAGGACTTCCAGGAGAGGTGGTGTGTGGAAGACGGCGTGTGTGATGTGAGTGAGGAGGGGGAGCTCCAGTTTTTGTTCTAATTTTAAGTTTATTTTTATTTTTTATTGTTTTAGTGTTTTTATTAATTTTGGCTTTAATCTGTTTTTAACAGAAAGAAAACACTGTGTTTTTTATTGATTTTTTTTAATGATCCTTTTATTCTGTTTAAAATCTGTTTTTAAGGGGACATGATGTATTTTAGGATTTTTTATTTCTGCTGAGGCAGTAGGAATCTTAATTTTTGTTGTGTTTTACCTTTATTGAATTTTAATGGATTTTATTTGGAATGTTTAAATAAAGGATCTTAAAAGTCCCTCTCTCACTCTCTCAGATGCCTGTGTGCAGTGGCCCCTCTTTCTCTCTCTCTCAGATATCTGTGGGCAGTAGTCAGCAGAAGGAAGTTCTTGCTTGGCTTGGCAGCTTTTCCTTCTCTATGGTAGAGAAGAAAAGTTTGTATAGTGCGTTGTCACAGAGACGGCCGAAGTGGGCGGCGTCAGAACCAGGAAAGGTAATGCAATACACAAAACACAGGACGGATGAAATGAAGTGATGAAGACGCCTGTTGGCGCCGGTTTAATACAAAATAAAAGGTTTACACAAACACGAAAAACACAGGACACGGCACTCTACGCCAAAATAAATAGACAAACGAAAACAGACTAAACTTAACAAAACGGTGCACGGACAGAGACTGACAAACACGGTGAGCGGATACTTTCTCCTCTTATTATTATTATTATTATTATTATTATTATTATTATTACTACTGCTACTAATTTCTTCCGTCTCCAATCCCGTTCTCCGCTCACCGAACACCCAACCGCCAGTATGTGACAACGTGCATCTATATATACTATTGTGCTGGGATTCAATTACCAATTAATTATTCACTTGAATCCCAGCACGTGAATTAATAAAGTGCAATTCCCCGTGCTCACATATTACTACATTTTACTTGCACGTGAAGTGCTGTGCAATCCTCGTGCCTAAATACACATATACATTTTTAAACACTCGTGTTACACAGACCCGTTTATATCCCGTGTACCAATGTCTATACACCAACATTTAAACACACCACACGCAACACATAACAGATAATATACACAGGGGCGGGCACTTTGTTACATACGTGTGTGAGCGTGAGGCATGCCCCAGCCTTGCAGGGGGTGCCAGACACGCCCTGGAGGGAGCGTTTGGGAAGAGGGGAGGAGGTGCGGCCGTCCTGTAGAACTCTGTATAAACCCCCAATCCAAAACTTATCTGGAGACTTACAGTGGAGGATTTTACACACCATCATTGCTGTAAACTCATTCATTTCTATCATTAATCCCAACACTTCAGACTGTTGTCTGTTTTGCATTGAGAGGGAAACTGTCTTCCATGCTTTTATGAATTGCGCCCATTTGAAACCTCTTTTTAGACAACTGAGCTTTATATTTCAAAGACTATCTTTGTGTTTTAGTGAGGAGTTTTTTTTATGGGGGTGCAGTATAGGAGGAATAGGAGTTTTAGGTGTCAGGTGGCAAATTTTATTCTTGGGCAGGCAAAATTGGCAATATTAAAGAGCAGGAAGAGGAGAGTGGCGGAGAGTGAGAATATAAATCTGCTCAGTATTTTGAATTTGTTGCTTGTTACTCGCATAAAACTAGAACACAGTTTTTATAAGATAATGAACAAAACGGAGAAGTTTGAATTGTTGTGGTGTGTAGACAGTGCGCTGTGTGAAGTGAATGAGGAAAATGAGGTGATTTTCTTTTAAAAGTATTTTAATCTGTGATTGTGTGTTTTTAAATTTTTAGTGTTGATGTGTTGGGGAGGCTCAGGCATAACTGCACCGAGGATTTTAATAGAGATAGGAATGGCGAGGAGCCGCATCCCCAGTCTGCTGGAGTTTTAACTGCAGTTTTTAAGTTTGGTGACCTGGTTGATGTTTAGAGGTGTCTGCATCCACACACATCAATATACTTGGTCACAGCACCATAGTACTCGTGTATATAGAGCACGGTTAGACTGGGTGCATGTTTTAAGAAATCATTTAAACATTATTACAGTAGCATTTATTGTTCCTAATAGTCTTTCAGATCACCAGTGCTTGGTAGTTACAGCTGTCTTCCCAAGGGAACCTAGCAGACCTTCATATTGGTGTTTAAATGTAAAGTTGTTGGAAGATGGTACTTTTAATAATACTTTTAAATATTTTTGGTGTGTGTGGAAGAAGCAAAAAACTAAATATAGAGATTCAAGGCAGTGGTGGGATATCGGGAAGGCACAAATTAAATACACTTTGGACACAACCAGGTCCCTAAACAATGCAGTTAAAGAGTTGGAGAGAGATATCTTACAGTTGCAAAATGATGAAAACAATACATTTAATGAGCAAACCTTCCAAGATTTAAAAGAGAAGAAAGGATTATTGGGTGACCTGCTGAAGGAGAGAGTGAGGGGGGCAATGGTGCGATCCCGATTTGTGGAGTGCAGAGATATGGATGCCCCCACCAGTTTCTTCTTGAGTTTGGAGAAGAGGAGAGTGGAGAGCTGGCAGCTGAGGTGCGTACCGTCGCAGTTCTATAAGGAATTGATTTATAAAGAGCTTTGTGACCCAGAGGACACTGAATGATTGCTTCAGGACCTGCCCAGACTAGGAGAGGATGAGCAGAAGAACCTGGACACTGCACTGAAGTTTATACAACTATCTCAGTTGTTTAGTGGGAAAGCCCCCGGGATTGATGGCCTACCTGCGGAGTTCTAGAAACACTTCTAGACTCTGATGGTGGGGGAGGACTTCTTCCAGGTGTGGCAAGAGAGCTTGGAACTTGGTGAACTGCCCCTCAGCTGCCGTAGGGTAGTAATTACGTTACTGCCTAAAAAGGGAGACCTATGTTTTTTAAAGAACTGGAGATGTGTGGCACTTTTATGTTCCGATTTTAAATTAATTTCTAGATCCTTCTCAAATAGACTTAAGAAATGTATTGGACATATAGTACACACAGATCAAACTTACTGTGTTCCTGGAAGTTCCATTTTGGACAATTTATTTTTGATTTCTGAGTTTATGTCTTTAAGTGTGTTTTAATGTGGGGTTGGTCTCCCTAGACCAAGAGAAGGCCTTTGACAGGGTTCACCACAACTACCTTTTTTAAGGCCTTGGGAGCTTTTGGATTTAGGCCTGTTTTTATTAATCTTATAAAACTTTTAAAGACAAATACTTTTAGTATTTTAAAGGTCAATAACAGCCTGAGTCGTCCTTTTCCGGTGTGCAGGGGCATTAGATAAGGCTGCTCTCTGTCTGGTATATTATATTCACTTTCCATAGAGCCACTGTTGCACCTTCTGTGGGGTAGACTGTCTGGCTGGATGGTGCCCGCTTCACCCTCCCGTTGCTGTTAAACTGTCAGCCTATGCCGATGATGTGAACGTTTTTGTTCGCAGGGATGTCCAGGCCCTGAAGGAAAGTTTATAAACGTTCCAAAGAGCATCGTCTGCAAGGGTAAACTGGGCAAAATGTGACACCTTCCTGTCAAGGCAGCTAGCAGGAGGGGGGGCCCCCAACGTTGCCCCAGTCTTTGGAACAGAGCTGGGCTGAAGGTGCTGGGAGTATACTGGGGGTCCCAGCTGTTTATGGAGAAAAACTGGGAGGGCCTGGTGAAAAGGGTGAAGGGGCGACTGCAGAGCTGGCAGGGTTTGCTGGGGCAGCTGTCTTTCAGAGGGAGGGTCCTGGTCATTAATAACTTGGTGGCCTCCATGCTGTGGCACAGGTTGGTGAGCCTGGATTCTTCCAAGGGCATGGTACAGGAGATCCAGAGGGTGCTCTTGTATTTTTTCTGGAGTGGGAGACACTGGCTAAGACCAGCAGTGCTGTACCTCCCCACTGATGAAGGAGGGCAAGGTCTGGTGAGTATTGCCAGCAGGGTGGTAGCTTTTAGACTTCAGGCAGTACAGAGGCTCCTGTATGCTGGAGAAGAGGCTCATTGAAGCAGGCTAGCCTGTTTCTTTCAGAACACTGCAGGCAGGCTTTGTTTTAGTAAATCAGTTTTTTTTTAGTAGATACCTCCCCGTTTGATGTTGTGGGTCTCCCCTCATTTTATCAGACCATGTTGGAGGTGTGGAAGACAGTGAGGGTAAAGAGAGAGGAGGAGTCTCTAACAGGCCAGGCTCTGTTACAGGAGCCTCTCTTCAATACTTTTTTCTGGTTTGTTTCTTTTAGTCTAAGTTGTTGTGTTTTTTGCAGAGCAGGCCTGACTCATCTAGTTCATCTGTTTGAGTCTGGCTCCTCTCGCTGGATAAGTGCAGCTCAGCTAGCTTGGAGGTTAGGCTGGCATTCAGAAAGGTTGGCTTTGAGTGGGCTAAGGGACTCTCTGTCCCTGGTGCTCAGAGAGGCTCTGAGAGAGGGGATGTCCTGGAGAGCAGAGCAAGAAAGGTAGCCCATCTTCCCTTCAGTCCTCATCTCTCCATTTGGAACATAGAGCCAGAAAGCAGCAGCTGTGGTCTGCTGAGTATTGAAAGAGAGAAAGATCAGGCTCTCCACAGTATTGAGAGCAAAAAGCTTTATTACCTCCATGTGAAGACAACCCATTTCAGGGAGCTTCAGGGGCTGACTGACACTAAGTGGAGGGTTCATCTCTCTGTTGATGGAGGCTTAAGGCCTATCCGGAGAGTTTTATATAAATTACCACTGTCTAAGAGAGGTGGGGATCTTCAGTGGAGACTTCGCCACTGTATAGTGAGTACGGGAAGGTTTCTTCACAGAGTTGACCTCAGTATCAGTAGTGAGTGCTGTTTCTGTGGGCAGGAGGAGGCAATCTTTCATGCCTACAGTGATTGTGGAAGGCTGGAGCCCCTCTTCCATCTGCTATAGGATCTCCTGCAGTCTGTAGGGGTGGCTTTCCGCAAATAGTTGTTTATTTTCGGCGTCCCTTTAGTCTTCTTAGTGTTTTTTGTTTTTATAGTTATAGTAGTGTTTCAGAAGGATTTTTAATTTTTATTGTATTGTTTTGTGTCTTACTGGATTTATTTTTAATGTTTCATTAAAGGATGTCAAAAGTCTTTCTTTCTGTCAGATGTCTGTGTGCAGTGATCTTCACTCCCTCAGATTCCTGTGTGCAGTGGTCTCTCTTACTCACTTTCACTCTCTCTGAGATGCCTGTGTGCAGTGGTTTCTCTTTCTCTCTCTCTCTCAGATGTCTGTGCGCAGTGGTCGGCGGAAGGAAGTTCCCAAGCTGGCAGAGCAGCAAAAGGGTGTGCGAGTCCACACATCGCCACTGAGGGGCGGTCACAACAGTGGCAGCAGCACCTCCAGCTCAGAGAGCAGAGCCCTGGTAAGAGATCACTATAGACCAGGGAGCACGAGGGACAAATAGGGCTTCTTTACAACCCATTCTCTTACCTCTTATTAGCTTTATTAACATGATCATTGTCCCCTTTAAAGAGTGGTAGGAGAGGATGTACTTTGCTATTAATGGATATTTGATCACATGTAGTCAACCCTGGTTAACTCGACACCCCACGGGTATGCTATTTGGTATCGACTTATCCAAGGTGTCACGTTAACCAGGGGGGCGTATAAGTAACAGAACTTGCACGTTTATAGAGTTACAGTATTTACAAGTTTATTTTTAGTAAATGTCCTTTTGAAAACGGTTGAAAGAACTGCAATGAATGAATCAATTACAGTAATGTACAAACTCTGTACAACTCAAAGTGGTTAATAGTGTGCAGGTGATCAAAGAACAGAAGGACAATTGTAATCCAGGTAAAAAAGGTTTGTTTATTTTTATTCCTTAAGTCCAGTGCCTGATGGCGAAACAAACAGTGTTTTGTTGTTCATTTCTGTCTATGAATTCCTCACACGGGGCATCAATAATGTAGTGTGCAAGGTATATTTGTAATTTGACTAGTTTAAATTGTAATAATTGAATACCTTGTTTTGAATTCAAATCATGTAGAACCCGACCCTTATTGAAATAATCAGACTAGACCACATTTCTAGTGAATACAAAGTAACAGTTTTATTATAAATAAAACTAAGTAAAGGAAAAATTAAAGGTGCAACAACTAAACTAAGATAATACAGACAGGAAGAATTAACTAAACTAAACAGTACAGAAAATAAGGTTCAAACAACAACACCTCCACTTCCGCTGGTTGATTAGCTATTAGCAATTCAAAGCAGTCTATGGGAGATCCCGTTAAGGTTACAACTGCATTCCTGACAGCTATTTAAGATGAAGGTTGGACTTAACAGGGGTATCATTAGTAACACAAATATTCACTTTCGTGAATATTTGATAATCAAAGCATCGTTAAAGCAGTCTCATATATATATAGTTTCGGTTCAGAAGGCAATTCTCACTCTTGCGAGGTAAAGACGCTCTTTGCGTCCAGACAACCTGTCAAGAATTATCTGTTATCAAGACAGTTAAATTTGGATTCTAGCTTCTAAATGCAGAATGATAATTGCCTTATGAAACTCACATCAATTTATATAAATCACATACAAGCAAATACTATATTTTTCATTAACTCAAAGCAGTGATACTTTTCTTACATTTCACTTAAAACAAAACATTAATTTGACTTTAAGGTCTGCTTATTCTCGAGTTCATAAGAGGATTATAACACTACTCATTGAATACTTAACGGATTTGCGCTGTTTCCTCCAGCTGTTCCTTGTCTTCAACAATACAGGAGGTTGAAGTTTGCCCGCTGTCAAGGTCAGCTAGATTCCGGGTCTGCCTTCCTCGCATTTCGTCTCCACTTCAGGGTATGAAATAAATGTCTCTGCAAAGAACTAAGAGTCATTAACTATTTAGATATTCCACTGAAACAGCAATTCCTCCACCAATATGTGCACTCTTCGTCCGGTTATGTCTGGGATATTCCACTGCAAACTCCGGCACTGCTAGCTCAATAAATTGAATATACTTCAATTTATGTCGACTTCAAATGTTTATCCAACTCTTTTTCCCGGTGATCAATCAGGGCTAAGTTAGACAAGTACTTTAGGATTTTAGACGTCTCACGCAACGGACTCCCACACCAAGGCAAACACCAGAATTGTTATTTCGTATTAGAGTGTCCGAAAACGGTATCTCTGTCCCAGCTGGTCGCAGGCTGGATCTCCTGGATCTCCAGGTTATCACAGTTCACAGACTGGTTTGTGTATTGGAGCCTTGGATTTCGTGTCAGGAGAGTCGTTTCAATGCCGCGCTCATACTTTTGTAGGTTTCTTTCTCCCCCTGTGATTGGATATTTGGGTTCATTTGGGTAGTGCCTTAGCCTACGTGGAGAGTTTTTCATTGGTTGTTCTTGTACCGATGCGACCCCTTGTTATCCATTGGTCTATTCTGCCCCCTGTTGGCTTGTTTATGGTTTTTGTCTTAAGTGTGAATTGTTTGGCTTGTGGTGCAGAATGAGTCATTCAGCGATCGTGAAGATAGGCCATATGTCAAGTATTTATTTTACGACTATTTTTAAAAGCATTCCTTGTCAGTGGGTGAGTTGGAGACCAGAAACCAAGAAGAATGGTTTAAGACTCCTCCCTGTATATTCCAATTCTGTTACTTTCATGCACAGAATTATATGATGACCTCCCCCCCTTGATGCTACATTCCCCCCTTCTTGAAGGCAATGAGGTTGACAGTGAGTACTGTTCCTCGCAGGGTTACCCTCAGGTTCTGTAACTGCTGTTGCTGTTGCGTAAGTTTATTATTGATTTCAGGTAATTCCTCCTTAAGTTCCTTCACATGTTTTCTCAATGTGTTCAGGGTGACCGTATTGGAGGCAAACAGACCAGCCGAAAACAGCGATCCTTCACAGCGGTCGTGGCGAGTAGACCCCCCTAGAAATATTTTTGGATGGCTCACTCCAACCTCACGTACACCCTTTGCGTGTATGTTCTACACTTTGTTATCAACAGTCCTGGGGCATGTTGAAGAACAACACCCGTAGCGGGACCAGGTTTCACAATTTCAGAAGGCTGTGTCAAGCCAATCAAGCAGACCATCATTGTTAACCAGTCTGTTTCTACAGGTATCATTCTGTAACACACAGGAAATACATTTTAGCTCTATATCCACTTGTATGAGGCTATTATCCAGGATAACAGCTAATTGACTACATAGGCCCTACACGACCATGATTAGATATTATCTACCTATATTTATAAAATGGGTATTTTAAATACTCTATCATGATTGGTCAAAATAGGTCACATGGGGGTGTTGATATTACAGCATATCACCATGGGTCGGTACTTTTTTTTCAAAAACGGGCAAATCACAGGCAGATATCCATTCACCTAGAATTTAAAAACAAAAATGGCAGACATATTGGAATTTATCGCAACAAACATGACTGATGAGATTTATGTAAATGTTGAACTTTTGGGAAACCGAAGTGTACATGAGATATTGAATGAATCTGAATCCGACACCATTGATTAATTAAAGTAGTGAAAAAGTAAATGTAAATATTCAAATAAATTCAAAACTCGCCATTCTGATCGTTCTGTGCCTTCTCCCTGAACTACGGCGTTTCCCTATCCCATTTTGAAAATAAATAATTTCTTAAAAATATCTCTTAAACTTTCATCTTTTCACAAAAGATTTGGGTCCCTCTTAAAAGAGACTTTGGGGTTAAAAGATGTTTTGTTGCCGTTGCTCCCGCTGTCCGTTCTTCAGTCTGCCTGCCTGCTGCCACTGGACCCACCCCCCTGCGCAGCTGTGTGATGGGAGGCTGAACGTTTATAAGTTTATCTCGACAGTTCCTGCCATACCCTTTAAATGTGTCCAGGTACGAGGGTATCATTTCTTCTGTTGTGCCCTGCATTGTTTTAAATAGTTTCTTAACACTGACCCAGTATTTCTCCACGTTACCAAACTGTAAATTGCAAAGTCAGTTTGATAAGTAATCGGGCATTCCATGCAAATAATCTTTCTAGCCACTGTGAAGCTGTACCAACACACATCTGGTATGGATACCTCCTGTTACTACCCCGGATAACAAAGGATGATACTATTGCAGGTCTTGTGAGGAAGGGTCTGCGTGATTTAAAGGCTGTCTTATTTGTGCTGCGTGATTTAAAGGCAGGCTCATTTGTGCTGTGTCATGATGAAAATGGGCAGTAATATTTTACTTTAAAATGTAACGAATAAACCAAGAATTACAAGAAGTGTAATGAATCAAAACTGCATTTTCAATGGCAATGTTCAATTCAGCATCTGAAATAATTTTTTAATTAATACATTTTTGGTTTTACTTTTTTGTATATTTTAAGGGACTATTTTTTCTAAGTTCAGGCAGAGGTGGAAGGATATTCAATAAAAGTAACTTTTTTGTTAATTAAAACATGTTTTTAGGTTGTTTTTTTTTTTTCGGTTGATCCATTTTATAAGCAGAATAAGGCACTTCAGGGTGTGGGATATACTCTAATATCCACACGGCCCGGGCGGTTGAAGCCACTCGGCTTCACCTCGTGCCTTATTAACGCACCCGGGCCGTGTGGATATTAGAGTATATCCCGCACCCTCTCGTGCCTTATTGCATATATATATATATATATATATAGGACCAGACAAAAGTTTGAGTACACCTGCTTGAAACTAGGTTTTTCATGATTATCTATGCTTTTAACTGTATAAACTTGTCTATAAACACTTAATATTTCATTATATGATAAATTTATTTTTTAAATGAAAATGTAAATCTTGTCAATTTCAATGAAAGCAAGCAAGGGGATTCCAGTCAGAAGCCCAAGTAAGTTAAAATTTTGAAATATGTATAACACAGTGTTAGAACACTGGCCTAAGTATAAAAGTGTCTTTGTTAGATGTTACCTAATTAACCTTTTGTCACCAATTATTGTTAACAAGTGAGGGTCCATGATTACTATAAATGATGGAGGCAGGGTGGTCCAAGGGTTAAAGTCCAAGGCTTGTAACCAGAAGGTCACCGGTTCAAATCCCACCTCTGCCACTGACTAACTCACTGTGTGACCCTGAGCAAGTCACTTAACTATTGTAAGTGACACTGCATGTATTGCACAGGTCATAGCCTACCTCTGGAAAGCGCTTTGTAATGGTGGTCCACTATGAAAGGCACTATATAAAAATAAAGATTATTAGGGGAAGCTATAAAAAAGTCCAACAAGATGCTCGGCTACATTGTGAAAAGTGTTGAATTTAAATCAAGGGAATTAATGTTAAAACTCTACAATGCATTAGTAAGACCTCATCTTGAATATTGTGTTCAGTTCTGGTCACCTCGCTATAAAAAAGGTATTGCTGCTCTAGAAAGAGTGCAAAGAAGAGCGACCAGAATTATACTGGGTTTAAAAGGCATGTCATATGCAGACAGGCTAAAAGAATTGAATCTGTTCAGTCTTAAACAAAGAAGACTGCGCGGCGACCTAATTCAAGCATTCAAAATTCTAAAAGGTATTGACAATGTCGACCCAAGGGACTTTTTCAACCTGAAAAAAGAAACAAGGACCAGGGGTCACAAATGGAGATTAGACAAAGGGACATTCAGAACAGAAAATAGGGGGCACTTTTTTTACACAGAGAATCGTGAGGGGCTGGAATCAACTCCCCAGTAATGTTGTTGAAGCTGACACCCTGGCATCCTTCAGGAAGCTGCTTGATGAGATTCTGGGATCAATAAGCTACTAACAACCATACGAGCAAGAAGGGCCGAATGGCCTCCTCTCGTTTGTAAACTTTCTTATGTTCTTATGTTCTTAAATATAGGTATCTGTAAATATAGGTAGTCTGTAATTACTGTAAGAAATGAAGGTCAATCTTTAAGAATCACAAGAACTTTGCAAGTGTCTGTAACTGCTGTGGCCAAGACCATCAAACGATTTGAAGAAACTGGCACTCATGAGAACCGAACAAAGTCAGGCAGGCCAAGGGTGACCTCAGAAACAGAGATCAAGTTCATTCGAGTCACAAGTCTGCGAAACCAGCGATTAACTGCACCTGAAATACAAGCTCAGCTAAATGCTACTAGAAGTACAGATGTTTCAACATCAACGGTTCAGAGGAGATTGTGTGAAACTGGCCTAACTGGAAGAATTGCTGCAAAGAAACCATTGTTAAGAGTGAAGAATAAGAGGAAGAGACTTGCCTGGGCCAAAAAACAAAGAAACTGAACGTTTGAAGAGTGGAAGTCAGTCTTATGAACCGATGAGTCAAAATTTGAAATATTTGGGTCCAACCGCCAAGTATTTGTAAGACGCAGAGAGGGTGAGCGCATGAGTTCTGCATGTGTGGTTCCCACTATCAAGCATGGTGGAGGTAGTGTAATGATCTGGGGTTGCTTTGCTGGTGACAGAGTTGGTGATCTTTACCAAGTCCATGGCAAGCTCAAGCAGCATGGCTATCGTACTTCAGAAGCATGCCATTCCATCAGGATTACAGCTAGTTGGACAGTCCTTCATTCTTCAGCAAGATAATGACCTAAAACACACCTCAAAGTTGTGCAAGAACTATCTGGCGAAGAGTGAAGGACAACTCAATCTAATGACCTCAATCCCATAGAACTGGTATGGGACGAACTGGACAGAAGAGTCAAAGCAAAGCTACCCACAAGTGCCCTACATCTCTGGGAATTGCTGCAGAAGAGCTGGGTAGACATGTCGGGTGATTTCCTGCTGAAACTTGTTAACCGAATGCCTCGTGTTTGTGAGGCTGTTATTAAAGCAACGGGTGGCTATTTTGAGGAATCCAAGATTTAGAGACAATTTTCAGTTTTCTTGAACATTGCTTTGATACTCCTTATGTTTTGTTTTGCATATTGTAACGTGTGTTTTCGTTTTCAAGTATTTATAGAAACGTATAAAACGTAAAATGTTAATTGTGAAAAAAACGTAGTTTCTAGCAAGTATACTCAAACTTTTGACTGGTACTGTATATATAACTACACCCACATACTAGCATGCCACTGACTACGATACACACAACAGGAACAGGGAGACACAGCGGCACAGCCTGATCTGATTGAAGTGCACCCATTTATATACTGTCAGACTTCCTTTCTGTATTCTTTTCCTGTAGGCTACCGGGGACACTTTGTCAATTTTTTCATAGGGACCTGACCACTTTGGGAGGAATTTCTTGGCCACACCCACTGGACTAGTAAAATTAAAATAGAACATCTGTTCCCCCTCCTGGCACACCTTGCTAGTGTTTTTTTTGTCATAATATGCCTTCCTGCCCTCTGCATTCCTTTCGAAGTTTGCCTGAGCCAAGGCAAAGGTTTACTGAAGGTGCACTCTCAGGTCAGATACATATTGATGCTGTGTGACAGCGCCTGCCACACTTATGTCTTCTGCCTATAAGGTGATGCAGAGTTAGAGTCATTTTTTGCCCCATCATCACAAAGGGTTTTATCCCAGTTGAGCTATGGGGGGGTGGACGGAATTGCCACCAGTACCAAGGGCAACTTAATGTTCCAGTACCGTCCATTAACTGACACGTACTTCCTCAACATGCCTACTATGGTCTTATTCACTCTCTCCACCTGTCCTGAGGATTGTGGGTGGTAAGCGATGTACAACTTGGACCTGACTCCTAGCATATCCCACAGTTCTGCCATTACTGTTGCGGTGAAATGTGTTCCCCTATCTGAATTCACTTCCATGGGGAGCCCCCATCTACTGAACACATGATTCATTAGTAGAACAGCCGTGGTCTCGGTGGTATCGTTTGGAGCGGGGAGACACTGAACCCACTTAGTGAATGCACAGGTGACTGTAAGGAGATATTTATTTCCCTGAGAGGACCTTATCACTGGGCCAACCCAGTCCAATTTGGACATGGGACAAGGGTAATGTCATTCCTGTTCTCTGCAGGGGTGCCCTATGTAACGTGTGGGATGGCTGGAATTGACGACAGATCAGACAACGTTTCATATATTCAGTGATGTCTGGTCCCATATGCGGCTAGTATGCTACATGTCGGAGAGTGGCATAAGTAGCCCTACTTCCAGTATGGCCCCCCACAGGACTCATCTTGAGCGTGTTGCATCATGAGCCCCCCGATGACAGGTGGGGACCACCCATTTAGGGGTGTCACCTGCACTTGACAAGTTAACCAGCAGCCGTTTTTCTAACTTCAGTCTTTCCCTCACCGTATTCAGGGCTCTCAAGTCGGGTTTCCTCCAGAGCTTGGTTTGAGGGGGGGTATTCCTGTGGATTGGAGATATGCTGATACATACTCCTTATTAATGGGTCCTGTTTCTGCATTGCCACCAGGTCATTGTCAAAAGGCTGCCTGCCTAGACTTACTACCCAATTTCCAAATTCAATGGCCTGACAGGCCTCCCACACTTTCCTCCGTGTTATTGCGCTAACTACAGCCAGCACCTTAGACGGGAGCCATTCCTCCAGGAATTTCCAGGGCTCTCCTCTGAGGGCCCCTGATTTAGCCAACCTATCCACCTCATCATTCCCTGTTTTATCAGGGCCTTGTACTCGTGAATGTCCCTTCACTTTCCTCCAATACACTGTCATGCCAAAATCTGTCGCAAGTTTGTCACTCGCTAAGAACAGCTCCTGGTGTTTAACCTCTTTTCCCTGAGCGTTTTGCACCTGTTTCTTTCTCCAGTAAGGAAAATGGGATACAAAGCTATGCCTAGCATAGTTAGTCACTACAAATGACAAAATCTCTTATACCATAAGCTACAGCCTGTTGGTGCATGATTAGCACAGCGGCTTCCTCTGAAACTGGCCAGTTTTGGGATCTAGTTGGTATTGTGTGGGCCCACATGGTTCGTTATTTTCTCAGACTAGTCCCACTCCCACCTGCATTTGCTGCTAATGGCGGAAGGAGCAACCATCAATGTATGATCTGGGTAACCTCTGACCCACATTCTCATCGTAATAATGATGATTTGTTGGCGGGGAAGCCGCTGTCATGATGGCGGGGACCTCTTGAAGGTGATCGTATTTTCCGCAGTCTTGGCACTGGGCTAACCCCTGCCCCAGATACATTTTGTTGTTCTTGGCGTATCGTACCTCTATTTAGTAACCTTGCAAAGCCATCATCCAGGAAACAATCCGACTGTTGGTTACTCTGCCTTTCCTGAGCCTCTGACTGTTAAGAAACAAGACAGGCTGGTGGCATGTCTCTATGATGACCTTCTGCCCCCCTGTGTAGCAAGGGAAATGCTCCACTGACCAGACGGTGGCTAGCAGCGCTTTCTCACAGTCTGTGAACTTTTGTTCCACGCTGCTGAGAACCTTGCTGGCGTAAGCCACTACACACCTTTCTTGGTCATACTTTTGTGACAGTGCCACACTGGCAGCGTGCTGTGAGAACCCTGCCTCAAGATAAAACTCTTGGTCCTTGTTCGGGTAAGCGAGACAAGGTTATGTGCTGAGCCTGAGCTTCAACTCCTGCACTGCCTGTTACTGCTCTGGTCCCCACACGAAAGGATAGTTCTTTTTTAACAATTCACACAGGGGCTTAGTTATTTCCGCGTAGTCCTCAATGAATTGTCGAGAGTAATTACACACCCCCAGAAAACTATGCACCTCTGAGACGCTAGTAGGTGACTTGATCATCTGGATTGCCTGAATTCTACACGACTGTGGCTCTATGTCCTCAGCTCCCACCAGGAGCCCCACATGCTCAACCTTAGTCCTAGCCCACTGTCTCTTTGCTAATGATAATTTAGCGCCAGCTTGAGACAACTGAGTGAGTACATGCCTATTCTCTATCATGTGGTCTGTCCAGGATTGACTTTGCATCAAAACGTCATCCACATAAATCTAATTACTGTGGGCTGCGGCATCACTCATTGCCTTATGCAGGAAGATATTAAACTCAGCTGGGGAATTTGATTAGCCAAAAGGGCACCTGTTACAGGTAAACTGCATATTTCCAAAGGAAAAAAGCCAGCTTGTACTGGTCCGACTGGGCCACCTCCATGGTCCAGAATCCAATTGCCATGTCCACCGTAGTGAAATATTTGGCAGAGGTGATTTTCGCTAATTCCTGATCCAAGTGAATCATGGGCCAGTGTGACAATGGCACCTGCTTGTTCAGCTGGCGATAATCAGTTGTTAGCCTCCACTTCCCATTTGGCTTCAACACCGGCCAGAGTAGGGAATTGTATGTTGATTTACACCCCTGATTACCTTCCATTCCAGTAGGGAGTTTAAAATCTCCTGGATGGAATCAAATGCAGCTAAAGGAATCTTATACTGTCAAATATATTTCAGTTGGGCGTTTGGGTCGGTAGGGATGTGGACAATATGCACGTCTGTAACTCCACAGTCAAACGCATTTCTAGAAAAGAGGCTGCTATAGTCGTAAAACATTTGGTGGAACTGTTGCTTTTGCGTCTCTGTTTCTAAAGCATCAGCCTTAGCCAACTGTTGCTGCACCTGCTCTTCAAACCCTGGATATGTTTGGGAAGGAAACAGGTTATCACCCGTGTCGTGCGTACAAGTTTCTGGAGCCACCTTGGTGACCACATGCACGACCATCTCATTCTCATTGCTTAAGTCCACCCTCCACACTTCACTATTGTGGAAAGCTTCAGATGGGGTGACAGCTATCATTCCACCAGGGCAGGTGAAGTACACCAGTTCGTTACCCCCTTGCTCCACCAACGACCTGGGTAGTTGGCCAACTACCGGAATGGTCAATTCGAAATCGTGAAAAGCACCATCTATTAAGAATCCCATGTCTGTGTGGGCAGGGATCCTGAAACTCCCCTTTGTTATATTCTGCACCAGTAGGTAAGCAGACCTTCTGTTTAACTCGAGTCTGGGGGTACCACACACCGTCAGGTTCAGTTCATTGAACCGTCGAGACGGTTGGAAGAAAGCCTGACTTGCTTGTCCTTTCACAATGTTGAGTCGAACGGGGATCCCTGCTGTTAGTGCAGGCACTAACAACTCAAATTCATTAATTACCTAGAAAACTTGAGGAATGGTTTGCCCAGACCACATACGGTCTGGATTGAACTCCAGTACATCAGCTCCTGGCATTGCTTGGGCCCACAACAGGTTATTGACCGTGTCCAACTGAACTCCCAGTCTCACCAACAAGTCAGCGCCTATACAAACAGAGTGTGTCAATCGGGGTGCAACATGCATGTAGGGGACGGTCAGTCTCTTTCCTATTAGGAGAGATACAGCACAGATCCCCATGCTCTTCACTGGCAGCTGGGGAAGTGGATCTCCCTGCAGCTTCTGTGCTCTGGTTACCATTGTCACCAGGGGATCATATTGAACCAACTGCTCATACAGATCTACACTAGTCATTGATTTCTCCAACTCAGTAATCAAAGCTACATTCTTAACATGTGTTCCCTCAACCTGTATACCCCCAACCACTACAGGGAGGTATGCCTGATCATTTGGAGGCTCCACTGCACACAAAAACGCCTTTCTATGACTGAGGAGATGTATAGGAGGTCAGTCTTCATCTGGGATGTGTACAGGGTATGTGGGAAAGTTTGTCTGTTCCAACCCCTGCCAGGGCGACCCTCCTGTCTCTGTGGTGCAGGTGTGGTAGCAGTGTGGACGGGGTCTGCTGTTGTTATTACATTGCACCCCTGTTCCCTATTGCTACCTGGTTCAACCTGTTTAGGAAACTGGATCTGAGTTCACAACTGAAGTGGCTCTAACCTATCCCGTAAATCCTGACCAATGAGTAAACTTTCAATTTCAAACTTGGAAATATACACGGGATGCACTACTTTCATTGTCCCAAACGTGAACGCCAGCCATGCTATGAGAGTGATCTGTGCCTGATCCTGTGTATAACTGGTGATATTCAAACTACACGCTTCCACCCTGAGCCACCTGTCAGCCCGTTTCATCATTTGTTTAAGTCTTTCAAACGTGGTAAAAGACATCAAACAAACCTCCAGTACATCCAGTATCTAACAGCGCCTCACATTCCAGCTCTCTCTCCACTGTTAACACCATGTAAATGCGTTTTGATTTTCCCTTCTGAATAAGCTATCCTACAAGCTGTTTCCAGCCCCCCCGCCCCCGGCCAACACAGGGTATCGGCTTTGAAAGGAGATCCCTTGAGTATGAGGTGGGCGGTTTCTCCCGATCGGGTTCCCCTACCCAATCAAATAGACAAAAGGGGCAGGAGGGGGAGTGTTTTGTCACAGTTTAGGGGGCGTGTCGCGGTTTTCTGGAATCCTACCCTTTTCAGTTGCATTCTCGGCTTCAGCAGGAGAGGGTAGCCTGCGAACAAGCTCCGATATTTCGGTATCAAACAGTGACATTTCCGCTTATCCCAGTTATTTCTCTTGTCCCACTTATTTCGCTTGTCCCAATTATTTTGTCGATACTGGTGTGCTGAAGTTACAGAAGCCACCGGGTCAACAAACCGAGTAGTCTCTCATCAAACCCTGACACAGCATTTCAAAATCGCTGGACACAACTGGACCTTGTCTTTCCATCCATCCACCTGGTCTGGTGGTAGTTTTTCTAACAAGGTTCTCCCACCTCCCAGACCAACTCAGCACGATCCTCAAACCTCCAGTGTCCCTGCGCCATTGTTTGGCCGGGTGCAGGAGTCAGATCCTCCACTTGCTTGCGGAGGTCCCTGTTCTCATCCACCAGCTCCAATTTCTCTATTTTCCACTGATTTCTCTCCCTGCTTGCGTGTCTCAATTCACTCTCTATCTCATCATTTCTTCGCTCACATGCATCCCTATCTCTGGCTATCTTTCTAAGACTTGCCTCAAGATCATCACCTGCTTTTCGCGCTGCCAACTCATTTTCCTCTGCTTTAAATTTCTTTCTGTGCAACTCGTCTACTCGCAGTAGAACTCCATCTAATTGGAGTCAGACAACTCACTTTTCTCTTTCTTTACCCCTCAATTCCTGTTCACAATCTGCTAATTTATTTTCACAAACTGCTAACTCATTAACGCTATCTGACTCACTGTCTCTGTCGGCTAATTTTTGCACATTGTAGGCAAGCTTTTGCTTGCATGACATGAGTTCAGCCCCAACTGCATCTCTTTCGCCAGTTACCAAGTCAATCTGAGTCTTCTGAGCTTCAATAATTTCCTTCAATTCAACTCTCTCTTCCTTATATCTTTCAACTTTTTTACCAGCTTCTGGCCCTTATCTAACTCTTCCAGATTCAATTTCAACTGAATCAACCGATTTAACGCTAAGCTAGAAAGCACCTTACTTGCCTCAACTTTTTCACCCTTGTATAACTTGGCGAGTGCCTGACTCGCCACTTCAGATATCAAAAATTCCAGTTCATCAAAACTCTGACCCTCTACCTGCTCAATATAAGGCAGTTTATTTCATCTATGAATTCCTCACACGGGGCACCAATAATGTAGTGTGCAAGGTATATTTGTAATTTGACTAGTTTAAATTGTAATAATTGAATACCTTGTTTTGAATTCAAATCATGTAGAACCCGACCCTTATTGAAATAATCAGACTAGACCACGTTTCTAGTGAATACAAAGTAATAGTTGTATTAGAAATAAAACTAAATAAAGGAAAAATTAAAGGTGCAACAACTAAACTAAGATAATACAGAAAGGAAGAATGAACTAAACTAAACAATACAGAAAATAAGGTTCAAACAAGAACACCCCCTCTTTCCTAGTCTCATATATATAGTTTCGGTTCAGAAGGCAATTCTCAATTCTTTGTGATCATTTATTTTTTTTATTTTTAATAACAGAAACAAAGCATAAAAACAAGACAAAAAATTATAAAATAAACTATTTACAACATTGCCAATGCTTGCACATTAAAATAATAATAAAATAACTAAGAAAAAGTTACTACAATATTGTTATCTAAAAATAAAATTACATACCAAAAATAGAAACCAGTACGAAAGTAATGGAGAGGAAGCCCATGTCATTTAAACATCAGTGTAGCCAAATCGGTAGCAGTTGCACTCCATGCCTGTATAGTTGTCAGACGTGCCTTATTAATCCTGGCTGTGGAGCATTCCAAAAAAACAATGCTTATAAAGTCTGAGAGCCAGGTAGCAATCATAGAAGGAGTAGGGTCTATACAAAGCCATAAAATGGATTTCTTGGCTGCAGTTAACCCTGCCAGAAGTATCCTGCTCTGGTGTAGAGAAAGGCCCAGGGAGGAGTCATCATTCAAGAGAAATACAACCAGATATTTTATGATCTGAACCTCCATCAGCTCAGTAATAGTTTGAGCTACACTGTCCCAGAACGCAGCCACAATCGGACATTCCCAAAACATGTAGGTATGCGCCCACTGCACCAGTCTGACAAACTGCACAGAGCGGACTAGGGGACCTTTTCATTTTAAAAAGTAGGTATGGAGTAGCATATGGTTTATGGATAAGTTTAAAGTGTATTAATTGGTGAGCTGGGTTCATGGAAGCTAAAAACATATTGTTCCATACATTGTCCCAATCAGGAGAAAAGTCCAGCTTTTCCATTTCACGCTCCCAAATTTATTACATGCTTGTTTTAGCAAGTGACCATAGATAGTTGAGACTGAGTGCTTCTTTTCCATTACCTTCATACTAGCTTCTATTTTTGGTATGTAATTTTATTTTTAGATAACAATATTGTAGTAACTTTTTCTTAGTTATTTTATTATTATTTTAATTGGCAATGTTGTAAATAGTTTATTTTATAATTTTTTTTGGTTTTTAAGCTTTGTTTCTGTTATTAAAAATAGAAAAAAAAAACAAAGGATCACAAAAAAACTGAGAATTGCCTTCTGAACCGAAACTATATATATGAGACTGGAAAAAAAAGTGTCTCCTATTTTCTGTTCTGAATGCCTCTTTGTCTAATCTCCATTTGTGACCCCTGGTCCTTGTTTCTTTTTTCAGGTCGAAAAAGTCCCTTGGGTTGACATTGAATTTTGAATGCTTGAATTAGGTCGCCATGTAGTCTTCTTTGTTCAAGACTGAATAGATTCACTTCTTTTAGCCTGACTGCATATGACATGCCTTTTAAACCCGGAATAATTCTGGTCACTCTTCTTTGCACTCTTTCTAGAGCAGCAATATGCTGACCAGAACTGAACACAATAGTCAAGATGAGGTCTTACTAATGCATTGTACAGTTTTAACATTACTTCCCTTGATTTAAATTCAACACTTTTCACAATATATCCGAGCATCTTGTTGGCCTTTTTTTATGGCTTCCCCACATTGTCTAGATGAAGACATTTCTGAGTCAACAAAAACTCCTAGGTCTTTTTCATAGATTCCTTCTCCCATTTCTGTATCTCCCATATGATATTGATAATGCACATTTTTATTTCCTGCGTGCAGTACCTTACACTTTTCTCTATTAAATGTCATTTGCCATGTGTTGCCCAGTTCTGAATCTTGTCTAGATCATTTTGAATAACCTTTGCTGCTGCAACAGTGTTTGCCACTCCTATTTTTGTGTTGTCTGCAAATTTAACAAATTTCCTTACTATATCAGAATCTAAATTTTTAATGTAGATTAGGAATAGCAAAGGACCTAATACTGATCCCTGTGGTACTCCACTGGTTACCTCACTCCATTCTGAGGTTTCTCCTCTAATCAGCACTTTCTGTTTTCTACATGTTAACCACTCCCTAATCCATGTACATGTGTTTCCTTGAATCCCTACTGTGTTCAGTTTGAGAATTAATCTTTTGTGCGGGACTTTGTCAAAAGCTTTTTGGAAATCTAAATAAACCATGTCATATCCTTTACAATGATCCATTATCGACGTTGCATCCTCAAAAAAATCAAGCAGGTTAGTTAGACACGATCTCCCTTTCCTAAAACTATGTTGACTGTCCCAGGACACTGTTACCATGTAGGTAATTTTCCATTTTGGATCTTATAGTTTGCATATAATAGAAGTCAGGCTTATTGGTCTGTAGTTATTGGTTCAGTTTTGTTTCCCTTTTTGTGGATCGGTATTACGTTTGCAATTTTCCAGTCTGTCGGTACAAACCCTGTGTCAAGAGACTGTTGCATGATCTTGGTTAGCGGTTTGTAAATAACTTCTTTCATTTCTTTGTGTACTATCGGGAGGATCTCATCCGGCCAAGGGGATTTGTTTATTATAAGAGCTCCTAGTCCCTTTAACACTTCTGCCTCGGTTATGCTAAAGTTATTTAAAACTGGATAGGAACTGGATGACATGTGGGGCATGTTGTCTGTATCCTCCTTTGTAAAAACTTGTGAAAAGTAATCATCTATGATTTTGCCATTTGTATCTCTTGGACATTTAACCTCCTCTTTGAATGTTCTCTTGCTGTTGTAATATTGGAAAAACATTTTGGAATAGGTTTTAGCCCCCTTAGCAACGTTCATTTCTATTTCTGTCTTGGCCTTTCTAACTTTTGACTGGCATTTGCAGTTCCATGTACTCTTTCTGTGCACTTTGTTTTTGGTCCCTTTTTAATGCTCTGTAAAGTTCCTTTTTTAGCTGAGTATTTTTTTAAATTGATCTATTAGACCATTTTGGCAATTTAGTTTTACATTTAGATTTGTCTACTTTAGGGATGTAATTGTTTTGTGCCTGTAGTACTACATTTTGTCTGTGGATGTTTTCTCTATTTTACTCCAATCTACTTCTCTTAGTCTCTGTTTCATACCTTCATAGTTTGCTTTTTTAAAATTGTAACATTAGTTGTAGTCATTACTTTTGGGGTTTTAAAAGCACTTCAAATGAGACCTTGTTGTGGTCTGAGTTTGCTAGTGGTTCTCTGACCTCTGTTTTAGTTATTCTGTCTTCGTTATTTGAAAAGACTAAATCAAGGCATGCGTCCCCTCTAGTCGGTGCCTTGACAAATTGTGTTATGAAGCAGTCATTTGTCTTTTCCACCATTTCAGTTTCGTCCGTCATGCTACCCATTGGGTTTTCCCATTTTATATGGGGGAAATTGAAAGCCCCCATTAGTATGGCTTCTCCTTTGCTACACGCATTTCTAATGTCATTGTATAACAGATTATTTTGCTCACCGTCTGAATCTGGTGGTGTGGCAGAGCAAAGCTCTGCCCTTTTTAAATTGGCAGGGATGAGGTTAATTTCCCCTACCTGCCTGGGTTTATTATGTTCAGATGGCTGGGGTTGATTAGTTGATTAGGTTAATTAACGATCAATCAGCGCCCAGCCACCTGACATAAAAGGAGGCCTCTGCTTCTCATTTGGAAGGAGGGAGCTGAGGAAGCAGGTTGGTGTTTGTGGTTTTTTGTGATTTGTGAATCCAGTGAAGGCATTGCCCAGCCTGGAAACCTTAATTTTGTAAGTTTTGTTTTTGTTGTCTTTCTTTTTGTGTTTAAAGATTTTTATTTTGCCCTTGTGCACTTTATTTTTGTGTTTATAATAAAATTAGGATTTTTTTTGAACTGCAGTCTGTCTCTGGGCCTCTATCCACTCACCTGCCTGCCACATTTGGTGTTAGAGGTGGGATAGCGCCACCTAGAGGCTCAGAGCAGTATGTTTTTTTTTTTTTTTTTTATTTTGGGATAATTTTTTTTTTTGAAAAAAAAAAAAAAAAAAATGGGAAAGAAGAGCAGACAGTGGCAAAGGCAGGACAAGCAGCAGCTGAAGAAATGTAAGCTGCTGCAGCCACCGCTGGAGGACCCGGCCAGCCTCTTCCCTTGGTGTTCCTGGTGCGGGAAGGAGGACCATCGTTGGCGGTCCTGCCCAGTCGTGCCACCGGCAAACTGGTGTGGCCGGTGTGAGGAGGATGGCCACAACTGGGCAGGATGCCCCTACAACCAGGCCCAGGAAGAGGTGCAGTGTTCACCCCGGGCAGCAGGGGCCACCCCACTACCTCCAGCACCACCACCGTCCCAGGAGATCTGGGACTGGTTGATGCACCCTGAGGCAGACCTCGTCCACGATCTCCCCATAGTTATCAACACACTGTGGCGTCGAGATGGGGAGAGGTGGGAACAGTGGGAGGAACAACACCACCCAGCGTCCTTCCCAGAGGTTGCCCTCATGGTGGTTAATTACCTGGCGGTAGACATGGGAGATGCCCCGGTGACTCCAATAAAGAGGGGTGAGCCGCCTTCCCGAGAGCCAGAGAGGGATGAGCCGCCTTCCCGAGAGCCAGAGAGGGAGGAGGAGCTGCCGTCGCTCCCAGAGCCCGAGAGGGAGGAGGAGCTGCCGTCGCTCCCAGAGCCAGAGAGGGGTGAGGCGCTGCCGTCGCTCCCAGAGCCAGAGAGGGAGGAGGAGCTGCCGTCGCTCCCAGAGCCCGAGAGGGAGGAGGAGCTGCCGCCGCTCCCAGAGCCAGAGAGGGAGGAGGAGCTGCCGCCGCTCCCAGAGCCAGAGAGGGAGGAGCCGCCGCTCCCAGAGCCAGAGAGGGAGGAGGAGCTGCCGTCGCTCCCAGAGCCAGAGAGGGAGGAGGAGCTGCCGTCGCTCCCAGAGCCCAGAGAGGGAGGAGGAGCTGCCGTCGCCCCCAGAGCCAGAGAGGGAGGAGGAGCTGCCGTCGCTCCCAGAGCCAGAGAGGTAGGAGGATCTGCCGTCGCTCCCAGAGCCAGAGAGGGAGGAGGAGCTGCCGTCGCTCCCAGAGCCAGAGAGGGAGGAGGAGCTGCCGTCGCTCCCAGAGCCAGAGAGGGAGGAGGAGGCCGTCGCTCCCAGAGCCAGAGAGGGGTGCTGCCGTCGCTCCCAGAGCCAGAGAGGGAGGAGGATCTGCCGTCGCTCCCAGAGCCAGAGAGGGGGAGGAGCTGCCGCCGCTCCCAGAGCCCGAGAGGGAGGAGGAGCTGCCGCCGCTCCCAGAGCCCGAGAGGGAGGAGGATCTGCTGTCGCTCCCAGAGCCAGAGAGGGAGGAGCCGAGCCGAGAGGGAGGAGGATCTGCCGTCGCTCCCAGAGCCAGAGAGGGAGGAGGAGCTGCCGTCGCTCCCAGAGCCCGAGAGGGAGGAGGAGCTGCCGTCGCTCCCAGAGCCAGAGAGGGAGGAGGAGCTGCCGTCGCTCCCAGAGCCAGAGAGGGAGGAGGAGCTGCCGTCGCTCCCAGAGCCAGAGAGGGAGGAGGAGCTGCCGCCGCTCCCAGAGCCCGAGAGGGAGGAGGAGCTGCCGCCGAGCCCCAGAGCCAGAGAGGGAGGAGCTCCCTGCCGTCGCTCCCAGAGCCTGAGAGGGAGGAGGAGCTGCCGCCGCTCCCAGAGCCCGAGAGGGAGGAGGATCCGCCGTCGCTCCCAGAGCCCGAGAGGGAGGAGGAGCTGCCGTCGCTCCCAGAGCCAGAGAGGGAGGAGGAGCTGCCGTCGCTCCCAGAGCCAGAGAGGGAGGAGGAGCTGCCGTCGCTCCCAGAGCCAGAGAGGGAGGAGGAGCTGCTGTCGTTCCCAGAGCCCGAGAGGGAGGAGGAGCTGCCGTCGCTCCCAGAGCCAGAGAGGGAGGAGGAGCTGCCGTCGCTCCCAGAGCCAGAGAGGGAGGAGGAGCTGCTGTCGCCCCCAGAGCCCAAGAGGGAGGAGGAGCTGCTGCCGCTCCCAGAGCCTGAGAGGGAGGAGGAGCCGTCGCTCCCACAGCCCGAGAGGGCGGAGCCGCCGCCGTCGCTCCCAGAGCCCGAGAGGGCGGAGCCGTCGCTCCCAGAGTCCGAGAGGGCGGAGGAGCTGCCGTCGCTCCCTGAGCCCGAGAGGGCGGAGGAGCTGCCGTCGCTCCCAGAGCCAGAGAGGGAGGAGGAGCTGCCGTCGCTCCCAGAGCCAGAGAGGGAGGAGGAGCTGCCGTCGCTCCCAGAGCCAGAGAGGGAAGAGGAGCTGCCGTCGTTCCCAGAGCCCGAGAGGGAGGAGGAGCTGCCGCCGCTCCCAGAGCCCGAGAGGGAGGAGCTGCCGCCGCTCCCAGAGCCCGAGAGGGCGGAGCCGCCGCTCCCAGAGCCCGAGAGGGTGGAGCCACCGTTCCCAGAGCCCGAGAGGGAGGAGCCGCCGATCCCAGAGCCAGAGAGGGAGGAGCCGCCGCTCTCAAAGCCCAGAGGGGAGAAGCTATGGCCCAAGGATGCCTGCCTTGCACCGCCCAGGGATGCCTGCCTTGCACCGCCCAAGGATGCCTGCCTTGCACCGCCCAGGGATGCCACGCCCACTCCGCTCAGTGATGACACATTTGGATTGCCTGGGGTTGCCTGCTGCTCCGCATCGCCTGGGGTTGCCTGCTGCTCCGCATCGCCTGGGGTTGCCTGCTGCTCCGCATCGCTTGGGATTGCTGGTGTCTCCTTTTTGGTTTTCTAGGGTTGCCGAGGGTCCGCCGCCATCGCCGCCTCCACCACTAGAGGAAGCAGGGCTGTCGTCACCGTACTACCTTGGAGATCCGGGGCCCCCTCAACCAAAGAAGGCTTGGGGGCTCCGACATCAACCCCGCCCACCACCACCATAACAGCCCACCCAAGGGACATAATTGGACTCTTGGGGGGAGGGTGGGGGGAAGGGGGGAGTTGGCTGATTGCGGCCGGTGTACGTTGTACATGGGGGGAGGTGTGTGGCAGAGCAAAGCTCTGGATGGGGTTAATTTCCCCTACCTGCCTGGGTTTATTATGTTCAGGTGGCTGGGGTTGATTAGTTGATTAGGTTAATTAATGATCAATCAGCGCCCAGCCACCTGACATAAAAGGAGGCCTCTGCTTCTCATTTGGAAGGAGGGAGCTGAGGAAGCAGGTTGGTGTTTGTGGTTTTTGTGATTTGTGAATCCAGTGAAGGCATTGCCCAGCCTGGAAACCTTAATTTTGTAAGTTTTGTTTTGTTGTCTTTCTTTTTGTGTTTAAAGTCCGTCCTGTCTATACAGATAGTCCTTGTTCTTCAGCCATGCATTTACATTAATTATTTCCAGCTGTCCGTATGGTCCTTTGCAAGGTGTCGGTAGTATCCCAGAAAATACCACAGTTTTGGTCTTGTCTTTTAATTTCCTTCCTAGCTCTCTGAATTTGTTTTGCAGGGATTTTGGTCCATCTCTTCCAATGTTGTTTGTACCAATGTGGACGACTACTACCGGGTCATCTCCTGTTCGTTCTAGGAGCCTGTCCACGTCCCCAGTGATGTGCTTGACAGAGGCTCCTGGAAGGCAGCACACTATTGTAGTAAGGGGGTCCAAACTGCGAATTGAACTTGCTGTGTCTCTCAATATGGAGTCCCCAACAATCATGACCTCCCTTCTTTTTGCTTTCTGGTCACCACTGTCAATAGGGTCCTGGATGTTGTTCCTTTCATTCTCTTGTTGTTGGTTTTGCTCATCAAAATTTTGAAATGGCTCAAATTTGTTGGATGTTTTGATTTCTGGTGGTTGTGTTTGACGAAGTTTCTTTTTTTCCCTGCTTCTGCCTACTGGAACCCAGCTGTTCTGACTTTCTATTTCCCTGGTGGCTTTCAGTTAGGGGTCGTACAGACTAACATGAATTGTGGGTGTGCCAGCTCCTCAAGATCCTGTTGCTGTCTGATTTCTTCCAGCTCCATTTCTAGCATACCTACTAGTTTATGCAAGTCCTGGATCGTGCGGCACTTTACGCACACTTGGTTGAGCTCTGCTGGGTTTTCTCGGATTTCCCACATCATGCAGGTGTCACAAATTACTGCCTTGAAGACCATGTTAATGGTTTCTTCTGCAGCTGTCAACCTGCACTTCTCCCACGCTGTCGCTTCCACTCGCTGTCGCTGGGAAGACTGCCTCGTTTGTAGCTGCGTTGTTCTGCTGTGCTATTGGCTCCTCCCCTCCCCCGTGTCTCAGAACGGCACTGAATTAGAATCAGCTGCTCTGAGTTTCAGCTTGTTCGTTATGAGAAAAACACACACTGCTGTTTGACTTTGAGCTGCAGTGTTTTTCCAATGTCCTGTGTTTTCTGATTAAATCAATTAAAGATATAATTTCTCCTTACTGCTTCTAAACTGCTCTGCACCTTTCCACACCTGTACTTCTCCCACGCTGTTGCTTCCACCGCCGTGGGAGCACTGCTTGTCACTCCCACCTCCACCAGCAGAGGGAGCAGGCCTGCTGGTTTACTCACAGCCACCAGAAGGGGAGGAGCTCCTGTCACCTTCGCTGCAAGAAGGGGAGGAGCCCGCGCCGCCTTCGCCGCCAGAAGGGGAGGTGCCCCTGCAGCCTTCGCTGCCAGAAGGGGAGGAGCCCCTGCCGCCTTCACTGCCAGAAGGGGAGGAGCCCCTGCCTCCTTCGCCAGGAGCAGAGCAGCAGGAGCTGCCTCTGACTCCACCACCAGGAGCCGTGCAGCAGGAGCTGCCTCTGTCTCCACTCCCACTAGAGGGGGAGAAGAGCTGCCTCTCCGTTCAGCATTGGAGGGACCAGGGCAGGATGCTGCCAGACCTCAGCAGCCCCTGCATAGGTTGCTGAGGGGAGCACGGGGGAAAAACGCCCGGCTGCAGTGGCTGCAAAGAGGGCCAAGCCCTGAACCACAGCTAGCCCTGACTCTCCTCCCGGCGTCGCCTCCCAAGGGTCTGCAGCTACCGTCGTCTTCCGAGGGACCACTGCCTCGTCTTCCGAGGGTGCTCCGCATCGCCTGGGGCAGCCTGTGTCTCTCTTATACCCCTAGGGTTGCCGAGGGTCCCGCTTTGCCTGGGGTTGCTGAGGGTCACTCTTCGGCTGGGTTTGTTGATGGTCCTTCTTTGCCTGGGGTTACCGAAGGTCCCGCATTGCCTGGAGTTGCCTGTCTCTCCTCTGCTTCTCCTAGGGTTGCTGACAGTCCTGCTTTGCCTGGGGTCGCTGAGGGCTCTGCACCGCCTGGGGCCGCTACTAGTCCTACAGGACCGCAGGAAGTACGGTGGTCAGAGCCCCACACAGGCGAGCTGCCGGCCATGAAGAAGGGGGGGGGGGGGGGGGGGGGGGGCGTCAGGAGATCATTTCCCCCTGCTACAGTTTGGCTGGAGCCCTGGAAGATGGAGCTACCAGCCAGGAAGACATGGGGGGAGGAGGACCTCCCACCATGGCCACGCCCATGGATTATTCCAGACCCCTCTTCCGGGATATTGAGACTAAGGGGGGAGTTGGCCGCTGGGGCCATGTGTGCGTTGCACAAGGGGGGTGGGGGGGATATGTATTTATTTTAGAATGGAGTTTCCCCCTCCGCCCCTTTACTGTGTTTTCTGTTTCATGATTTATTTGTTTATACAAATGTCGGCGAACGTAGTCTGTATTTATTATGTGTAAAAATTGACGGCGTGAGCCGTATTATTGTTTTGATGGCAGGACAGTATTTTGTGTTTGTATTTGTTACAGCGTGGATGGGAAGACCATCTACATTAATAAAAACCTCATGCAAAGTGATTAATTTGTTGCTAATCGGGAGATGGTCACCTGCATATAAACCTGCAGCTCTCTGCAGTCGGGGTGTGTGTACGGAGAGATCGAGAGAGTGAGCGAGAGGAGAAAATCAAATTAAAACAAAACAAAACTAAGTATAGGATCACTGTGTTTTTGTGTTCTGATTTTGTTTTCATTTAAATATTTTATTTGTGCTCTGTGAGCAAGTGTCTTTTTGTTTGTTTAAATATTTGATTTATTTTATTTGATGTAATAAATGCCGCGCTGCATGTTTTTGAGCTGCAGTACCTGCCTCTGTGTTTTTGTTCTGCCTTTTGGCCTGATGTCACTGCTCAGCTGTTTCCTGAATGAGAGAACATAAATGGAGCTCCCGTAATTTTTTCCACTTCATACCATGTATTTAATGAATTTGCAACAATAGGGCCAAATTTGAAATTTAAGTTTTTCTTGGGGATGCCAGTAAATAATAAGTCCTGTAGTCTATGTGGGTGAACTATAACTGCTTCCAGATTGCACCAGGCGACCTTTGAGTCTGTGTTGGACATTGTTTTTAAGGCTCTAAGTTGAAAAGCCCAATAGTATAGTTTAAGATCAGGAAGAGACAATCCACCATTGACCTTTGTGCATTGCAGCACTGTTAGACGAAAGGGGGGACGTTTTTCATTCCAAATAAATTTAGATATAATAGAATTGGCTTCCTTAAAAAAGTAAGATAGCGGGGTAGGGGTAACATAGAAAATAAAAAAATTAACTCTTGGTAATATGTTCATTTTAATCTTGGCTATCCTGCCTTGTAAAGATAAATGCAAGGAGACCATCTCTGCAGGTCTTGTTTAATTTTGTCGAATAAAGTAGAGTAATTAACTTTGTTTATACGTTGCAGAGAGGGGTGAATCTGTATTCTCAAATATGTAAATTTATTATCAGTTGGGATTGTAGTAGGGAGTACTGCATTCTTTGCAGCTAGATATAGAGGCATTAAAATTGATTTAGCCCAATAAATTTTATAACCAAGACATACTGCCAAATTTAGTAAATAGTGCTGGACAACGAGGAGTTGATTCTGAAATATTTGTAAAATATAAAAGAATGTCATCTGTGTAAAGAGAAATGGAATGTTTTGAGCCTTCGGTTGTTATTGGAGAGATATCTGTACTTTGTCTAACAGCTTGAGCTAGCGGTTCTAACGATAGAGCAAATAGCAATGGGGAGAGAGGACATCCTTGACGTGTTCCCCGTTGCAGTTTAAAAGGGGAGGACTGACAGCTACCAGTCATCACAGATGCCAAAGAATTGTTATATAGTACTTGCACCATATGAATAAAACCTGGACCAAATCCAAAGCATTCCAAGACCAACCAGAGGTAGTGCCACTCAAGGGAAAAACTGCACAAGATTCAGAGTGGGAGGCAGCATCACAAATTACATGTAGTAATCTACGAATATTGTCAGAAGCTAGACGCCCTCTCATTAAGCCTATTTGATCAAAGTGGATCAAACTACCAATATATTGTTCTAATCTAGAAGCCTTGACCTTAGCATAAAGCTTTGCATCCATGCATATAAGAGAAATTGGACGATAACTGGAACATTCATATGGATCTTTATTTTTTTTCAATAATAGTGAGATTAAGGCTGTATTTTGGTCCGTATGAAAAGAGCCTGTTTAAATAGTGTAGTTTTTTAGAGTTCAATATAAGAGGACCAGCTATAGCCCATATTGCTATCAAGAACTCAGGGGGAAGGCCATCTAAGCCCAGAGACTTATGCTTTTGCGTAGATTTAATTCCCTGTTTTAGTTCTTCTAAGGAAATAGGTGCATCAGGAAGTTTACTTTGATCAGGATCCAGTTTAGGTAGATTTAGTTCGCTTAGAATTTTTTTACAAGCAGCGTGATCTGTAGTGGTCTCTAATGTATATAATTTGGAATAGTATTTTTTAAATGTTTTACTAATTTCTTTAGGTTTTGTAACCAATACATTATTTATAGTTTTAATCATGCTAATTGCTGCCAAACATTCATTATGCTTTAGTCTCAGAGCCAGTAATCTACTAGGTTTTTCCCTGTGGTAATAATAATTTTGCTTGGTGTGATGAATGAGGAATTCTGCTTGCTACAACGTCAGGGCTTTAAATTCGGTTTTGAGAATATTTAATTGTTTTTCTCTATCATCAGAAAAAGCCTGCTTCTGTCCTTCCTCTAAAATTTGAATTTGGGTTTCAAGGTTAATAATTTGTTTGTTTCTAGAGGTGTGTATATGGGAAGAAAATGCAGTGCAATTACCTCTCAGCAAACGCTCAGTAACTTTCCAAAGAACCTGAGGATTCTTAGCAGAACTGAGATTAAATGTAATAAATTCTTGTAGTTTATTATTAAGTTGTGTAATAAACTCTGAATGTTGTAAAAGAGTAGTATTAAAACGCCATCTCTTTGCACGTGGAGGGCGTATTGTAGGTAATATATTATACAGTACAGGGGAATGATCCGAAATTAATATTGGCAGTATGTCAATTTTTGTCACATATTCAATAAGTGTAGAGCAGGTAAGAATATAGTCAATCCGAGAATAGGTTTTGAGCCGAGCAGAAAAGAAGTTGTAGTCCCTTGCGTTATCATTCTTCAAACGCCAAATATCCCGCGAATTAGTATCTCTAATAAAATTATTAAAAACCACTGACGAAATCAAACAATTATCATCTGAATTGGGATTAGATCGATATAAAATCGGATTACTTGCTGTATTGAAACCTCCTCCTATTATTAACCGGTGCTCGGAGAAATCTAGACAAGCATTCGCTATACCAGGAAGAAAGTGAATAGCATAGTCATTAGGGGCATAAATAGAAACAAAAGCAAATTTAACATTGTTCCAGGAACCTGGCAAACAAACAGAACACCCCGAGTCGTCACCCACAGAGCCTTCAACAGAAAGTTTTAGTTTTCTATTTACCAATATAAGAACCCCCTTAGTTTAATAGTTGCAGAAGAGTATGCTGCAACACGAAAGTGTTTATTTTGAAAGCGGTGAATGTCCTCAGATTTAAGAAGAGAGTCCTGTATTAATGCAATCGATATCCTTTTACGGTGCAAAAAATCTAAACACTTTATACGTTTAACAGGAGTATTTAAGCCACGGACATTCCAAGATAGTCTATTAGTATCAGCCATCATGGTGGATCAACAAACGAAAACCTCGCTCTCAGGAAAACAAACAAAATTAAGACAGACATAGGGTGTATCTACTCGTTGCAGCAAAGAGCACATTGTGTGAAAAGATAATATACCAGTTAAAAAAGATATCGGACAGATACGGTATGCAAAACAGTACAACAATTGCAGGCAAGCACTGGCAAATAGAACAATAAAGAACAGATTCTTAGAAAGTCAACACTGAGACATACTAACAATAAACACAAGGAAGTCAGCAGAGAGGTAGAAATGATTCTCTTATCTGCCAAAAACATAAAACTTTGCTGATTCGTGACCCCTCAACATGGCAAGGTAACGCTCTGATCTCTAAACCCCCGTCCTGACTCCAAGTCAACCTCAAGACAAAAAATATCTGTATATCGGCTTATTTAACCTTATACACCTAGCCCCGAAGA
Source organism: Polyodon spathula (assembly GCF_017654505.1). Lineage (NCBI taxonomy): Eukaryota > Metazoa > Chordata > Actinopteri > Acipenseriformes > Polyodontidae > Polyodon > Polyodon spathula. The sequence goes on from NC_054546.1 coordinate 26,758,917, forward strand.
GGCACTTTACAGTATAGCACAAATGCAACCACATTAACAAATAATTTGTCAATAAGCAATGAGCAATCTGTAAGAGAAGTGTTGTCAAACCTTAAGTCCCGGTTAACGTTCAGATCCCTTGATGAGTTGCGTCAATTGCCGAAATAGGATGCACAGACTCCAAAGAGACCGCAAACTCTTCAACTTCCATAGGTGTATTATATAGCCAGTGTTTCCCCCCATGAAACACCTTAATCAGAGCTGGATAAATCAGGAAAGACTTGATCCCCTTCTCAATCAGGCGTTTCCTGGCTTGCGCCATGTCCTGTCTCTTCTGAGCTGTGACATTGCTGTAATCCGGGGTAGAGCAGGGTAGAGCTGGTCCGAGCTCCTGTGAGAATAGCCTGGCGGTCGTTGTAACGAAGTAGCTTGAAAATCAAGGTGCGTGGCCTATTTCTACAGCCTTCCTTTCCACTGTAAATGCGTTGGGCTCTTTCCATCTCAATAGATCTGCCCTCCAAAGCAGGAATCCATTTAGGAAGGTTGCGCTGGAGGAATTTGATACAGTCATCCTTCTCTTCGCCCTCGTCTAACCCAACAAGCCTTAAATTATTTTGGCACTGCTTGTCCTCGTAATGGACCAGTTTCTCCTGCAATCTATCAACAGTCAGTCTGGTTTCAGCTGTTTTTTTGCTCCTGTTTGACAGCCTGAACAGTTACCTGCATATTGTCAAACTTAAAAGTAAATGTTTTGAAATCCTTTTCCAAGGATCCCAGGCTCTCCTTTAAACCGTGAAGTTCTTCCCGAATCATTTATCTCATTAGGGGCTGCAAATCCCCAAGCTGTTGTTTCAGCAAATCCACAACAGTAGCACGCAGCTGTGACTCGGGGAGGTCGGTACTCATATCCTTTAACTTTTTCTTTAATGGTGAGGAACTCGTCTTTATCACGTTTCATGGCCATCGCCGATATTTTATAATAACTTTTATTGAATTAAGTGGCTGAAAAATGCCCGGATAAAGTTTAAAGGAAAAAAAAAAAACTGTTGAGTGGAAGGGGAACAGCAGACTCAGGCATCCATTCCTGTCTGCAGGTCACATGATCTCGGCAATTGTCACTCTTGCGAGGTAAAGATGCTCTTTGCTTCCAGACAACCTATCAATTATCATACTGCGTTTAGAAGCTAGAATCCAAATTTAGCTGTCTTGATACAGATTATTCTTGATAGGTTGTCTATCATCTTAAATAGCTGTCAGGAATGCAGTTGTAACCTTAAGGGGATATCCCATAGATTGCTTTGAATCGCTAATCGCTAATCAACCAGCGGAAGTGGGGGTGTTCTTGTTTGAACCTTATTTTCTGTACTGTTTAGTTTAGTTAATTCTTCCTGTCTGTATTATCTTAGTTTAGTTGTTGCACCTTTAATTTTTCCTTTATTTAGTTTTATTTCTAAATAAATTGTTACTTTGTATTCACTAGAAACGTGGTCTAGTCTGATTATTTCAATATGGTTCGGGTTCTACATGATTTGAATTCAAAACAAGGTATTCAATTATTACAATTTAAATTAGTCAAAATACAAATATACCTTGCACACTACAACAGTAAATAATAATGCTGGTAAGTAATACAGCGGCGTGGGCTGGTCCCGATATAATAGTCCCCTGTCACAAAGACGGCCAAGTGGGTGGCGTCAGAACCAGGAAGGAATGAAATATACAAAGACGATGATGTGAAATGAAATGATGATGGTGCTTGCTTGCGCCGGTTTATTGTAAAATAAAACAGTTGAACAAACAGAAAACAACAGGACATGGCACTCTATACCAAAATAAAAGAGACAAACAAAACGGACTAAACAAAACAAACAATGGACTAACAAACAAACACGGTGAGCTTCTGTTTAACGATGACTACTATTCTTATTATTATTTCTACCTCCGTCTCCTATCCCGTTCTCCACTCACCGAACACCAACCGCCAGTATGTGACAACGTGCATCTATATATACTGTTGTGCTGGGATTCAATTACTATTCACTTGAATCCCAGCACGTGAGTTAATAAAGTGCAATTCCCCATGCTCACATATTATTACATTTTACTTGCACGTGAAGTGCTGTGCAATCCTTGTGCCTAAATACACATATACATTTTAAACACTCGTGTTACACAGACCCGTTTATATCCCGTGTACCAATGTCTATACACCAACATTGAAACACACCACACGCAACACATAACAGATAACATACACAGGGGTGGGCACTTTGTCACATCCCCTTATTGTATCCCCACATTAAACACAAAACACATACACAAGTCTGTTTAGTGCATGAATTAGTGAGTGTGGTACAATACAGTTTACAGTGGTACAAGTGAAGTGCTGTCCTGGGTTTGTGCTGGCCTCTGACGACAGCTTTGGAACGTGTTAGCCATCTAGTGATTACAGACAGCAATAGACAGAACAAAACAAACACTCATGATTATTTACTACACAAATACAGGTCCTTCCAGGTCACTTATTAATAACCACAAATGAAGGAACAGATGCATTGCTTCGCCCCCTTTTTACACCATCACTCATGACCCCTTGGTAAACGATTGCAGCTGCTTTTTACAATCTACAGCTGCCATATCATTTGCCCTCTGGGTCAATGAGTTAGTGTACTGAAGCTCCATCTCTTTTCTACATAACCGACTTCCTTTTAACCCTCGGAACGAAGTGTCAGTTCAAGTAGTCAGAGTATTCTGTTCCTGTTAATTAGCACCCTCGCAGGTCAAGAGGGAGATTTACCACCAAGAATCATTGTGTTTCTGTCACATACCTCACCGCTCAGAGTGGAGACGAAGGAACACTCGGCTGAATCTACCTTTCCCATTACTCCCTCCTCCCATGAAAAATAATCCCCATTTTGGTGGTCTTTCCCTGCATGATGTACTATGTGTTACATGCAGAGCTACAATGCCAGATATCACCGAGTTATCCAGGAATTGCTATCCTTCATTGTGCTTAACCACTTGAGTGGAGCGTGGTCTGTGACAAGATCAAATGAATGTCCGAGCAGGTAGTATCGTAAGGAGTTTAATGGCCAAACTCTCCTTTTTGACTACGGAGTAGTTCTGCTCCCGAGGTAGCATCTTTTTACTAATATACAATAGTTCTACTCCATCAACCTTTTGGGACAAGACTGCACCCAAACCCACATCCAACACATCTGTGTGGAAGATGAATCTCTTGGTGAAATCTGGTGTGATGAGAGTGGGGGCCTGGCAGAGTCTTCGCTTAACAGTATCAAATGCCCCCTGACACTCTACTAATCATTTAATTAAATTTGGAACACTCTTTGGTGAGTTCGACAAAAGGGTTAATGACTGTGGCATACTCAGGGATAATGCGACGGTAATAACCGGATAATCCCAGTGGTGATCTCACCTGAGTCTTGGTTTTAGGGATTGCCATGTTGACCAAAGACTGGATTTTGGTGACCACGGGTCTCATCCTTCCATTTCCCATTAAAAATCCCAAATATTTGTCTTTGTTTTGGCAAACACACATTTTCTCAAGTTGGCTGTTAACCGGGCTGCCCTTAGAGACTGAAAGACAGCTGTAATTCCAGCCAAATGCGCTCGCCAGGTGGAGCTGTAAATCACCATGTCATCAATATGCGCTGCTGCATAATCATGATGTGGGTGTAAAACCTGGTCCATCAGTCTCTGAAAGGCAGCGGGCGCACCATGTAGCCCAAATGGCATGGTTTTGAAATTAAACAGACCTTCTGGTGTTGAAAATACAGTTTTCTTTCTAGAACTGCGGGTTAGGGGATCTGCCAGTATCCCTTTGTCAGGTTCAGAGTCGAGATAAACTTTGCCTTTCCCAGTCTGTCTAAAAGTTTGTCGACCCGAGGCATAGGGTATGCATCGAACTTGACAATAGCGTATACCTTCCTGAAATCTACACAGAAGAGATTGATGCTGTTTTTCTTGGCCACTATGACAATTGGACTGCACCACCCACTCCTGGAAGGTTCAATCACCCAAAGTTTGAGCATGTGCCGTACCTCTTTGCGAACGTCACTTTGGCAACTTTCTGAGATCTGGTAAGGTCTCTCTTGTACTGTGACCCCTGGTGGAGAGTTAATGTCATATTCATAGTTCTGCCGGGCAAGTCAAAAAAAAACAAACATCACTGAACTCCTCAATGAGCATACGCAGCTTCCTTTGCTGATCTGGAACCAACTGTTGCCCCGTCAAAATATTTTTAGTGCTAGGGGTCTCTGGACAGGGGCTGAAATTATCCTCTTTATTGCCTGGGGCTATAAATAAGGCCTCCCTTGCCTGCCAGGGCTTTAATAAATTTACATGATAAATTTCACATTCATTACGGCGATTGGGCTGTCTAATTTCATAATTCACCTTTCGAATTATTTTATATGGCCCCTGCCTTTTAGCACATAATTTTGAAAAGCAGCAGCATTACCTCGTCTTCTGGTCTAAAGTTTTGAATTAGTGTATTTTTATTGTAATGCTGCTCTTGTCGGTGCTCAGCCGATTTGAGGTTGTCCTGAGCGTATCGCGTTGCATAATCTACCACTGCTAATATATGCATATACCCAGAGTCAGAAGGTAGCAAAGGGCCCACTATGTCCATTGCAATGCGTTCAAAAGATGTGGAAATAATCGGCAGTGGAAGCAAAGGGACAGGGCGCACTTGACCTGGCGCTACTCGCTGGCAGTCTGAGCATGTGGCTACATATCTCGACACATCAGTATGAAGACCTACCCAACAGAATCGAGCCAATATCCGCTCCCTTGTCTTCTCAGCTCCGAGGTGCCCCACAAAAGGGATATCATGCACCAGCCTCATGACCTCAGTCCGACAAGATGGGGGAACCAATACTTGTGTTACAGGCTGTCCTGTGCCCGTGTCTAGATTTACCCTATACAGAAATTGCCACTTGATACTGAAGTGTGGATAGTGCTCCAGCGCCATCAACATCCTTACCTTCAATAGACCAAACCTGCTCCCAAGCATGCACTAGTAACGGGGTCATCATGTTGGCCACACGCTATGTCTGTGCTTGAGTACCACTTGTCCAGTATATTGAGAGGGGCTGGATTAGCATCTGCCCTAGATGGTCCAGTAACCTCGCCCTCTCTGTCACACTGCGTTCCAAATCCTTTTGACTGGCGTTTGTTACCAGTTATGCACTCTCCCACCAGACCCCAGCCTTGTCTCAAAGATGCTCCCTCCCATTTTGCGGTCCTTCTCTCTCTATTTGTTTTTCTAGGACAGAAAATGGGAGAAAACATTCCAGCTTGAAAAGCAAACACTTTACCAATTTGTGCCTTTTCTTTCTGCCTTGTTTACATATGCAGTTGAGACTGCCATTAATTTAACCATTCTTTATCATTAATCACTTAATCAGGGCACAAGGCAGGACTACATCCTGGATAGGACACCAGTCCATTGCAGGGCAATGCACACACAGGGCAATTTAGAGTGACCAATCACCCTGAACAGCATGTCTTTGGAAGGAAACTGGGGTACCTGGAGAAAACCCAATTGAGCAACATTCAAACTCCACACAGACAGACCCCTAGGCTAGAATCGAACTCTGGACCTTGGCTCTGTAAGGCAGCAGCAGTAACCACCATGCCACATGCTGCCCCTTAATTAAGGTAGCCTTTCCACCACCCCAACTACTAGGTGACGTTTTATTGTTCCTACCTATAAATATACTTTTAGGGTGGGGTATGTCACCGTATTTCCATGGATGCAGGAGATCGGCACCTGGCCTCATAGCTGCCATGACACACCACCCAAGAGAGCTGCTTTAGTCAAGGTATTGTCACACCCGGTGTTCATTAATGTTTGGGTTGTCACCTTGCCTAAAACTGCATTCACAATAGGGGAGAAGGATGGAACATCGGTTAACCGTTTGTCTCGTTACTGGTATAGCAATGGGGCTGGGGTAACAGCTTTACCCCTGTAGAGGCCAACCTTAACCTCGATGACAAAGAGGCAAGGTTGCCCATTGGGGTCGGAGATCTAGGAAGTCTCGGTCCTGCTGCTGTAGGTGGAGCAGAGAGAGGAGGAGGTGTGCAGCAGCTCCAGTGGACAGGAGCTGTGGCCAGGTTGCTTTTTGAGTCCTCAAAATCCTCCTGCAGTTTTATTGCTGTTTCCAGGATGGCAGGGTTGTGGCACTGTATCCATACCTGTGTTTCCTGGAATTGCTCCACTGCTATGGTTTTGCTCATTTGCAGACCCGTTTTTTGGGCGGGTCTTAGCCAGTGCACCATCTGATCACACAAGTGCTGCACAACCACCCTGGGGCATGTCTCCGAGGATCTTCGGCACTCCCGGAATCGTACCCTGTGCGTTTCCCCCGTAATGTTGATCCGGCGTAGGATGGCTCGCTTTACCAGGTTGTAGTTTGCGGTTTCGGTGTCCGTCATGGCCTGATACACTGCCTGAGCCTCCCCACTGGTAGCCAGCAGCTCGAAAGCGACCAAGTAAGCCTTGGGGTTATCCTCCGCCATCATTTTCATTGCCTGTGCCTTTGGGGTCATCATCACGGGTGCCATTGGTACCATGGTCTAGACTGCCAGACCGACCTTCTCCACCAACGGTGTGTACCGCTCCTCTCTCCCTCTCTCCGCAGCGTGTATTACTTACATTTATAATCCCTGGGCTGGTCCTAAAATAATAGTCCCGTTGTTGTATCCCTACATTAAACACAAAACACATACACAAGTCCATTTAGTGTGTGAATTAGTGATTGTGGTACAGTACAGTTTACAGTGGTACAAGTGATGTGCTGTCCCGGGTTTGTGTTGGCCTCTGGCGACAGCTCCAGAACGTGTTAGCCATCTAGTGATTACAAACAACAATAGACAGAACAAAACAAACACTCATGATTATTTACTACACAAATACTGATCCTTCCAGGTCACTTATTAATAACCACAAATGAAGGAACAGATACATTACTTTGCTCCCTATTTTTATGAAAACAATCCAACCACAAACTGTTAACTGTAATTTTAGGTATTAGCTTGTACTGTCTAATTTGACGGCTTAAATAGCAAAAGTTAACAAATGTACATTATACAGAATTAACTCTTTAAACAAAACACAGGAGGCTGTGTGGTCTGGTGGTTAAAGAAAAGGGGGCTTGTAAGTAGGTGGTCCCGGGTTCAAATCCCAGCTCAGCCACTGACTCACTGTGTGACCTTGAGCAAGTCACTTAACCTCTTTGCATTTTTGTAAGTGACTCTGCAGTTGATGCATAGTTCACACATCCAGTCTCTGTAAGTCGTCTTGGATAAAGGTGTCTGCTAAATTTCACAGAAAAATCAAACATGGTTGATTGTTTTGCAATCAAAAACATGCACTTTGAAAGTTCTGCTGACAAGGTTGTATCCTGAATAACCTGAGCTTTAAAGCCAACTGAATGAAAGCCATTATGAACTGATATTGTAAACAGCTGCACTTGGTAGCTGCAAATGAATGAATGAATGATCCGTTTCCAGTCACGTGAAACAACAGTGTCGAATTATCCACTAGTCTTTTTAATAGTTTTTATCCCTTTGGTACCGGTACTAAGTGTTGAGTTATGAGTAAAAAATTAAAAGGCAGGATGCATATTTTTTATATGAAGAAAATTTGGGACCAAGACTGTCTGTCGAATTAAGCGACGGTGTTGAGTTATCAACAGTTGAGTTAACTGAGGTTGATTGTATTTGTTTTAAACAATGTCATTGTTTTAATTATGTGTTTATTTAAATGACATAATAACGAGGCCCCTCCCCTCACTGTGTTTCAGAGAGAGGCTGCAGAGGGCGTGTCGGGTGGGCGTGTCAGCAGGCGTCAGAGAGGCCGTGATTTGTCAGAGAGTGAAGGGGAGGGGCCTGGAACGCTGCCAAAAAGACAGAGACTACAGGTGAGGAAGTCTATCTGTCCTTGTGTGTGTCTTTCTGTAAATGTGTGCACTGCACCCCCAAGCTTCAATACACACTTCTATATATTATATATAAAGATTATGTAGAGATTGAAACTCAGGGTGATTGTCTGAATCATTGTTGGTGACACTGCTGTATAATAGATACATATTTTCCATATTTTTTAGGATGGCTCCTCCCCATGCCTAGTCTCATTGGACGTCGGCCGTGACAACCGCTGCGGCAACACTGATGACAGAGCGAGGCGTGGCAGGGGGCGTGGTCTAGTCAGGACAAGGTGTGGCCGTGATGATGTCACGTTGGAGACGAGTGACAATGATGATGATGACGATGATAACCAATCAAACGCCAGCCTGAGCAGCCTGGCCAGTAGCAGCTGCAGCAGTGGGCGGGACATTGACCAGGATAATCGCAGCTCCTCCCCCAGCCTCTCCGCCTCTCCCATGGGGAGCCTGGACTCCGACTCAGACTCGAACTCCCAGGCAGCCCCCCTGGCTCTCCATTCTCCCAAACCAGAGGCCAGCAGACAGCCAACAATCTCCGTCCGGAGCACCAATCAAACAGTGACTTCCATATCACAGTCTGCTAATGATTCCCCCAAGCAAAAACAGACTCTAACCAAGGGTGATATTAATAACAATGTTACAAATAATAACTTCTCTCCCCCTCCTGCTTTCCTGCAGGCCTCTCAGTCCATCCTCCCCCCTCCCCCCGCACTCAAACCACTCCCCTTCTGCTCTGCCCCACTCCCTCCCTCCCAGCATCCCTCAGCAGACAAACAGGAAAGGATGAGCACCCCCTCTGCCCCCCACGCCAGTCTGCAGATCCCTCTTCACAGCCCTGCCATGCTGAAGTACCCGGCCCTGTCTCCCCAGGGAGGGTGGGGTGCTGGCAGTAACCCCAGCCTGGGACCCTGGGGATCCTCTACTTCTCCTGCTGTACCCCACAGTGGATTCCCCAGGTATGGGATACCCCACCTTAATTACCAGCAGGCTCCTAAACAACCCCCCACTTTCCCTCCCCCTCCTCATGCCCCTGGCAGGGACTGCAGCTCTGGGCACTTAGCTTCCCTGGCAACGGTGGCCCACAGCACTGGCAGGACCTTCTCCAATTCCAGTGCTGGGGTGCAGGTTAGGGAGTTTGCCAGCTCTGCCCCCCAGGTGCTTCAGCCCAGAGATTTTGCTGCTTCAGGTTCTTCTTCTAGTGTGCAAAGTCGTGGGTTTAAACCTCTGTCTCAAAATCGTGAGTTTACTTCTCCAAGTGCCCAGACGCAGCAGCAAAACAGAGATTACAAAAACGCACAGCCCAGCAGGGAGTTTGCCAGTTTAGGGTCCCAGTCGCAGGGGAGTGAGTACAGCAGTCTCACTGCCCCTGGACCAAACAGGGAATTCTCTTCTCCTAACGCCCTGACGCAAAAGCAACAAGGCAGAGAATACGCAAACACACAGCCCAGCAGGGAGTTTGGAAATCCAAGCATTCAATCCCAAGGTCGTGAGTACCCAAACCTGACCTCCCCCCCAGTCCCACCCAGAGATGCTTATTCCCAGCCGCAACAGAGCAAAGAATACGCAAACCCAAACGCAAACGCACCGGCCAGGGACTTTTCAAGTACTAACCCCCAGTCTCAAAACCGTGAGTTCACGAATCTGACTTCCCCAGTTGCACACAGAGACTTCCCTTCTCCAAGCGCTGTGATGCAACAGCAGAATAAAGATTACACGAATCCCAGCGCAGCTTCACAAGCCAGAGAGTTTGCTGGTTCCCAGCGGAGTGAGTACCCCAGTTTGGCGAGCCAGGTCTTAGGCAGGGACTTTGCCCAATCGGGCCCTGCAATGCAGCCAGGCAGAGAATTAACAGGGTTTTGCTCTCAGAACAGGGACCTCACTAACCCACAGCTGCCAAGAGACTACCCCAAGAATCGGGAAGTTTCGAATCCAACTTCCCAAACTCAAACAAGGGATTTTACCAGCCTAAACCCACAGAGTCGGGAATTCTCCAGTCAGACCTCTAAAACTACACAAGAGTTTCCAAATCCCAGTGCGAGGGCTGTTTCAGACTCTGGCTCTCAGTCGTTCAGTAACGCCAGCACTCAGCCGCAGGGCCGCGAGTTCACTGCCAATCCTTTGGTACCAAGCTGTGATTTCCCCAGCCCTGTTGGCCCCTCACAGCGGGACTTTGTGAGCCAGCAAACTCGAGAGTTCCCCAACTCGAACCCCAATCCAGGCCTCCTGTCCCCCCAGACACCCAACAGAGACTTTGCAAACCTGGCCGTCCACACTGTTGAGTTCTCCAGTGCTAAGGCTGCCCAGAGCTTCAGCCCCCCCTCTACGAGCAGTGAGTTCCCCAGCCTGCCCCCCGCCCAGAACAGAGACAATCCCAGCGCACTGAATCAGGATTTCACAGGACTGGCGAGAGATTATTCCAGTTTCAGTTCGGCACAGAACCGAGAATTCCCAAATCCCAAACAGTCCCACAACCAGGATTATCCAATTCTCAGTTCCCAGCCTGCTCCAGCACTGCAGCCCTCCCCCCCTAGCCACACTCCCCCTGCCTCCCAGCGCTCCTCAACCTTCCCTTCCTCCCTGGCCTCCAACCCCTCCCCTTCTCTTTCCTCATCCTCCTCTTCTAGCTCTCTCACTCCCACTGGCCAGTACCGGCCAAGCCCCGTCCAGCTCTCATCCAGTCAGAATGCGCCAGTAGTCGTGATTGGTGATGATGAAAGAGATGTGATGGTGGGAGGAGCTTTCACACCAATTGACCTTGCCTCCCAAAACACACCCCCTACTGCTTCTACTACTTCCTGTCCCGAAGACCAGGAAGTAGTTCCTATCAATCACCCACAAGCTTTCCCTCAAGTCCCCCCCTACCGTTACCTAGCATCCTCCTCTTCTGCGCCAGTTCCTGGTTCCCCAGCTACCCACAATCCCCTGCTCCCTCCTCCTGCTCCCCCGAAACGTCCTCTCTCTGGCAATGCTTCCCCCCCGAACTACAAAACTGAGTACAGGACTGCCCCCTTTCCGCCAAGTCCCTCACCTCCTGCTCTAAACCCCTCCTCCAGCTCTGTCAGCCAAATTCCCTTCCACTCTACAACATCTCCTAGCACAATTAATAACAATAACACTTCCAATGCTACTAATAATAGCAATATTAATTCAGCGGTGCCATCTTTAAACCCCAGCCCTAGATTCCACTCCCCCATCCCTTCCAGTTTGAACCCCACCCCCTTTCAATCTAACAGTAATAAAACTGTCTCTAAGTCACTCCCACCTCTTAGTAACTCCACCAATGACCCCCCAGGCTCTGTCTCTGGTCACACCTCTCCGGCCGCTAGTCCCGCCTCCTCAGCTGCCTTCAGGCCTTCCAGCCCCACCCACCCTGTTTCTAGCCACACTCCTCTGCCTGTCACATCTTCTGAATTGCTGCCCGGACTCCAGACCATGCCCATCATCAAGCAGGAGCCAATGGATGAGGGAGTGGAGGATCTAGAGAGCCCTCCTCCTGTACTGAGGAGTCCCTCCCCCGAGGCCAAGGTGGTCGACATTCCAATCCACGCCAGCCAATCAGCGCGGTGAGTGTGAAGCCAGCAGGATGCACTGCTTCTGAGGTTACGGATGGAGTTACAGGTCGACTCTGGCTCTCTGACCTACCCTCTAACCTGAACCCCGCTGCTCTCACAGTTCTATGCAGGCTGACAGCAGCTGTACAGAAACCAAGCTGCAATTTCACAACCTTGTGAGGAGTGTGACAATTATTTACAAATGCATCTATATTTTATCAAATGGCAAGTACTACAAAAATAAGTATGAAAAAACAAAAATAAAGATTAAGCAAAGCATTTTTAGAATGGTACAGATTATAATCACTAAACAGAACAGTCTACCATCCTCCATGTGTTTTACTTGTAATTCAGTTATCTAGCTATGTGATGACAGGCAGCGCCCCCTATGGGCAATGCTTATTTTGACTGTACATTCCTGATATAGCAGCACACCAGTGTAAAGCGCACTCCGCATTCTGCACACTGTTTGTCATTCCTGTAATGAGCTGGTTGTAGTACACGCTCCTATTGTAATGCGCACCATCAGCACCGTCAGTATATTTGGAAAAGGCTAATACATTTCTATGTTACTATGCAGAATTCAAAACACCAGCTTGTTAAATTGAACAATTAGAATAAGCGTATGATTTAAAGACTTTTTTCATGTCACAAAGCTGTTCTTAAAAATGTTTTTTCTAACATTGAAAGCATAAAACATGAATATCTCCCTGCATTTTAAGAATCACTCTATTATATTTTATATTTAAGATTAGTAATCCAAACACTATGATTTCTAATCATTTAATATTCATCTAACCATTATATTTAAGTAACTGGATTCAACTTTTTTCACATCTACGCAGCTCATAAATGTCAAAGGGGTTGGACCTTGCCTGGGTCGCATCCCGATGTCATGTGGGTTGGCTATGAGATTTCACACTGTTTTTTGAAGCATCATTGTTCACATGACCACCCTTTCATCTGCTTTTAATCTGTCTCTGCACTGGACTGGCGTCCTTTGAAATCCAGCTATAGCCAACCCCTTGCAGTGTCTTACAGACGCTTCTATCCAAGCTTCAGTGGATCATATCGTCAGCCCAAATATTGATTCGAGCAAACGTTTCTTCATTGCTGCATGACATCCCTGCAGCAGTCTGGCTCATGGTTCGTCTCAATCAATAAACCATGAAATGGATTGCAAATTCCTTGCGGAAATGAAACCGTCACGCAGGCGTGGCTGTTTGCTGCTTCCTTAGCATTTTGTCTTGCTCGACCCATGTAAAAGGGTGTCAGCCTGCATCCTGAGGTGGGTCGCTGCCAATCTGGGTTGAACTGGGGTCGACCCAGGTACATGGTTTCACATTACGCGGGCTTCTGACTCGGGTAGGAGTACCAGCGTGAAAGGGACTTTATATATATATCCTTTCATAGTGGACCACCATCACAAAGAGCTTTACAAGGTACAGGAACAAAAAAAAAACAATGCGTAGTACATTAAATACAGTGAAAATTGAGATAAAGTTTAAAGCGAGCGACGGGGGGAGCATCACGCACTAAAGCTGGGAGAGAGTTCCAGAGAGTCAGAGCCATGAAGCTAAACGGGCGCCTCCATGCGATGTGTGGTGCACTTTTGCTTGGAGATAACAAGGAGGCCAGAGTTGGAAGTCCTTATCCTGCGGGCAGAGACATAGCAGGTCAGCAGGTTGAGGAGGTATTCGGGACTTGTGTGATGAAGGGCATTGTAAGTGAACAAGAGACTTTTGAAAGTATCCTGAACTTTACAGGTAGCCAGTGCAGCTGGACAAGATGTGTTCATGTTTTTTACATCTGGTAAGGATCCTGGCAGCAGCATGCTGAACAAGCTGCAGACTTAACATGTGCAAGACTGCATTACGCTTTTCAAAAATAAATAAATACATAAATAAATAAAAAAAAACACATGCATGTTGAAACCGTGTTGTTATTTTATTTTGACAGTAATACAAATAGAATTGCAGTCTCCTATCTTTAATGCATAGTGGCTTCTTCTTGTTATTGTAGTCTATACAGTGGATACCCTCGACTACACCACTGAGTCAACATAGTAGTATAAAAACCCATGTAACAATGCGAAAGACAGGAGATGACTGTAGTGCAAGTTCAGCATAACATCCACATTTATTTTGGGAGAAAGTCGCAGCAAGTTTATAACTAAACACACAGCAAACAATAAATAACTGACACTAGTCTTCCAGTAAGCCACAATCCACGGCAGAAGAAAGGGTTAACGGATATCCAAATAAATATCTTTGATCACCTAGGAAACTGCTTGTAAACATCAGCAATGGGCTCAGCAAGGCACTTAAATTTTGTGGGTTTTTTGTTAATTCTAGAAATGGTCAGTATGATGATTCACTGCTAAATACCTACCGACCAAGTGTATGTTATAATATTTTATACATTGTCTTACATTGTTTTGTTACATTATACATTTTATTTACAGCTAAGTAACCATGATGTGTAATTCTATACCGTGAAATATATTTTAGTGAATGCATTTTAATTTAGCATATGGTGTTTTATATGAAACAAATCTATACTGTAAATAACATCTTACCACAGGGGCGCTGGAAATAGGGGTGTTGGGGGTGCATGGCTTCCATAATATACAGGGGTTACAGTGTTGTTCATTGGCTTTCAGCACCCCTCCTTTAAAAAATGGTTCCAGTGTCTTTAATTGTAAATAATATGGTGGAGTCAGCATACATAAAACATCACACAAAAAAAAAAAAAAAAAAACAAAAAAAAAAAAACATGTGTTTATTCTGTCATTGGTTGCAGTAGTTCTTATACAGTCTCATTGATTTACTGTGATCCACTACAAGCAGCTCTGGCACGCTGTTCAGGAAGCCTGTATATACCAATATTATAAAAGTTTTAGTGGCGTCTCCTGCTTTCATCTCGGCTGTGCTCTGCAACACACAGGTGGATTAGGAACTGTATGCGTGACATGTGACTTCGTATATAAGGCCGCCTGGGTCAGAAACGCATTATTTTGTACATGTTTCAAATATTTAGTACACATTCTAATTTGACTTTAGTATGTGTTATAATCATATCACTGAAAATGAAATGTGAACCAAAGATTTTAAAGAAAACAGTATGTGTAATAAATTATCCAATTAATAGTTGCCTTACATCTGCCATTCCCATCCAATTTGTGGTAGTATATGGACTTAGCATTGGGTAAAGTCTAGTGAAAGATGGATAGACCCGAACCCTCTGAGACGAGCATCAAGCGGCAATTTCAGAGCCTTAGAAAGTGCTTTAATTCAGTGGTAACCCCACTGTAACTAATATGTACTTTTAAACAAGTGTTGAAAGATGTGACTTTGTATCTAATGTTAGCTATGGTAACTCAATAGTTTAGTGTAAAACTGAAATAAATATAATTAGAAAAAAAAAGAATTATTAATACAAACTGAACCATGTCAAGGTCAACATGGTCTGTCTCAAGAAGTCGGCAGCACTCGACAAATCTTTATTTGTACCTGTAATGGGAGATCTGAGCTGACTCTCCAGGCGCATTCATAGTGCTGCTGGAAGAGGGCAGCAGCCTTACAATATTTGCCTGTTGGTCATGGCAGTGACATGGAGAGGTGGGAGAGAAGGTGTGTGGCTCTCCCTCTCTCTGAGAGGCGGGTCTTGGGGGATGCTGGCCCTATAAAGTTTACGCTCTGTGTTCCCTCGGGCTGCCCCCTCTAAGACGAAATGAGCTAGCTGGCGGAAGCTGGACTGCTGGACCGAGCACGGACAGCGAAACAAAAAAACAAACAAAATAAATAAAAAACCATTTGAAAAGGAAAGATTGTAGAAATTAGGGAATCATTGGGCAGGCCCCAAAACGTGTATAGGTGGAGGGAACACCGTAGCGTAGGACGGAGACCCGGGCTGTGCGGATAGCGATGGTTAGAACATAAGAAGAACATAAGAAAGTTTACAAACGAGAGGAGGCCATTCGGCCCATCTTGCTCGTTTGGTTGTTAGTAGCTTATTGATCCCAAAATCTCATCAAGCAGCTTCTTGAAGGATCCCAGGGTGTCAGCTTCAACAACATTACTGGGGAGTTGATTCCAGACCCTCACAATTCTCTGTGTAAAAAAGTGTCTCCTATTTTCTGTTCTGAATGCCCCTTTTTCTAAACTCCATTTGTGACCCCTGGTCCTTGTTTCTTTTTTCAGGCTGAAAAAGTCCCTTGGGTCGACACTGTCAATACCTTTTAGAATTTTGAATGCTTGAATTAGGTCGCCACGTAGTCTTCTTTGTTCAAGACTGAACAGATTCAATTCTTTTAGCCTGTCTGCATATGACATGCCTTTTAAGCCCGGAATAATTCTGGTCGCTCTTCTTTGCACTCTTTCTAGAGCAGCAATATCTTTTTTATAGCGAGGTGACCAGAACTGAACACAATATTCAAGATGAGGTCTTACTAGTGCATTGTACAGTTTTAACATTACTTCCCTTGATTTAAATTCAACACTTTTCACAATGTATCCGAGCATCTTGTTAGCCTTTTTTATAGCTTCCCCACATTGTCTAGATGAAGACATTTCTGAGTCAACAAAAACTCCTAGGTCTTTTTCATAGATTCCTTCTCCAATTTCAATATCTCCCATATGATATTTATAATGTACATTTTTATTTCCTGCGTGCAGTACCTTACACTTTTCTCTATTAAATGTCATTTGCCATGTGTCTGCCCAGTTCTGAATCTTGTCTAGATCATTTTGAATGACCTTTGCTGCTGCAACAGTGTTTGCCACTCCTC
Organism: Polyodon spathula; assembly: GCF_017654505.1. Taxonomy (NCBI): domain Eukaryota; kingdom Metazoa; phylum Chordata; class Actinopteri; order Acipenseriformes; family Polyodontidae; genus Polyodon; species Polyodon spathula. Next base: position 26,775,206 of record NC_054546.1, read on the forward strand.
CTACTTTTGTGTCATCTGCAAATTTAACAAGTTTGCTTACTATACCAGAATCTAAATCATTAATGTAGATTAGGAATAGCAGAGGACCTAATACTGATCCCTGTGGTACACCGCTGGTTACCACACTCCATTCTGAGGTTTTTCCTCTAATCAGTACTTTCTGTTTTCTACATGTTAACCACTCCCTAATCCATGTACATGTGTTTCCTTGAATCCCAACTGCGTTCAGTTTGAGAATTAATCTTTTGTGCGGGACTTTGTCAAAAGCTTTCTGGAAATCTAAATAAACCATGTCATATGCTTTGCAATTATCCATTATCGATGTTGCATCCTCAAAAAAATCAAGCAAGTTAGTTAGGCACGATCTCCCTTTCCTAAAACCATGTTGACTGTCTCCCAGTACCCTGTTACCATATAGGTAATTTTCCATTTTGGATCTTATTATAGTTTCCATAAGTTTGCATATAATAGAAGTCAGGCTTACTGGTCTGTAGTTACCTGGTTCAGTTTTGTTTCCCTTTTTGTGGATCGGTATTACGTTTGCAATTTTCCAGTCTGTCGGTACCACCCCTGTGTCAAGAGACTGCTGCATGATCTTGGTTAGCGGTTTGTAAATTACTTCTTTCATTTCTTTGAGTACTACTGGGAGGATCTCATCCGGCCCAGGGGATTTGTTTATTTTAAGAGCTCCTAGTCCCTTTAACACTTCTGCCTCAGTTATGCTAAAGTTATTTAAAACTGGACAGGAACTGGATGACATGTGGGGCATGTTGTCAGTATCTTCCTTTGTAAAAACTTGTGAAAAGTAATCATTTAACATATTTGCTATTTTTTTTTTTCTTCATCTACGATTTTGCCATTTGTATCTCTTAAACATTTAATCTCCTCTTTGAATGTTCTCTTGCTGTTGTAATATTGGAAAAACATTTTGGAATTGGTTTTAGCTCCCTTAGCAATGTTCATTTCTATTTCTCTCTTGGCCTTTCTAACTTCCTTTTTGACTTGCGTTTGCAGTTCTGTGTACTCTTTCTGCATACTTTCTTTTTGGTCCTTTTTTAATGCTCTGTAAAGTGCCTTTTTTCGCTGAATATTTTTTTTTAATTGATCTATTAAACCATTTTGGCAATTTAGTTTTACATTTAGATTTGTCTACTTTAGGGATATAATTGTTTTGCGCCTCTAGTACTACATTTTTGAAGAACAACCATCCTTCTTCTGTGGGTGTTTTCTCTATTTTACTCCAATCTACTTCTGTTAGTCTCTGTTTCATACCTTCATAGTTTGCTTTTCTAAAATTGTAAACCTTAGCTTTAGTCATTTCTTTTGGGGTTTTAAAAAACACTTCAAATGAGACCATGTTGTGGTCTGAGTTTGCCAGTGGTTCTCTGACCTCTGTTTTAGTTATTCTATCTTCGTTATTTGAAAAGACTAAATCAAGGCATGCCTCCCCTCTAGTCGGTGCCTTCACAAATTGTGTTAGGAAGCAGTCATTTGTCATTTCCACCATTTCTATTTCATCCTTCGCGCTACCCACCGGGTTTTCCCATTTTATTTGGGGGAAGTTGAAATCCCCCATTAGTATGGCTTCTCCTTTGCTACACACATTTCTAATGTCATTGTATAACAGATTATTGTGCTCACCGTCTGAATCTGGCGGTCTATAGCATGCTCCTATTATTATGCCTTTTGAATTTTTGTCCGTTATTCTGACCCATATTGATTCGGTTTTATTTTCTTTGTCCAGGTTTAACACCTGGGCTTCAAGACTGTTTCTTATGTATAGCGCTACCCCTCCTCCTCTTCTGTCCTGCCTGTCTTTCCTATACAGTGTGTACCCACAAATATTAAATTCGTCCCCATCACTCTCAGACAACCACGTTTCTGTAACACCTATCACATCATAGTTACCTGTTAGTGCAGTAGCTTCAAGTTCTAGAATTTTGTTTCTGATACTTCTAGCATTTAGATAAATACATTTAATGGTTGTCTTACCTGAGTTGTTGTTCTTGTTTTGATGCGGTCTCCCTTCTGTTTTTTTTTTTATTTCTCCCCCCTTCCTTTCTAGTTTAAATGCTAGATTGGGCTGGGGTGACGCTGCCGAGTGCACCACCTTTATTTTGTAGTTTTATTGCTTTGTTTTTTTCCCTTTTTCTTTCGCCTTTTGTCCTTCGTGATTTATTATTTCCAGAGTACCTGCGAGTGCACCTGCATTAGACTGTGTACCTGGACTGGTATAACCGTGGTCTTGTTTACCGTTGCCAATACTCAAGCCACAGACAACAGCACCCTCTATGAATTGAAATAAATCAGTGCGTCTGAGTTCTATCTCCTTGTCAGTGAATTGCTCACCACCCTTCCACACGTGGTTTTAGAAGTGGAATTCACTGGCACTACCCACACAAAGCATAGCAATAATTTAAAAAAAAGACAGAATGGACCCGCAGCAATTCCCCACTGTGATGGACCTCCTGTGCCAAACCCTAACTGAAGTGGTGCAGGGGGGTGCCAGAGTGGCCACACCCAACCTCATGCTACAGCAGCCCACAAAAATGACGCAGAGGATTGGCCAGACTCCTACCTGTAGGTGTTTGAGGCCATGGCGATCTCCCAAGTGCAGTGGGCTAGCTGCCTCCTACCACAGCTGACGGGGGTAGAAAATGTAGAAATTGGCCAGCAGGTGACGCGAGTACAAGTGGGGTTGTGTCCTCGATTGCCAGTACCGGTAGTTCTGGCACGGGACTGTGATCAATTTAAAGATTGGTTGGCTGCCCTGACAGCCCCGTCTTCCCTATTGGCTAAGAAAAAGGAATTGGAAAGATCTTCCCCACCATCCCACCATCATATTGAAATTGAACTAGTTCGCCAGAGGCTGTACTGTATACCTGAGTGCAAAAGGCAGGTAGTAAAGGTGGAGATTGATGAGATGCTGAGACTGGGTGTAATAGAGGAGTCCCAAAGTGACTGGAATAGTCCGATTGTTTTAGCGGATAAGCCGAACGAGTCAACTCGATTTTGCATTGACTTCAGGCGAGTTGTGGAGAAATCGAAGTTTGACGCTTATCCTATGCCCCGGGTAGATGAGTTGCTGGAGCATCTAGGCACGGCTCATTTTATGATGACACTGGATTTAACGAAGGGGTACTGGCAGATACCCCTGACCCCAGAATCCAGAGAGAGGATGGTATTTTCTGCACTTTTCAGGTTGTACCAATTTTGCGGCCCCATCAGCAGTTGCCGCTGCTTACATAGATGACATGGTTATCCACACTGAGGATTGGCCGAGTTATCTGTGTAAGGTAGCAGCGGTACTGCAATCCTTGCGGGAGGCTGGGCTCACTTCTAACCCAAAGAAATGTGCCTTTGGGAAGAGTGAGTCGGAGTATTTGGGGAATATCGAGTAGAGAGTGGCCTGATCAGACCGCTGGTTGCTAAGGTGAAAGCCTTTGCTGACTGGCCGGTGCCGTTTCTTGTGACTAGCGGGTTATTATCAAAAGTTCATCCCAAGCTTTGCCACTCTCGCTACTCCCCTGATAGACCTCACCTAGAAGGCTGCCCCACATACGGTTCAGTGGACAGAGCCGTGGCAGAGAGCCTTTCTCGCTTTGAAGTGAAGGCTGTGTAGCAAGCCAGTGCTATGCAGTCTTGATTTCAGTAGGAGGTTCACCCTGCAGACAGATGCATCAGAGACAGGTCTCGGGGCAGTGTTGTCTCAGGAGGTTCAGGGAGGCGAGTACCTGGTCCTTTTTATAAGCAGGAAGCCCCACGAGAAAAACTATAGTACCATCGAAAAGGAGTGCCTCGCAGTAAAATGGGCAGTCAAGTCACTCTGGTACTACCTCCTGGGGTGACACTTCACCCTGGTTACAGATCATGCCCCCTTAGAATGGCTTCACTGGATGAAAGATAACAACGCCAGAATCATGAGATGGTACTTGGCCCTGCAGCCCTATTCCTTCGGGTAGTCCACCAAGCAGGGAAACTGCATCAAAACACAGATTTTTTCTCTTGGGAAGGCATGGAGGTGTACGATTTTCGAATGGACCGATGGTGCCATTCTAAGGGGGAGGATATGTAACAGGGATGAGACCTACGCTGACTCTTCTGGCGCATTCATAGTGCTGCTGGAAGAGGGTAGCAGCCTTACAATATCCGCCTGTCAGATACGGCATTGACACAGAGAGGTGGGAAAGAGGGTATGTGGGCTTTCCCTCTCTCTGAGTGGCTGAGGGGCGGGCTTTGGAATTTCTGCACTGATAAAATGACGCTCTGGGGTCCCTTCAGGTCTGCCCCCTCTAAGACATAACGAGCCAGCTGGCGGACTCTGGACTGCCAGACCGAGCACGGCCAGCGAAACAAAAAAACAAAATAAATAAAAAAACACTGGAAAAGGAAAGATTGTAGAACTCAGGGAATCCTTGGGCAGACCCCAAAACGTGTATAGGTGGAGGGGACACCGTAGCATAGGACGGAGACCCGGGCTGTGAGGATAGTGACGGTTGGGCTGACGCTGCCAAGTGCAGCACCTTTTTTTTGTAGTTTTATTACTCTCTTATTTTCCCTTTTTCTTTTGCCTTTTGTCCTTTGTGATATATTATTTCCAGAGCACCTGCGAGTGCACCTGCATTGGACTGTGTACCTGGACTGGTATAACCCTGGTCTTGTGTACCGTTTCTGGTACTCAAGCCGCGGACAACAGCACCCTCTGCGGGTTGAAATAAATCCATGCGCCTGAGCACCGGTACAAATAAAAGATCTGTCTCCTTGTCAGTGAATTGCCCACCACCCTTCCACAGCACCGTAGAACAAAATCTCTCGCCGCCATGATTTGCATTTTTCCTTAGTCTTGATTTTTTAAAGCATGTAGCATGTCTGAAATTAAAAAAAAAAATTATCCCAAAGGTGATAATCTTGTAGTTACGCTGCATGACTGTCATGAACAGCCATTACTTCAGTACTACTGTAAAATGACCAGCCACCACTTAGAAAATGTGTAGTTTATTTACATTTATTTAGAACGTGTAGTATTTTATGATTATGACCGGTCTAAATCAATACGTGTACTAAATATTTGAAATGTGTACAAAACAACACGCTTGTTTACACAGATGGCCTTCCATACTGCACTCCCTTGTGTGTTGCGTGTTCATGGGAAATGCAGAAAATGTGAAAATCAAATCATAGATAACAGGCATCGATGCATTTCACGTATCCCTCTGCACCATCCTCAAACATATGTAAATGGATGTGCAGTAACTGCATCACTGTACTCCCCACGGCCTGTTCTATGCCAGCATTCAGCATTGCACCGGCTAGAGGAGCCCAGTGTGGACACACCCCACGCCAGGGCAAGCCAGCCCTGCAGATCAGTGACCTGATGCTGTGAGTGAATGAGTGAGCGCTCTCCTGTCTGTTCAGGTTTCACAAGGTGCTGGACCGTGGATACAACTCGTGCTCCCGCAGTGATCTCTACTTTGTACCCCTCGACGGCTCCAAATTGTGGAAGAAACGGAGTGACGTGGCGGAGAGGGCGAGGAGAGAGGTGGAGCAAAGAGCGAGGGATGAGAAAGAGAGGGAGCGCAATAGGGAGCGTGAGAGAGAGCGGGGGAGGGAGCGTGAGAGGGAGAGGGACATAAACAGATCCATTCAGGTGAGTTCACAAGAAGAAGAACACAAAATAATTTTTAAAGCATTTTGAGAATACTTCATGCCTCCCCTGTCTACTGCCCTGTGTGTGTTCTGTATGAGCATCCCATTTTGACCCTTTTGTCAACCATGGGGGGCTGCTTCTGGAAAGACTCCTCAAAGCTGAATTGATGAAGTGAAGTGGAAACAGAAATGACAACTTTAAACCACCTAATTTCAGAAATTAGTCTAGCTAGAGCTAGAGACTCATACAGAACACACAGAGCTAGATATGAAACTGGTAAGGTACACATTCAGATGTATTTAGTTTTTTTTTTTTTTTTTTTTTTTTTTTTTTATAAGCCCCGTATAATAACAAGTTCATTATACAGGGTGAATTATATTCACCCTCCATGGGTACAGTTTTTGCATATATCCACTAGATGGCTTTCTTACCAGATTCAACATACTCTGATACTATTGTACTTAATATAGCATTTCAATGATTTGATTATTAACTGTCACACTGTAGATTCACTGTCCCTGTGCAGCAGGTATTAGGACCCCACAGCCTGACACCCCCAAACTGTAGATTCACTCTCCCTGTGCAGCAGGTATTGGGACCCCCTCATTTTGCATTTATGTTGTAAATTTGCTGTTGTTTAATTATTTGTTTATTTATTTGCTCCTCACAGAAGGACAGTCGGACGGCCACAGGCCAACTCCCCTTCTCAACCCCTCACCCCGCCCCTGCAGCCCAGCCCAGTTCAGCCCTTCCTATCCTGGTGGAGCACACCCAGTCCAGCATGGCATGCAGCCCCAGCTCAGGCTCTGCCCTACTGCTGCCCCCTCCTCCCCACCACCTGTCCCGGGGGGCGATGGAGCAGCTCTGCCCCGTGTCTCAAGGTTCTGTGGCAGCGGTGCCCCCCTACCTGGGCCCGGATACACCTGCCCTGCGCACGCTGAGCGAGTACGCCAGGCCTCACGTCATGTCACCCCACCACCGGCCCCACAGCCACCCCCACCACCCCTACTTCGTGCCGCAGTTCCCCAACGCACACCCCGACGCAGCGGCAGCGATCCTGGGCTTCATCTATGGGGGTCTGGAGGGGCAGGTGCACCCCCTGGCGCGGGACCGAGTGAAGCCTGGGTTCGAGTTCAAGACGGAGAACTTCAGCGAGCTGGCACACCTGAGTGCCCATGCCCATGCCCATGCCCACGCCCACCACCCCACTCACTCGGGGCTGTTATTCCCTGGGGACACCCTGTGCCCCCGCAACCTGCCGCCTCACCACGCCTTCCTGCACCCCTCCTTCTCTCCACTGCACCCCCCGCCCTGCTCACACACACAGACAGGGCCCCGGGACCTCCGAGAGCAGCCCCCTGTGCCCCCTCGGATAGGAGGGGAGTCTGAGAGGGGGGCGGCCCCTGGGGGGGGGGCAGGGGGCTCCTCTAGCTCAGGGGCCCCAGGGTCGAGTGGAGGGCTGCAGATGGTCAATGTGACTCCACACCATCACCAGCACTCCCACATCCACTCACACCTCCACCTGCACCAGCAGGACGCAGCTCTGCATGCAGGTGAGAGAGCTGGGCTGGGTCTTCTGGAGGGGGTTACACATATTCATAGAGACTGAATGCAGTGACTTTAACATAAAGACTAAATACAGTGACTTTAACATAGACACTGAATACAATGACTTTAACATAAAGACTGAATACAGTGACTTTAACATAGACACTGAATAGTGACTTTAGCATAGACACTGAATACAGTGACTTTCACATAGTCACTGAAAACAGTGACTTTAACATAGACATTTTTAACATAGACATTGAATGCAGTGACTTTAACATAGATATTGAATGCAGTGACTTTAACATTGACACTGAATACAGTGACTTTAACATAGACATTGAATGCAGTGACTAACATAAGCACTGAATACAGTGACTTTAACATGGCTGTTGAGAGTCTCTCTAATCCTAATACTTTATACCTCCTATTTTTGTTTCTTCTTCTTCTTCTTCTTCTTCTTCTTCTTCTTCTTCTTCTTCTTCTTCTTCTTCTTCTTCTGTGTTTGCACTCTTGGGAATTGTAATGTTTAACAATAGATAGGATAACAGGATAGAAATGACCACTAGAGGGAGCACTGGTCTTATTTTTTTTTTATGGCTTGCTGTTTGCAGTGGTGAGGCAACATCAGATTGGTATTTTCAAAATTTGCGGTAAAAAAACAAGTTATTAAAAATAAGTTTTATCCTCTTGAGACTGGAGAGGCATCGCTCTGATTCCACGTCCTCATGGGTGTTCACAATAATTTCACAGTCTATGAAAATGTGTCCTGCAGATTGTTTTCAAGAAATAACCAAATAGCACACCAGCACCACCACGTATGCTTGCACTGTGTCATCGATTCATTTTGACAGAATGTACCAGTTGCTGTCAACTTCCTCCTTATGCTTTCTTATTCCAACACGATAGCTTTCGTCCAGCTGTGTTGCAATATTTTCACTTCATTACCATTGCCGGCTTGTCGAAGTGTCATTTACGCGATTCGTGTTTCTTGATTTCTCCAGAAAGATGTTTTAAGTCATTCACTCTTGTTTGTCTGAGTCACTTCACCACCAAACAGCAAGCAGGGAAAGCAGAACGATGACTGTCCAGAAGCTTCCACAAAGACACTTTTCTTCTTCGTACCAGGCCGTTGTAAACCTCTGAATATACTCCTTAGCTCTGTCTTGGAGGACTGCTCGAGTTTTAAATCAGGCTGATGAGGTCCTTATTTTTTCACCAGAAGTTTCACTTCATAATTCAGTCCCAAGAATGGTGTTGTGAGTAACCATATTCATTTTGTTTACTGGAAGAAATCAGCTGAAGGGAATCACGAGCAAAACTGCATCCGTTATTGTTTCCAGGTAACGGCCGCAGCCTGGGGTCTGGGCAGTTAATCAACGCCACAAAGCCCATTACAAATCCCTGCAGCTTTACTCCTGTCAAACCTTGGAAATCCAAACAGCACATGAGCCACAAGGGTGTGAAGAACTCCCTGCTATAAATTTGCTGTGTTCGCCATTCGTATTTAATGACACACACACATAAATGCATACATACATTTGTGTGTGTGTATGCTTGCATACTTTGGTGGGGCCCCAACCCCCTCTACACACGAGACACCACTGTCCGCAAAATAAAATAATCAGAAATAAATAAGTACATCCTCTTCCTGTTGAACTCCTCTCACTGTCTGACCTTGTCTCTTGCCTGTGTTTCGTCTCTCTCTTCAGCTGCTGCTGGGGTGCACCCCCTGATTGACCCCCTGACCTCAGGGCCACACCTCTCTCGACTGCCCTATCCAGCAGGGGGGCTGTCCAACCCCCTCCTCACTCACCCCCTCCATGAGAGCGAGGTGCTGAGGCAGCAACTATTCGGTGAGGCGCAGTCTGAGTATCTGGCTGTGAGTCTGTCTGTGTGGGAATCTGTCTTGCCGTGTGTGTGACAATCTTTCTGTGAAACAGTGTCTCACCGTGTGTGTGTGTGTGTGTGTGTGTGTGTGTGTGTGTGTGTGTGTGTGTGTGTGTGTGTGTGTGTGTGTGTCTGTGTGTGTGTGTGTGTGTGTGTGTGTGTGTGTGTGTGTGTGTGTGTGTGTGTGTGTGTGACAGTATGGATATCAGTGGGAGAGTTTGTCTGTGGAGCAGTGAATCTCACAACACACTGGTGTCTGTCTGTGTGTCTGTGAGTCTGTCTGCAGCGTACATGTCGGTCTGTGTGTCTCTGTGAGTATCTGCAGTACACGTGTCTGTCTGTCTGTGTATCTTTGAGTCAATCTGCAGCATAACTGTCTGATTGTGTAAGTTTAGTTTTCTCTGGCTTGACCCTCCCCCTTTCTCTCCCTCTCCCCCCCTCTCTTGTTCCACCCCTCTCTCTTCCCCCACACTCCCCCTCTCTGGTAGGTGTTCAGTTCCGGGAGCTGCCCCCCCCCTCACTGGCCCCCCCAATGTCAGCGGCTCATCAGCTGCAGGCAATGCAGGCACAGTCAGCCGAGCTGCAAAGACTGGCTCTGGAGCAGCAGTGGATACAGCACCACTCCCTCCCTCCCACTCAGGAGGACTACTACAGGTACACCAGCACAGAGCGGCACCCCTGTGTGAGGAGCAGGGAGTGCAGCGAGCATGGGGCCTGGGAGAGCGCTGTTACCTTTACTGCCCTGCTGTCGGCTCTGCTGTGCAAAGTGCAGCCATTGGGTTCCAATCTCCTTTGCTTTGCTGATCTTGGCTCAGGCCCCCAGGGGGTATTCTCTTCACTGGGTTTAGACATTAAAAATGAGCTAAGGATACTTCACTTAAAGAGAAACCATTAGACTATTTACTTAGACCCTTTGTTTTGTTTCTTTATTTTAAATGTGCCCAGGAGGGCTATGCAGGCTTCAGGCTCGGCTCAGTTTATAACTGAAAATCCAGCGAATAATGCTGAGCCCAAAACTGGTTTAAAATGCAGGGAATACCCCAGTCAGCATCCAATCTCCCATTGAAATGTGTAGTAACTGATAAAAAAATATTGTGTGCCAATATGTTTCCTGTTGAGTTAAGAACCCCCCCAAATAATAGTTTAAGTTGTGGGCAATACGCTTCACAACATTGTAACACATTGCTTTAACCTTTATAGTGCATAATATTTAATTGGCAAACTTTGTCCACAAGAGATGACAGTGTTTCCTGAGAATGGAGCTATGCCAGATTCCAGACACACTTTTTTTTTTTCTTTTTGTGCCAAAGAAGTTTTATAAACAACATACAGTGTTGAGGAAATAGCAAACATACAAATATCAGCCAATAGGATATTTAAATATTATAAAATCACAGAGAGCACACAAGTTCTATAGTTTAAAGTTATCCATGTACTGTCAGAGGGGAATGAATGGGGGGGATGTTTAGTGTTGATTTTACTGTGAGAGGGGAATGACTGGGTTGTGGATGGTTAGTGTTGATTTTACTGTGAGAGGGGAATGACTGGGTGGAATGGTTAGTGTTGATTTTACTGTGAGAGGGGAATGACTAGGTGGGATGGTTAGTGTTGATTCTCTTACAAATACAAAGTGCGAGTACAGTGCGAGTTGCCCCAACAAAAGCAAACTGCGGCCATTTGCAAATTCTCTTCCTTTTTCACTAATAGTGAAAGCATCTGAGCTAAGCTTCTCATTATGTACTTGCTTTATGCCTCTTATTAAACTGTTTCTTGAAGATTCTGTCTTATAACAGTGTTTTTCCTTCAGTCGATAAATTCTATCGTGGTTAAAAAAAATAAAATAAAAAACTTTCTTCCGAGTTTTGAGCTGGTTATCCCGAAGCTGCCGTGCACCAGCGGGAGCCTGCGACTTGCGATCCTCCTCCCCCGGGTCTAGCTCATTCTTTGCAGCAAAGTACTCTCGTCTGCACAGAAATAAAAATAAATAAATAAAAATATAGTTCTACCCCGGCTGGGATAGTTTCTTTATCTTTTGTGTATCAGTGCTGTTATGTTCCTGTTTACTCCCTTCCCTTGTTTTTCTTTGTTTTACAGAAAACGGGATCGAGTTCTGTGGGCTCATAGGACTCTCTGTATTACGGCTGTAGTACAGAGGCTTTCTTCATGCTTGGAGATAGCCTGTAACTGTGACTGTGTGTAGTATTCGTACTGCTCATTCCATAGTCTTCTTGACTGTACAGTTAAATGCCTTGCTACTGTTGTCCTTTAGCACAAGGTTGACGTCTTCTTCTTTGTACCTCAGTATCAGAGTGGACACAACCTTAGAGTCGGTACCGAGGTGATACATAATGCGAACAGAACTTAGCCTCTTGGAACCGGCGGTATACCTCATTACCGGGGCTGTGAGGTGAGTATTAACGTCCCGTACAGACGTCTCGTTAAAAAAAAAAAAAAAAGGACACTGCGTTACCGATGTCTTGTTGCGGGATCGGTACCGAGCTGTTTTCAATTAGTTTCGGTACCAATTGTATTCACACTACCTAAACTACTTTAGGTACAGTACCAGGTTTGCTGGTACCAACGTATTGCTGTCAGTACCAGAATTGGTACCAAGCTTGCTTGCTTTTGGTACCAGTTGTACTAGAAATTAGGTACCCAGACTTGTGTTTACTAGTCTGTAGATACCAAGTCAGGCTAGATACAGAGCACAGCTCAGTATTAGTTATTAGTTTGTGCTCAGCCTATTACATAGAGAATAAGCACTGTGTTTCACAGTTTTCAGCAAGCGATCCCTATGGACCAGGCTTGTGCACCAGTCGAGTGATCGCTCTATCACTCCTGCACAACTACCTCCTACGGAGACAGCTGGTAGAAGTAGGGGGCGCGCTAGGGAGCGCAATTCCAGAGAACATTGCTCTAGTGAGCACCGTTCCAAGGAAGGTAGCCAGAGGCCCCATTATGCAGAGCGCAGTGCCAGGGCACATAGCTCTAGGGACCTACCTCTAGGAAAGGACACAGGAGAAGCCCCACTTCCTCCTCCTCATCCTCATCCTTTTCCTCTCCTGCTTCTTCTCCTTCCCCCCCAAGGACTAAGAAGAGGAGGCACAAGTTCAGGTCATCGGACCGCTGGCATAGTATGTGCAAGATGTTCCAGCAACAGCAGTCAGCTCTGACCAAGTTGTTGAAAGAGCGGTTTGCCAGCACAGGCACCTGCTGTGCCTATGGTGACACAAGCACCTGTTCTGTTACACACAGTGACTTCTCTCCCCCCCCCCCCCATCCATTTGGGTTGGTGGGGGAGGAAATGGAGGATGCGCTCTCTGTCCTTGTTTCAGAAGAAGCGGAAGAGCAAGAAGGGGTTGTATTGGAGGAACAAGTGGCAATGGATTTGCTGCCCCTGCCTCTGTTACCTGGGGAGCTTATACCCTTGATGCATTGAGCCAATAAAGCAGTTAAGGTGCCATGTCCAAGCGCAAAGGCCGAGAGGTGCTTAGTGTTTGACGAGCGTAAGGAGAATCCATCTGAAGCCCCGCCCATCCTCCCGGATTTTTGGCAGCAGCTTACCTCGTCATGGCAACACCCAGCCAAAGCCCCTGCAACCCCTAGGTCGGGCACGACCAATAGGGTGCACAAGGGGGATAAGATGGGACTGGTCCAGTTCCCCCAAGTTGGATCGACCATACTAGCCTTGGTGCAGCCAGCGAAACGGGCCTTGCTGTCCAAGGACATCGCTTGTCCAAACAAGCAAATGTAGGGTCACGGAGGTCCTTCTAAAGCAAGCCTACTCCGATGACACCTTCATTGTGTGTTTGGGCTACTACAATATAGGGCTGGTGGCTTACTAGAGCCACATTTGGAGTTCTGCTGTTGAGGTGGGACTCACCCCAGATGAGCTGCAATTAATCTCTCGCATGTTGCTATGGCTGGCAAACTCCAGAGCCAAGCAACAGGGTGTAGTATGGCAGCATTGGTAGCAGCCACAGCTGACGGTGTGCATTCTCAAGCCAGGCCGATGTAGGGAAATAAGGCTGCTTTGCTTGACGCGCCTATTACACCAGGGCATACTTTCACAATTGCGGTGGATGATACGTTGCTTTGGTCCAAGGAAGCAAGGGAAGCAACAAAGATGTTGTATGAACTTGCCACTAAGCCTGCACCACCGCCTAAGAAGCAGTGGTATCAGAGCCCACCACCCCAGCCACAGTGGCAGCCTCAAGACGGTCCATGGGATCCTCCAGCAGTCGCTGGTACGTCGGGTCGAGGGCATGGTAGGCATAAATGGTTTCAGCCTGGCAAAAAACCTCAGGTGCTGAAGTCAAAGCAACGCCCTAGGACATTGCTGCCACAGGCCCAAGGCCCCTTCTCCAGGGACCATCTGGACTACTGGGACCAGTGCACCCATGATTCTTGGGTGCTCACCACTATACGTTGGGAGTACTCCTTACAATTCAGCCATGGACCATCCCACTTTCGGGGCGTGGTCCATACGCTGGTCAAGGACCCCCGAGCCAATGACTTACTGGCTTAGGAGCTAGAAACACTCCTGCACAAGCAGGCTATTCGCATCTTACCACTCAAAATACTTTCTGGTGACCAAACGGGATGGTGGCCTCAGACAGATCCTCGATCTCAGACAGGTCAACCTGTAGCATGCTATAGACCGCCAGATTCAGACGGTGAGCACAATAATCTGTTATACAATGACATTAGAAATGTGTGTAGCAAAGGAGAAGCCATACTAATGGGGGATTTCAACTTCCCCCAAATAAAATGGAAAAACCCGATGGGTAGCACGAAGGATGAAATAGAAATGGTGGAAATGACAAATGACTGCTTCCTAACACAATTTGTGAAGGCACCCACTAGAGGGGAGGCATGCCTTGATTTAGTCTTTTCAAATAACGAAGATAGAATAACTAAAACAGAGGTCAGAGAACCATTGGCAAACTCAGACCACAACATGGTCTCATTTGAAGTGTTTTTTAAATCCCCAAAAGTAATGACTAAAGCTAAGGTTTACAATTTTAGAAAAGCAAACTATGAAGGTATGAAACAGAGACTAACAGAAGTAGATTGGAGTAAAATAGAGAAAACACCCACAGAAGAAGGATGGTTGTTCTTCAAAAATGTAGTACTAGAGGCGCAAAACAATTATATCCCTAAAGTAGACAAATCTAAATGTAAAACTAAATTGCCAAAATGGTTTAATAGATCAATTAAAAAAAATATTCAGCGAAAAAAGGCACTTTACAGAGCATTAAAAAAAGGACCAAAAAGAAAGTACGCAGAAAGAGTACACAGAACTGCAAACGCAAGTCAAAAAGGAAGTTAGAAAGGCCAAGAGAGAAATAGAAATGAACATTGCTAAGGGAGCTAAAACCAATTCCAAAATGTTTTTCCAATATTACAACAGCAAGAGAACATTCAAAGAGGAGATTAAATGTTTAAGAGATACAAATGGCAAAATCGTAGAGGAAGAAAAAAAAATAGCAAATATGTTAAATGATTACTTTTCACAAGTTTTTACAAAGGAAGATACTGACAACATGCCCCACATGTCATCCAGTTCCTATCCAGTTTTAAATAACTTTAGCATAACTGAGGCAGAAGTGTTAAAGGGACTAGGAGCTCTTAAAATAAACAAATCCCCTGGGCCGGATGAGATCCTCCCAGTAGTACTCAAAGAAATGAAAGAAGTTATTTACAAACCGCTAACCAAGATCATGCAGCAGTCTCTTGACACAGGGGTGGTACCGACAGACTGGAAAATTGCAAACGTAATACCGATCCACAAAAAGGGAAACAAAACTGAACCAGGTAACTACAGACCAGTAAGCCTGACTTCTATTATATGCAAACTTATGGAAACTATAATAAGATCCAAAATGGAAAATTACCTTTATGGTAACAGGGTACTGGGAGACAGTCAACATGGTTTTAGGAAAGGGAGATCGTGCCTAACTAACTTGCTTGATTTTTTTGAGGATGCAACATCGATAATGGATAATTGCAAAGCATATGACATGGTTTATTTAGATTTCCAGAAAGCTTTTGACAAAGTCCCGCACAAAAGATTAATTCTCAAACTGAACGCAGTTGGGATTCAAGGAAACGCATGTACATGGATTAGGGAGTGGTTAACATGTAGAAAACAGAAAGTAGTGATTAGAGGAAAAACCTCAGAATGGAGTGTGGTAACCAGCGGTGTACCACAGGGATCAGTATTAGGTCCTCTGCTATTCCTAATCTACATTAATGATTTAGATTCTGGTATAGTAAGCAAACTTGTTAAATTTGCAGACGACACAAAAGTAGGAGGAGTGGCAAACACTGTTGCAGCAGCAAAGGTCATTCAAAATGATCTAGACAAGATTCAGAACTGGGCAGACACATGGCAAATGACATTTAATAGAGAAAAGTGTAAGGTACTGCACGCAGGAAATAAAAATGTACATTATAAATATCATATGGGAGATATTGAAATTGGAGAAGGAATCTATGAAAAAGACCTAGGAGTTTTTGTTGACTCAGAAATGTCTTCATCTAGACAATGTGGGGAAGCTATAAAAAAGGCTAACAAGATGCTCGGATACATTGTGAAAAGTGTTGAATTTAAATCAAGGGAAGTAATGTTAAAACTGTACAATGCACTTGTAAGACCTCATCTTGAATATTGTGTGCAGTTCTGGTCACCTCGCTATAAAAAAGATATTGCTGCTCTAGAAAGAGTGCAAAGAAGAGCGACCAGAATTATTCCGGGCTTAAAAGGCATGTCATATGCAGACAGGCTAAAAGAATTGAATCTGTTCAGTCTTGAACAAAGAAGACTACGTGGCGACCTAATTCAAGCATTCAAAATTCTAAAAGGTATTGACAGTGTCGACCCAAGGGACTTTTTCAGCCTGAAAAAAGAAAACAAGGACCAGGGGTCACAAATGGAGTTTAGAAAAAAGGGGCATTCAGAACAGAAAATAGGAGACACTTTTTTACACAGAGAATTGTGAGGGTCTGGAATCAACTCCCCAGTAATGTTGTTGAAGCTGACACCCTGGGATCCTTCAAGAAGCTGCTTGATGAGATTTTGGGATCAATAAGCTACTAACAACCAAACGAGCAAGATGGGCCGAATGGCCTCCTCTCGTTTGTAAACTTTCTTATGTTCTTATGTTCTTACCTGAGCCACAGGTGGTTCAAGATATTGACCCTGCGACGGCTGTCGCAGTCCATCAGGCCAGGCGACTGGTTCACAACAGTGGCCTTACAGGATGCCTGCTTCCACATTCCCATAAAACCAGGGTATCACAAGTACCTTCGGTTTGCCTTTCAAGAAAAAGGCTTTCGTGTACTGCTGTTCGACCTGTCCCTGGTGCCATGTGTTTTTACAAAATGCATGGACGCTATTCTGGCCACTCTGAGACTCAAGGGTATCAGAGTTCAAAATTACCTGGATGACTCGCTCACTTGTGCGGAGTCGCCAGGTCAGGCACGACAACACACGCAACGCATCACTGATCACTTCTTCAGACTAGGTCTGAAAATGAATCATGCGAAAAGCCAGCTGGACTCTCAGTCCATGACAGCTGCTCTGCATGCCAGCCTGTCTAGACTTATTCTGGTTAGGCAGAGCTTTACCAGTAGTGACATTCCAGAAACTTCTGGGCTTGATGGCAGCAGCTTCTCAATCCCTTCCCCTGGGCCTTCTACATATGCGGTCCCTATAGGTTTGATTCAACAGGATAGTCCCTCACCCAATGCTGAACCGCAGCCGCTTAATGACAATGTCCAGATCCTGTCTCCAGACTCTCTCTTGGTGGAAACAACCAACCCACCTGCACTTAGGTATCAGGCTGGGAGCAGTCACAAGAAGAGAAATGATCACCACCGAATGTGGAACATTCTGGGTGCACAACGGGTGTCCTTGGTGGAGCCGACACATAAATCTACTGGAACTGCAAGAGGAGTTTCTAACCCTTCAATTCTTTCTGGAGGAGATCAAGGGGAGACACATGCTTGTCCGGATGGACAACACAACATTGGCGGCTTACATCAACCACCAAGGTGGTATGATGTCACCCAGTCTCAACAGGGTGGTCACCAGGCTTCTGCTCTGGGCACACACCTAACTCCTCTCATCTGCCAGGAGTGGTAAATGGACGGTGCAGATTGGACACTCCATCCCAAGGTAGTGATCCTCATGTGGGAGCGGTTCAGGAGAGCAAAGGTTGATCTCTTTGCCTCCCAGGAGTCGACTCATTGCACCCTGTGGTTCTCCATAAAGAGAGACGAAGGGGGTCTAGGGGTCAATGCACTGGCTCACCAGTGGCCAGCACAACCACTGTATGCATTCCTGCCATTAGTACTGCTATCGCTGTGTCTAGAGAAGATCAGGACAGAGCCATGGTCCTACTAGTGATACCTCACTGGCCCAAGAAAGCCCGGTTTGCCACGGTGATACAGCACCTGTGCGGAGAACCATGGGAATTGCCAATTGCGACCTGCTCAGTCAGGCACAGGGCAGTCTGTGGCACCACGACCCATTGAGCCTGCAGCTCTTGGTTTGGCCCCTGAGCGGATGCATTTGAGCCGTCTCGGTCTGTCTAATAGTGTGATTGACACCCTACAGAATGCTAGGGCTGCCTCAACTCATTCCCAGTATGGTTACAAGTGGGGCGTTTTTCAGACGTGGTGTCTATCGCGGGGTGAATATCCCACGTCATGTCCAATGACAATAATCTTGCAATTCTTGCAAGACCTGTTGGATGAAGACGAAACCACCTTTTGAGCCCATGCAGTCCGCAGAGTTCAAATTCTTGTCTTTTAAAACGGCTTTTTTGGTAGCTGTCACTTCCGCATAGTGAGTAATTGAGCTAGAGGCCCTATCCGTGGCTAAAGCTTGTTTGTTTTTTGCACAAGGGAGGTCACGAGTGACACTCCGGACCAACCCAGCGTTTTTACCAAAGACAATTTAGGTTTTTCATGTCAATCAGTCGGTGGTGTTAGGGCTTTCACCACCCACCCCCCCTTCCCCCACCCCTTTCCAATCTGGCAGAGACAGGATGCTCCACACACTGTGCCTGGTAAGGACACTGGCATACTATGTGGAGAGGACAAAAAGTTGGCGCCAATTGGAGCAACTCTTTGTTTGCTACGGCTCTCAGTCCCAAGGGCAGGCTATGTCGAAACAGCGCCTGTCTCGGTGGCTGACGGAGACCGTGAAGACCGTATCAACTTTCCAAGTTGCCCCCGCCAGAGAAAATAACTGGCCATTCCACTAGGGGGCAGGCCACTTCTTGGGTGATGTTCCAGGGCGTATCTGTCGCAGACATATGCAATGCAGCGGTAAGGGAGACTCCCCATACGTTCACGAGGTTATACAGGATGAACATCGTGGATCCTCTGTTTCCTGGATTTGGAACACGGCTGCTGAGGGCTGCTTCGGAGGCCTTCCCCTCAACCACAGATTAATCGGTGGGTAACCTAGTTACCTTAGGACAGCTAGTGCCATTAGCTCAGAAGAGTCTTGCGCCTGTCCTCACGACAGATTGGGTATACTTACCCATTAGTGATGGTTCATATTTCGTATTTGTAAGAGAATGTTAGGTTATTATCATAACCCTGGTTCTCTGAAATAGAAATATTAACTATCAGTCTTCATGGTCGCTGCGGAGCCACAAGACTCAAAAGTAAAAGAGAATTTGCAAATGGACGCGGTGTGCTTTTGTCGGGGCAACTCACACTGCATCATACATGCTTCCGTTCTTGGGTTCTTAAAGGGAAATAACCCATTAGTGATGGTTAGTATTTCTATTTGAGAGAACTAGGGTTATGATAATAACCTAACGTTTTCTTAGTATGAGAGGAGAATGACTGGGCTGGATGGTTAGTGTTCATTTTCTGAGATTTCTTTCCAGGAAGCTGTAGGTCATGTATATTCTTATGTATTTTCTGAATTGTTTTAAATGTTTCTTTGTCTTTTTTTAGCCACATGAAGAAGGAAAATGATAAAGCACTTTGAGCAGGTGAAGTGGCCAGAGAGAAGTCATCTCACCATCAATGAAGAAAGAAAGAAGGAAAGAGTGACAGTGCAAAATGAAGGGAAGGAAAAAGACAGCTGGCAAGATGGAAAATGTATTAAGTTCCTGAAGATAAATCCAGAAGGTTTGAAAGCAATTTATTTAATGAACGTTTTTTGAGAAGACAGTATATTTGAAATACGTCCTTTTAATTTTGATATCATTAATTGAGCACTTAATATTCTGGATTCATACATTTTACATTTTAAATGACCTCATCTAAGAGAAAGTAAAGGGTGCTCCCTCTAGTCCAGGGCAAGTTTGAGTCATAGAGACTGAACTGCTGCTCCCTCCCTCATCCCCTAAGAGAAAGGCCCCCCTTTAAAAACATAACTAAAAAAGAATGATGAATCTTATTTTGATATCATGCTGTTACGGTAATGTAAATACTCTCAATGTGGTGCCACAGTCACATGTTTTGTCTATTAATGTCTATTGTATGTATGAAAAATGTGTGTAATTAAAAAAAAAATCTTTTGGAAACGGGGGTGTTATTTGCAAGTTGTTTTAGCTAATGAGTCAATACTTTTTTTGATGTACCCCATCTTTTTGTTGTCCCCATGTATGCATTACCCCACGACAGACCCCTTGCTTTCTCCCTTGCATTCTTTCTTTCTCACTAAATATCTTGGTATCCCTGAACAGATCTTCACATACACACAAAAAATGTTCATGAGTGAGCAAAGCAAGCTGTCCCTCACGTGCAGTAACAGCTCAGAACCACCGGGGGATCTTTGTTTTTCAGCATTGTGTTTCTGCTGCAGCGGCACTGAGTCTGACTTCCAGCAATGGGGCTCCTTCACAGAGCACAGATCATTTAAATCAACTGAATGCAGTTTATGAAACAATTATCTGTTCAGGGCTACAGAGAGATTTAGTGTTAAAGCACTAAAGCAAGCAAGGGGTCTCAATAGTGGGGTAACACAGGGTTTCATTCTTAGGTGGGCCAGATGTCAATTCCAGAGTCAAAAACAATATAAAAACACAAGTCCAGCCTTGGGGTCCCTTTGTTGGCAGTCCTGTTTGTTTCTGTTCCTCAAAAGGAAAGTGGATGGCACAACACACTTTTACATTCAGCGTTTTTATTCATTTTGTTTTTTATAAAACATATTTCTCAGAGATTTTCTTTAATACCCTCACCCCCTTTTCTAAAACGATCTTTTTAAATATATGAATTTATCAAAAAATTAATTAAAACTGTAAATAATGATGTTTTTTCATGGCACGTGTTCTGTGTGTGAGAGAGAGTTTGGGAATGTGTGTGTGAGAGACAGAGAGAGAGAGAGAGATTGTGAGTGAGTGAGATTGTGAGTGTGAGCGAGTGTGAGAGACATTGGGATTTTGAGCGAGTGAGATTGGGAGTGTGAGGGAGTGCGAGTGAGATTGGGAGTGTGAGCGAGTGTGAGAGACATTGGGAGTGTGAGCGAGTGAGATAGGGAGTGCGAATGAGATTGGGAGTGTGAGCGAGTGTGAGAGACATTGGGAGTGTGAGCGAGTGTGAGAGACATTGGTAGTGTGAGCCAGTGTGTGAACATTGGGAGTGTGAGAGAATGGGAGTATGAGCGAGTCTGTGTGTGAGAGTTGATCTGCCTTGCCTGCCTGCCCCCCGCTCTGCTGAGCTGTGCTGATGTGGGCTCCGCACCAAATCCCTACTCTCTCTTACCATTGCACGCAGATAGATGCTGAAACCCTATTGATCACTACTGCTTTGTTTTGTTGCATTTCCTGACTGATAAAATGCATGGGGTTACCCTTTTTTTTTTGATAAAAAAAAAAAGATTCAAGTGATAATTATTATTGTTGTTATTATGATTTTATATTATTTTTACATTTTTTTCTGTGTAAAAAACAAACTGACATAATAAATAATTTGTTTTTTTCATGTGTTGTGCTGCTTATTGTGTCAGTGATAGGGATATAGTGGAGGTGTCCATCTGTCAATATGTGTGTCACACATTTCAGTATGACATCAGACTTGCATCGAACCAAAGCTTACAAAGAAAAAAGCATATTTTAGGAGGTGTGTTATGAAAAGATTATTTTTTTCTTGTACAACACCCACAATCAAACCAGACCTAGAGAATCACAGAATACCGCTGTGTACCGAGTATGAAGGCAGAATCTCAAAGCGTTTTTATCACCTGGGAACCAAACAGTCACCTGACAATGTGGCAGCCATCTTAGGTCAGAGGTCAAAGTGGCTGTAGAGTTTCCACAACACTGGAAATATGAAGCTGCAGGTGCAATGGGTTATCAGATATTAGTTATAGTAGATGCAACAATGGCGGGCTGACTAACTGTGACAGAAATATAATGAGTTCTGGTTGGAAATCTCCCTCCCGACCGGTGGGGGCGCTAAGTAGCGAAAGGGGAAGACTTTGGACGGGTTGGCCTGACAGTTCATTTCCTGGGTCAGGAAGTCGGTCAGTCGGAATGAAGGTGAGACTCCGTTGCAGGAATGTATTGACCTGGAAGGTAAACGAGGTAGCAGCTGTAAGCAAGACATGCTGCTGCAATCGCTTACCAGGGGTCATGCGTAATAGCATAAAGGGGTCAGAGAATCGTAAGTCTTTTCCTTCACTTTGGTTACGAAACCTAACCTGGAAGGACCCACGCAGTGTGCGAAATAAATAATCATGAGTGTTTTTGTTTGTCTTGTCTATAATTGTTACTTGTGTGTTTATAGACGGCGAACAAGTTTCAGAGTTGTCGCTGTTAGCCAGCAATAAACCTGGACAACACTTCACCACTTGTTCACCACTGTAGCATGTATTTATATTGTACTTCACCACAAGCACTGAGAGCACTCACTTTGGACCACTGATCATGTTGTGTCTAATTTTTTGTGTTACTACTGTGCTTATTATTTGCAGGACTGTAACCCTTTCACTACTGTGCAATGCACATTGTTGTGTATTACAAGCTCATTATTGTTTACTGACTGGTCATCAGACCATTGCATTATAAAACCATTACAAACAAACCATTTTACCCATACTTTGTTGTCCGTTTGTTTTGTGGGATTACTGCACCAGCACCACACCTGCTTGACTAATTATCACTTTGCCACACTATCTCATATTATAATACAGGCTCCCCTTACAAGCATGCTTCAAAAGTACAAAATCACAGAGGGGTACAGCTGATAAAATGTAATCTCAGACCCTTTAAAATTAAAATAATCTTGTTTTTTGTAGCTTACTCTTTAAAGAAGTAACCTCTAAAAAAAGACTACATAGCCACTGAATTTTAACTAGCCGCTCTAGATCTCGTAGGTTCTTCATGCTGGTCTCCCTCCATTCTGCTACAATCTTACGACAATCAAACAAGATGTCTGGTAAAGATCTCTATGGCAATGTCAAGTTCACTCGGAACCCAGGCGACCAAACATCTGCTAAACTGTGTGCAGGTGAGCTTTGTCTTTGTAAGCTTGGTGCTTTATTATATGAAGAACAGTCTCCCTTTAAAATTGTTGCGCACATTTTTCTGAACTTTGCTGACACACTTGCCTGGGTCTCAGACTCTGCTGTGTAACTCTCTGTGCCAGTTTGCAGTGGTAAAGAGCTGTTTGCCCTAACCAGACTCGTGTTTCTAATGTTGCGGAGGTGGGAAGGAGATTCTTGCTCATCCATAACTATTAAACACTCAGTAGTGCTACATCTAGAAATAAAGGAACTTCATAAATTCAATGACACACGTTTTGACTACATAAACAATTTGCAGGAATGTGAGTTTTCTGTGTCTGGTTTATGTATTGAACTGCACAGGAGAAATGACCTCCGTTTAATTTATTTTAATAAAATATGCACAAAAATAATGTTTGTTTAGGGGTGAAAATGATGGGTAGGGCTGGTTACAGCAAACAAACATATATCAGCCCTAATCCTACCTTTTTAATTACTTTTAAAATACTCTTAGACGATCTTGAACTGTACCACCAAACTCCTCCATGCAATCAGCCCATTGCCAAGGTTTATCCAATCCCTGCCTGACCCGTATCTGATCGAAATGGAGTTGTATAGAGTACTTGCAGGTACTCACTTTCCCCAAGATGGCCGACTTCCAGTATCCGCCCACTGTCGAGTAGACCCGTCTATGTAGACATATATAGAACTAGACCCGCCAATGGCTGACTTCTCAGTGGAGTCGAACGAGATTTCGGTCCGCCATCTTCGATACTTATGAGTCTGCTGCTGAGAGTGCTATAACCAATGTAAACAGGCAGATACGCACAGCGTTTTTCGGGGTTTAATTTATTTAGCTTCAATAAAATTGTATTTTTTAAACTTGGATATTAAACTATTAAATTATTCTCCAACTCTTGCTTTGTCTAGTTCATTTATGTATTTAGTTGCAAAAGCAAGTCGATTGTATTTCCCTTGCATTCGTGCTGAAAGTTTTTCCGGAATCAATGATTTGCGTGGTAGGTCGCTCTTTGTTATCTGTTTGTCGTGTGTGAGCGACTGCCTGTGCAGTCAACCTCGGGAGTGGTTGTCTGAACACAGTGTTCGGTGCCCTCTGCTATAGCGCTAGTATGTGAATGCACAGCGCTGCACTATTTAATCAGTGCTTGAGCACTTGATTACAGCCAGTGCAAGTAGTGCTCAGTGCACAGCCGATGTAGAACACTGAACTGATGTCAAGCAAGCCAGGGTTCCACCCCAACTATGGCCTGCAAGGCCGTGATCCAGCAGGAGGCTAAGCATACACTCTGGCACGGTGCTTGGGTGTCCAACATGCCACCTTGACCCTCGAAAGAGAGGTGGCTTGCATTATCTGTGTGGTTTTTCAGACTCGGGTAAGGGAAATAGGTTGAAGAGGGTTCTGCATCCTCGGTGGCTCTTGTAACCCTAGAGCCCCTCCTCCATGAACTGTCCCAGGATCCCCTGCTGGACATCCCCAACGTGCAGGCCCCCTGTAGTCACTCCCCATCTCCACATGCGAGAAGGGTGAAGCGTTTGAAGCAGATGAGGGACGTTATGGACCTCAAATCCCAGATGGCCCAGGTCCTGGAGCTTTTGGCCAAAAACGCATTTGACATCCCGCCCCCCCCCCCCCCCCCCCCAGGGGAGATCAGGGTGGATGGGAAGAGGCGTCTCAGCTGGTGCAAGAGGACACGCTTTCTATAGCGGCCTCTGGGGATGGGGTTTCCTTCTCCTCTGACACGCAGGTAGGAGGGGAGCTTGAACCCTTTGCTGAGGAACAATCTGGCTTCGAGGTAGCCTAGCTAGTCAGTGCTCCCCTGTTGTCTAGTTCAGTTTAGGCACGGATGGGACGCACTGCAGCTTTACTGCCGGTCCCTTGGACGTCAGCGGCAGAACTATGCTGGTCCGTTTTCCAGACACAGGTGATGGCTCCTCCACCTCAAAAGTTCCCGTCCTTCCCGGATTTAATGGAGGAGGTACGCTCCTTTCAGTATCATCCGGCTTCAGGTCCTAGCATGCTGAAACAGGCCTCACCACTTGCCTTTCTAGAAGGAATGGAAAAGCTGGGCCTAGCGGGGTTCCCCCCAGTAGACTCCACCATCGCAGCCCTTGTTAAGGCCCCACTAGTGGGTGGGTTGGCTAAAGACCCGGTGTGCCCAAACCCTTAGTGCAGGGTGACAAACGCACCTCAAGCTGGCGCATACAGCATTCTATATGGACGGTGTACTGCGTGAGGTCCCGCTCCCTGAGCCAGCAGTGACAGAGCTACGTCTCCTGTCCAGCACGCTGCTGCAGATCTCTGGTCTCCAAGGGCAAGCTCTTGGCCGGAGCCTAGCTAGATTGATTGTGGCTCGAAGACAGATCCTGCAGAGATCCCACCAGGAACCTGAGGCGTACCGGCAGATGGCCACATTGCTTGCTCCCGCGAGGCATGACGAACCGCTGACGAGTTCCTCCGACATGGACTGTCATCAGGACAGTTCCAGTCCCCACGACTCCGCTGGGTGTCCTAAGGCATAACTTACAGGTACATCAGCAGCGAACAACCGGGCCCACCCAGCAGGAAGAGGGAACGCAGGACGCGGCCAGCCCACACACTAGCGTCCCAGGAGGCATGTCCAGGACCAATGCCCTAGACAGCCACCCCAAACTGCCCAGCCGCAACCTCAGCAGACCAGGAAGGGCCCCTGAAGGCTGGCGCACTCAGACCCCCTTTTCAGTACAACAGCTGCAGTACTGGCGCATTTGCTCCTCTGACACCTGGGTGCTTGCCACCGTGCACAACAGTTACGTGCTTCAGTTCTGCTTGGGACAGTTACGTGACTTCAGTTCTGGAATTTTCTGGTACTCAAAAAAGATGCTGTTTCGCCCCATCCTAGCCATGAGGCTCCTCAACCCCAACTCCCATGAAGAGGGTTATTGCTCGAACTATTATCTGGTGCTCAAAAAAGATGGTGGCTTTCTCCCCATCCTTCACCTGAGGCTCCTCAACGAGTTCTTAAAAGGGAGGAAGTTCCAGATATCCCGTACGTTGTTGCATGAACCCTGAAGTCCCGAGCCTGAGGTCACGCGTAACAGAGAGTGGACAATCTGCTGTCTCGACTTCCCGTCCCCAACGGAGAAATGACAAAGCTGCCCCTAAAGTGGGTAGGAGATAACCGGTCTTGACAACCAGACACATGGTATAGCTGGACTTATTGCTCGAACTGCTTCGCTGGTGCTCAAAAAAGATGGTGGCTTTCTCCCCATCCTTCACCTGAGGCTCCAAACGTGACAGACACCATCGGCTGACTCACCGTCACGTTCTCTGTCAGCCCTACGCTGGTGAAGGACGTCTCACCTGCGTGGGGTGTGTGGATGGGAGTAGTGTTAAACTTCCAAGTGGTAATGACAACCGCCTCCAACTTGGGTTGGGGGGCGGTCTGGAAAGGGCAGAACGAGTATGTGTGATCCTGGCTGGCACAGGAAGTATCTCTGCTTCTCTTTTCAGGGAAGTGTTTATGTGTTTGCTGTGCTGCTATCTTGCTCCTCGTACGTTTTCAAAGTATGGACGCTATCCTGGACCCCCTGCAGCTGGTTGATCTGTTCCCAGTTGTAAGAGAGATCAGTGGCACACACGACAGTAGTGACAGAGCATCTGGTGAGGCTAGGCCTCACCATCAACAATGCAAAGAGTCAGCTTACACCAGTGCAGTGCACAACGTACTTGGGACTTCAGCTGGACTCCAGTGCGATGTGCGCATACCTGGTAGACGACAGAGCTGCAGCTATCCAGGGTTGCCTCTCCCTGTTTCGACGGGGATTTCAGGCCATCCTTCTATTGTGCCAGAAACTGTTGGGTCTGATTAGCCATATCGACCGTTCAGCTGGGTCTGCTTCGCATTCGCCCGCTGGAAGCGTGGCTAAATGCGTTTCACCTAAATTCCAAACGTGACAAGACACCGTCGGCTGACAGTGTCTCACACGTGCTTGGCAGCCCTACGCTGGTGGAAAGGCACAGGACTCGGTCCTGGCACCTGTCCCTGCAGGGTTTTTGCCCTCCAATTGGGAGTAGTGTACTTTATTGGACCTTGGTAGAAGACTTAATTGGTCCA